>NW_017731594.1:1543186-1563408 GCF_001890085.2 Hipposideros armiger
GAGAGAGAGAGCGAGAGAGAGAGAGAGAGAGGTGGGGGGACTGTTAGCACAGGGAGTCTGGACTCCATCTAAAGTGCTATGGGGAACCACCTACAGCAGCGTTCTCCAAAAGATCACATTTTCCTATTAGAAGTTGTACTCTGACTGCAGTGTGTGAAGCGGAGGGGGCGGGAGGCTCCCCAGTAGGCCTGGGCCAAGACAGAAGAAAATGACAATAGCCATGAATCTGATAACGATGACGACGGTGGTGGTGACCATACTACTAGGAACCAAGGGCTGTTGTAAGTGCTTTACACTTATTAATTCAGTTACTTGCCCCAAGCCCCCTGGGTAAGTACACCATCACCCCCATTTTCCAAGAGAAGATGAGGCATGGAGACTTCAAATGACTTACTTTAAGTCAAACACTTGTTGAAAGGACTAATGAAACAAAAAGACATAAAAACTGCTGAGAAGTCAAATAAGATGTCATCTAAATCATAACTCTTTGATGGCTGTCGTGAGCTTAAAATACCATGAAAGCCACCCATGGCAAGTGTACAAGTCAATAATTTTTAAGTAAATGTACAATTGTGTAATCATCCCCACAATCCAGTTTTTGAACACTCAGTGCTCCCCCAAATTTTCCTTGTACCCATTTGCGGTCAATCCCTTTCCTAGCACTGGCTCCAACCACCGATCCACTTTCTGTCTCTAAATGTTTAGGCAATAACATTTTAAGTCAAACTATATTTAATTATTTCTGGGTTTATTATTTTTCCTTCCCCTGAAGACATGCAAAGTACCTAAGAGCTGCTTGAGGAGAACCAGGCAGCTTTATTTTTAGGTTACACAACTTTCTGCCATACGCTGCTTCTCTCCCACCCCTTTTTCCTCACTGAAAATGACTCGTTCTGCTTTTTGGCATTAGCAGCGTATTTAGGGTCATATTTATAATAGAGTCAAACACATACCAAGTAAGCATGATCTACAGTCAAATACAACTAAATATTTAAATTTGAGATGTTTCTCTGTACACAAAAAATATTTTATTTCAACTAAGTTTTCATTTTTATTTTAAGGGGGGGTCATTCCTAAGGAAAAATTATAATCTCCTTCATAGAAGTAGGAACACTAATACTTGAGTATCTCAAACCCTGCTAATATTTTACCTACATGTTCACAACTATAATAGTGGTACCGCCTAGCAGGTGGACAGAAACAATTTTATTCAAATAGTCATTACATAAGAGAACAGGCAGAACGCACTGGGCTCTTGTGAGACTCAGTTTTGCTACAGTTAAACAAGACGCAAGAATCAGTAACCCTACCCCTTCTTTCCTTCTCCCAAATTTCCACTCTGGCCCGGGCTGTGTGGCGGAGGGGTTCTCTCCAGGCAGCTCCTAAAGCGGTTTGCCAGCCGGGAAGCACTTCAGCACCGCCCCACGCCCAAGGCCTTGCTGTAGCATCTGTAGGGAACTTGTTCCTCTGTGTGGCCTGTGCTTAGCATCCCTGTCCTCACGTCCCCAAAGCCACCCCATCCTGGCTCACCCTCATCACCAAGGCAGTGGATCAGTGTGGGGTTCCCAAGTTCCTCCTTTACTTGGTAGTCCCCTTGAGGGGTGGGGAAGGTTTTGGGCCCTGCCTCCTCAGGCTTGTAGTCTACTTCACACAAGTCCCACTACCACCGTCCACACCACACGTTCCACAGCTGACACTGTCCACATCGCAGCCTCCATTCCCTCAGCTGCGCCAAGTCATACACACAACCTGCCAGCCCCTCTGCTTCCGTCCTTTCCTGTCCAGCCCGGGCCCCAACGTCCAGCACTTCTACCGAAGCCAAGGAAAATCCACCAGCCTGAGCCTAGGTCCCCACAGTGGTCACCCCACTCTGTGTGCCTTTCTGATGAATGGCTCTGGAGCGGTGACTCTCAACCAGGGACAATTCTGCCTCCCAGGGGACATTCATTTGGCAATGTCCAAAGACATTTTGGTTGTCACATCTGGGAAAGGGAGTGCTCCTGGCATCTAGTGGGTAGAAGTCAGGGATGTCACAAAACATTCTACAATGCACAGGCCAGCCCCTACAACCAAGAATTATCTGGCCCAAAATGTCAGTAGAATGTGAATCTATAATAAACTCAAAATGCAAACATTTTTTTAAAGTCAAAATTGCCAAGGTTGAAAGAACCTGTCCTAAAGTACACCCTTCTTTCCATGTGAGCACGGACTTCCTGATGAGTTGACTGTTAAGTTTTTTATCTTAAAAATAGATTCGTGTTTTAAAGAATACACTAAGAGAGACATAAAACAAATGTCCTTCGATCCAGGTATCCACATTTGTACAGGTCTGAACACGGGCTAGGTTTCACCATTTACCTGGTGAAAGTGATCACATGGCAAAGAGAAGGCCAGACTCTCAGAGGAAATGGTGACAAGCCACATTCTCTGCCGTCCCAGGAACCTGATCTTGTGTAAATTGTCCCAAAGGCTGGAGTGAGCTCTTCACACGCCCTGCGCTGTCAGTGCCACTGGCTCCCAACTCAGAGATCAGGATGGACCCACAATCAGAAATCCCAGGCCCTCGCTGCAAAGGATGCTGAAAGTAAGCCTTTGCATTTCTAGTTTCCCTGTGGGTGGTGGACTCTGCTGCCTATCAAATCTTACAAAGAAGAAAAGTTTCCAAGCACAGAAGGGGTGGGGTGGGAGGGACCTAAAAGAATGACAGTGTAATTGTAAGGACTCTGGGTCCTCAAGAAAGCAAAATACACTGATAAGAAGGCAGAAAAGGGCCCAAGTATCATTTATATTTTTGTAGGTTTTAAATGTGTCATACCAAAACTAAAGGCCCCTATTTGGACACCAAAAACAAACTTCACAGTCTGGCCTTGAACTATGCAAAAGGCAGAGGTCCTGGCATCTGGCTCTGGCTAGCAGCTACCAGGTGATTTGAAAACCGGTTATAGAAAAAGACATGTCTAATTGTCACGTGGGTTGCTTTAAGAGGAAATCAGATGCCAGGTGCCATTGGGCTTGGCTGAAACTAAACACAGAGGAGAGCTTACAAATAATTAGTTAGAAGGCAGTGTAAAGCCAAATGCATATAGATTCTCCCAACTCGACTTACTCACTGAGAAAGTGGAAGAAGTAATTAACACTGAAGACAAAGATCTATTTAAAAATATGAGTATATTTATAACTCAGCGCATACCCAGACACTCTGTGGGTGGAAGCATGTACAGACATATGTCTGTGACCACACACATAGGTATCCTTGGTCACATGAGAAGCAATTTAAAAAAAAAAAGACTTATAAAAATGAGACTCAATAAATGACGTCCGAACTGTCAAAGGTAATTCCAAGGTCTTTGATCTCACATTAGAACTATAATAAAGTCTGGCTAGAGTTGTTCTACACAAATAAAATTAATTTTACATTTAGACATTTATAATTTGGGGTCAATGCATTTTTTCGTTTCTTTTAAGCCAGCCGCATGTGTTTGGGCTCTTCTGCTGGGTCTACTCATATTTGTATATCTCCTCATACAATAAGGACAATCTAGGTTTTAGAGTATAGACAGAGGATTGATTTATGCTTGAAACACATGAATCATGGGGAAAGGCAAAATGAACTAGAATTATTCAGAGTGAGACTATAAGGTAGAAGGAAATTGAACTGAGGTCTCCAAATACACAGAGAGAGCCTTAGAAAGGTTCTGAAAGGCTGGTTTTTACTTCTACTAGGAAAAAATTTAGAAAAAATGGGCCTAAATTACAAATAAAGAACATACATGGGGTGGAGGAAGAGAGGCATGGTGATAAGGACAGTTAAGCATAGGAACAAGTAACAGAGCAAAACTGTAGGACTTTATTGGCTGGGGACTTTAAAAACAGGGAATCAGGACTGGCCGAGTGGCTCAGTTGGTTAAGAGTTACCTTAACAGCATGAGCCCTGAGCAACAGGGCCACCAGTTCAATTCCCACATGGGCCAGTGACACTGTGGCCAAGCTGAGCTGCCCCTGAGCTGCCAACAGGTGGCAGGATGGTGTAACAACAAGATTGTTGTTTGATGGTGGACTATGCCCACCCGCAACTAAGACTGAACTCAGCACCTTGAGCTGAGCTGCTGCCTGAATGGCTCAGTAGATAGAGTGTGCGCTCTTAACAACAAGGCTGCTGGGTGGGATGGCGGCTACGTCCACCCGCAACTAAGATTGAACACAGCACCTTGAGCTTAGAGGCCACGAGCTGCTGACAGGCAGCCAGGTGGAGACTGGCGCCCTCCACAACGAAGATTGAAGAACAACAACTTGGCTGGTCCCCCTTCCCAATTCCCCAAATAAATAAGTAAATAAATAAATAAAAATAAAAGTAGGGAATCAATGTAACTAAGATTCAACCTAAGAAAGAATGCACAGGACCATCCTCTGGAAATGTGCTAAGTTCTATTAAAAGTTCCAAAAGAGGACTTACATAAACGAAGAAATACAGGTGTTCCAGGGAAGGGTGACTTAACTTCGCAGTGTCGTCAAATATTTATTTTTGGACTTCATCAGTAAATGCAATTCCAATAAAAATTCCAACAGGATGTTTGAGAAACTCAAATCGATCCTAACATTCATACGGTTAGGGAAACTTTTAAGAACAAGGAAGGAGACTCACCTGACCAGATGCCACGGCATTAGAAGCAGTACGGTCAGGGCACAGGAGCCCACAAAGAGAACACTGAGCTTGATGGACACATATAATAAAGGAGGCATGCCAAATCAGTGGGGAAAGGATATGGTGTTTATAGACAGTATTGGGAAAATTGACAAATAAAATAAAATTGGACCCCTATCATATTCCCACACAAAGGTAGATTCCAGATAGATTAAAAACTTAAACGTGAAAGATAAAACTAAGAAGGTAAGAGGAAAGTGTAAGGGCGAACCTGGGGTGAGACAGAATTTGCTAAACAGCATCCAAAGGGACACTCATTTCGACCACACCAAAAGGAAGAGTTTCTGTCCTGTAAAAGGCATCACAGACAAAGGGCGGCCCTCTACTCGCCCACCGGTCACTTAGTAGCCATCTTGGATATCAGAAGGATCCACTCCAGGGAGTACCCACAATGAAACTCGTCTCTTCATACTTTCTAAATATTAAAAGGCTAGGAAACAACTGTCCCCTTTCTATCCCTTGGGGTCCCATCTCCAGGTTTGTGGACACTCCGCCTCTGAATCGAGTAAAAGAATCTGGGCTTTGAGTAAATCTGCCTGGCTTTGAATTTCTGCTCCCCTCTCACCAACCATGTGACTTCCGGCAAGTGTACTTAAATTCTTTAAGACAAGTTTCCTTATGTGTAAGGTGTAAGGTGGGGATACTCTACCTACCTCACTGGGACGGCGTGAAGATTAAGTTAGTTACTGAATGTAAAAGTCTTCGCAACAGCACATAGGCTAAAGTAAACAGTCAATAAATGTACAGTCTAGAGCAGCGGTTCTCAACCTGTGGGTCGCGACCCCTTTGGGGGGTCGAACGACCCTTTCACAGGGGTCGCCTAAGACCATCGGAAAACAAAAAGATATTTACATGATGATTCATAACAGTAGCAAAATTACAGTTATAGAGTAGCAACGAAAATAATTTTATGGTTGGGGGTCACCACAACATGAGGAACTGTATTAAGGGGTCACGGCATTAGGAAGGTTGAGAACCGCTGGTCTAGGGGAACAGACACAGGCAATTACAACAGAATGACTATTATGGGAGGGGAAACACATGCCAACAGGAGAGCCCATAGCTGGGGTGCTTAACAGTACAAGTCAGCTGGCTTCAGACTGGTCCCTCTTGCTCTCGCATTGCCACAGCTATTCTAAAGGGCACTAAATTCTAAACAGCAGGCAAATGTCATGTGTTGCCATTATTTGTAGCCAAGCGCAAGCAAGGAAACTTGCAAAGTGGGCCTGCTGCCTTGGCGGGTAGGAGGTTTCAGGCGAAAACCAGGGACTGGCAACTGGGGAGGGAAAAAGTCCCAGCCCCAAAGAGCTGGTCCATATTCACTGTCACCCAGCATAAAGCCATCCCTCTGGTCGAGGAGACTGTCACTCCAGGAACTCTAGCGCAGGTTTCTCTAGCATTTAAACTGTTAAACAAGTACCTGGAAATGATCATCTCTCTAGGAAAAAACCCAGAGGAGCAGGTTCCTCACAAACAGCCAAGAAGGAAGTCCCAGAGAACCTTTTCTCACACCATCTTGTTGTGGGCTGAATTGTGTCCGCCCCAAATTCATAGGTTGAACTCTTAACCCCCAGTACCTCAGAATGTGATGTATTTGGGGACTTTCAAGAGGTAATTAAGGTAAAAGGAGACCATTAGAATAGCCCCATTCCACTACGCCTGGTGTCCTTATAAGAAGAGGCAATTTGGACATAGCCAGGTACAGAGGGAAGACCATGTCAGGGCACAGGCAGAAGACGACCAACCTTCTACAAGCCAAGGAGGGAGGCCTCAGAAGGAACCACCTCTGACACCTTGATCTCGGACTTCCAGCCGCCAGAATCATGAGAAATACATTTCGGTTGTTTAAGCCAACCAGTCTGTGGTACTTTGTTACAGCAGCCCTAGGAGACTAACATACCGCTTACCCATAGCAACAACCACTTCGCCTTCTCAGAATGGAGGGTTTTTGGTAGAGATGGTGATTAGTTTCCCTCTCTGTGGAAAAAGCTTCAGGGTTGGAAGAGACTTTTGTGATATGAAAGAAAAGTATCCATTGAAATATAGAACCTTTACCAATACAATCAACCAGTAAAAATACCACAGTTGTTCTGATGAGCACAAATGCTGTATTTGAAATCAGAGGTTACGGGTGGTCTTGCAGCTTTGTCTCTCGCTCATCATCCAGTCTATTTCTATACCTCGTTTCGGTAGATCAATGACAAGAAATTCCTGCATCGCAAAGATCACATAAATGGTTGCAAACGGTAACATTTTGAACAACCATTTTGTAGTCTCGGACGTCTTTCAATAAAAATTACCCAGAAGTTTAAAAAATAGAAGCAACTTTTATTTCAAAGTTGAAACTCTAACAATATCTAACTACTTGTGTTTTTATTATAAATGTTGGAAGCATCAAAACTAACATGATTCAAGATTAAAAGTCAAGGCCAAACCGTCTTGCCTGGCATTTCACTAAATCCAGCTCATGTGTCTGACCACACAGCAACCTCGCATGAAGTTTCACACCCGTGGACATTAACAAAAATTAAACCTGAAAATTAAATTCAGAACAGTTAAAAAAGACAATGCAGAGTTACTAACTTGGGAAGGTGTGTCATGAGCCATCTGGACGTTAACAAAAATGAAACCTGAAAATTAAATTTGGAGCAGTTAAAAAAGACAATGCAGAGTTGCTAACTTGGGAAGGTATGTCATAAGCCGTCTCATCTAGTCCACCTGCTTAAATCCCTTCCAGCTTATAATTATTCATGACTTTCATAAGCAGGCCACCTACGTCACTGAAGAAAATACTAACAAGTACAGGTCTTGAGTCAAAAATACAAAAAAAAAATCAAACAGAAAAAACAAATATTGTTCCTTCGCCTCTTTTATTTCTAAAAGTTGCAACAAATTTTTGGTAGGGAATTGGGACAATGAGCTCTTAACCATACAACTGCAATAGTTACATTTTTGAGTCAATCTTCTGGACTAAACAATAGTGGTCAGTAACCACCTACCGTTACTGCCAGGGTTTGCAAGATACATACACACATGGCAAATAAGACACTGTCTCTATGCTACATAAATAATATAACTTGAGCCAGGTACTGGTGTTTTTAAAAACACAGTAGATGTTCTCCTAATCGATCTCTAGTCAAGAGACCCACAAGACTGCCCCCATTCCCTTCGTAAGACATGCTGAGGGATGTATGCCCATGTGACATGTACTCCCAGCCAGACCGACTGTGCACTTCCACTTTCAAGGGGGCCATCGTGTGCTTGCCCAGGGTCAGCTGTGTCTGTCCCCAGGCTAGTTTATGCCAGTTGTACACATTACTCTGGTCTCCGAAAATGTGACATCAAATGATAAAATAGAAGTGAGCAGAAGTGGAAGTTGTTTCTAAGAAAACTAAGATGAATGTCTGGAAAGCTTCTATAAAAGCAAGTTGTTTAAAGAAACTGCTGTCAAAATAGGTGTGGGAAAGACAATGGTGAAAGACTGAAAAGTCATAAATTTTTAAGTTCCTGCACTCAGACTACTTGGCACATTATCTTTGCTCCACTTTGAAGAAACAAATACACACACACACACACACACACACACGCACACATACACACACACACACACGGACACAATGATATCATTATATATCAGCATACCTATGAAAGATCATACCTAGGGAATTCAATACAAATTGGTTAAGAGAACATCTAGTCTACTATGCAGGCTGGGGTGATGAAAAAAGATACAAATATGTGGAAAAGCATTAGGGAACTCAGGGTAGCTTTTTATCAGCAGTCTTTGAAGTCTAACCGATTGGATAATAACCCAAGCTCCACCACTTAAAAGCTGTGTGACCTGGGGAAAATTACTCAGCTTCCCTGAGCCATCTCCCTTGTATCAGTAAAATGGGGCGAATGATGCTACCCACATGCGAAGCTGCTTGCTCTGGGCCTCAGCTACAGTAATTATCAGTGTTAATGACCATTGGTTTTGTTCTTTGGGCAGCTATTACTGCCATGTGGACATTGAAAATACAACCACCAATAGGTAGGGAGTATTTTGCTGCTTAAAATGAGTCCTTAAATTAAAAATGACTGGGGACCACTTTGTAAAGAACTGACCAGTAAACTGACATAGTGACTGGAAGCTGCAGAGGCTGCCCTTTAAACAAGGAGGGACGGAGCCCTGAGTCTACCGGCAGACGAGTCCAACGCCTAATGCCATCATCAGTACGCTGAGGCTACCAAAATTTTTACTTTTTCCCCATTTTAGAAAAGGGAGACTACAAAAAAAATTTAAGCCAGATAAAATCTGCTTATTGAAAATACATTCTTCACCCAGCTGAGCTCAATCAACAGTGATAGGGAAGGAGGGAAGGGAAGGGCAGGGAAGGGAAGGGAAAAATAGAAAATACATTTGGGAGAAGTTTTTTTTCTAGCAGAGTATTGGATCAGTATTTTAAAAGACAACAATCCATCCGAGACCTCCCACTTTAAAAGACACCACGCTTTAGCCCAAGCCGAGAAAGACAAAGTACTGATTTTACTCTCCAGCTTTTGGGTGAGCAAACAGGATTCAGGTCCCCGGAACACAATACAACCACACCCCAAATGCACGCGGCCTTAAATGTGGCTACGGGAACAACATTCTCTTGGCTGAAGCCCCGCGTTTCAGGAGTTTACAGCGGCCTTTAGGTAAAACAATTGAAGGCCCAGCTTAACGGCTGAATCAGGTAATGGCTGAACCAAAATAGAATTTGCAGGAAACAAAGGCTGATTGGAAACAAACAACCAATCACCAAGCAACGGAGTGAGAGAGCTGTACTCAGTAAAGGAAACCCAGGGGTTCTTTACCCAAGAGTTTGGTAGAAGGACTCAAGACTTTTCTTTATAATAAAAAGTTCACTCTGAGCACAGATCTGTCCAGGGTTCCTATCCCCTGGAACCCAGCGGCTTGGCAGCTGTCAATCAAAACATTCCACTAAAACCTGTAGTCCAGATCAGGTCTCTGTACAGTCACGAGGTACAGGCTCAGGAAGCTTCTGTGGTTTCCAAATATGTGTTGAGGACTACCAGCCTGCAGGTGGCAAGTGGCATTTTCCATGGCATCCCCTGGGTGTTTCGAGCCTAGAAGTCACAGGTGTGGAATTTCCACCCAGCTGTACCTGACTACACACAGACCATGTGTCTATGATGAGCACATCAGATGTTAGCAAAGTGATCATTTTATTTGTTATTGGCAGAGATCGCTGTTAAGAAATTCTAGGATAAAATCTTTTGTAAAGTAGGGAAATTCTGGAATAAAAAGAACACACACCTCGCTGCTATTCTCGACTGGGAGGCACCATGGCTGGGCACCTGGCATGTCCCCGTCTGGACATTTCTCATTATAAGCCTGGGTGGTGGAGCAGCCTGGCTGGCCCCTTGAGTGTTGGGAACTGATTCCAGCTTCCTACTCCTCACTTGCCAGCTGCGTGGGGGGCTGCTGACATCCGCCCCAGTGGCCACCACACTCTTGCCGCCCACACCCCAGCCTCCCCTCCGGACCAGCTCCTTTCCAGCCACCTGACTGGGTCCTGTCCCCTCGGCCTCCCCTGTGCTGAGGTCACTTCCGGAACCAGGCAGGCAGGTATAATAGAAGATCCCGGTGCTGAAACTGTACCTCCTCCCTGGTAACACCCGTCGCCCAGTCAGTGCCCGTGAGTGTGTGTCCTTGAGACCGTGAGCTCTCTGATGACAGGGCAGGGCTTCCCTAAGTCTTCGGCCTCACCAGTTGGTGGGCACAAAGTAATTGTTGGATTGATGTTAAATAAAATTTATGTAAATGTCTTCTGATACAACTAGTTAACAAAAACCTCCCAAATACACCCTTGTTCTACAGATAACTGATATTAAAGAGAAAGTAGCCTTGTCAGACAGCTGGTCTGCACAGGGGACAGGTCACCAGGACTCTTTCTCCATCCACTATGGACCAAAACCCCATCCCCGTCCCAAGCGAGGCAACAGCAGAACGAAGGGACGAGGTCAGCAAGCTGTGTCATGTTGACACAGCACGGAAGCATGCAAGTCAGCCCCGGGATTTCTTAAATGCCTCAGAGCCTGTCTTCTAGAAATCCACCTGATTAATCCCCACAATATCCAAAACACAGGCAAATCTTTCCAGTTTTTACCTCTAAAAGATCCTCTCATCTCCGCCCACTTGTCCATCTGCCCAGCCACTGTGGTTTGTAGTCTTTACAACAGGTCTCTACTCAAGTCCCAGGACCCACCCCCAGGGGACCCCCAGCAACCAGAATAACCTGGTAACATGTAATCCATCAACCTCTGTTTCTAATCCTCTGTGGCTTCCTTCTGCTCTTAAAATAAGAGCCTTGGAGGACCCACCCATCAAACCCTGCCTCTCCCTGCAACCCCAGCCACCTGCCACTCCCAGAACTCGGCTTTCTGTCTGGAACAAGCAGTCTCAGGGCCTTTGCACTTGCTGGTTCCTCTGGTGGAACACTCTTTTCCCCAACGTTTTCCATGTATGGCTCCTTCTCATCCAGCAGCTTTCAGCTGAGGCCTTCCCTGACCCGCATCTGCCTCATCAGGCTTCTCTTCAACTCGCCTCCGTCCTCTCCAACACGACCCACTATCCGTAATTATTTATCTACGTACTGATTGCTCATCTGCCCGCCCACCATGGAAGCTCCCTGACAGCAGGGGCTGTGACTGGTCCTCCACTTTACTACCAGAGCGTGACACAGAACCTGGTACCTAGTGACAGCTCAAAAAATATCTGTTGAATGAATGAGTAAATAATAAAGGCATGAATCAGGAGAATCAGTACTGTTGAACCCCCAAAACCAGGTCCCAATGGGCCCAGATTTCTTAAAGACAGAAGCAACACCCTCCCCTTGGGTGAAGTGAGCCCTGCGTCACGCCCACGTCAGGATGTCCCTTCATGCACACTGTCTTCACCTATTAATCCACAGCGGTCTTTTTACTGACCACCTTTCTCTCTGGAAATGACCCAGGGCGACTTGGCTCAGAAAACTAGAACTCCACCCTGGACTGGAGCCAAGGTCACAGACTCACATTTGAGGGGCTGGGTGGAGGGGCCCTGACGGCCCCTGCAGTGCTCTATCTCTGGCCATAAGCCTGGTTCTTCAGAGGAACAAAAACAGGAAGGGAGCAGAGGCCTCCAGGGTCCTGCCACTGTCCCAGGAGTGTAGGTGAACCCTGTCCAATCTAAGACCCAAGACAGGGAGTAAACAGCAGGTGGGTCAGGGCTCAGAGTTTGGGGAAAGACACCTCCACTCCCTGCTCTGAACTCAGACAAATGACTAGCTTCAAACCCTGACTCCGACATCTACATTTCTAAAGGTCACGCGATGCTTTGTAGTCTGAGCCTCGGTTTCCATAGCTGTCAAGATGGATATCACAATTACTGCTTTAAGGGGATGGCTGGGTACTTTGCCTCCAGATGTTATGTCTGGCTGCATCGATCCACCCTTCGATCTCCCAGGATGAACCCCATATGGAAAAAATACAACCAGGTATCAATCACACTCAGTGACTTTCCCCCAGAAAATGTGGGTTTCCCAGACCGTTTTAAGGCTGAGCCATACAAATTGATTCACATTTTTTTAACTCTGTTATTAAGAAGGCCAAGCTGACTCCTGAATTTAACGGATGTATATCCACAGCAGCCATTCAATCCGTCTTTTTCAAGGAATGAATCAAACAACAACATGAGTTGTGTCTGTATTGATCCTAGTGATCGAGTCTGATAAACTAAAACTGTTTTTCACAATCGGTGCATGTCGCCAGGCACTAATTCACGTCATCCTTTGATATAGCAGACAGACATGTGGCAAGAAAACAGATTTAGACATTATAAGGCTCAGGACTTTGATATGCATGTTCACTAAGGATGGAGGCCAAGGGGAAATTGTATAAGTGGAGTATTAAACATCCTTATTTCTTTTGGAGATTATCTGTCAGTTCCCCAGGGTTTATACTTTCAGAAACCAAAAGGGCTTTTCAAAGTAGAACAACTCCTCAGTGGAAAAAAAAGAAAGAAAGAAAGAAAATTAAACAATTTTCATTCCATATGCTGGCTGTCACCAAATTTTGCAAGGCTAGTTAGCAGAAGCATTCCTCTTTTAGTCTTGCCCCATCAATACTAAACAAGGAAAAACATTGCCTAACACAAATTTGGCAAAGGAATCTGAGGAAACCTGTCAGTTCTGTGTCACATCATCCCTGAAGGCTCCTGGTGACTGTATGATTATCTGTCCTACCTCAGCCTTCGCATGCAAAACATGGTTTCTTGTAGCTCACACATGCTTGTCGCCCAAAGCATCTCAGGACAAGAAAGGACTCTAACCCGCAGAGTCCCACAGGTGCCTTTAGTCAAGGAAAATACACCGACTAAAGCGAACCCGCAGAAAAGAAAATGAAGAGCTAGCTATTCCCGTTGCAAAAGACGTGCCCTAGAGTCTTTCTTTTATTTATTTATTTTTTTTATTAACTACATTTAACAGATGGAAAAACTGAGACTTGGAGAGGTTGAGGAATTTCATCAATTTAACACAGAAGAGGTGGAGCCAAGGGATTGGATTTAATTGTAAATCCTCTACAATGGATTTAATTTAAGAAAATGTGACTAGCACACAATTTGGCAAGTGGCCTTGACTAGGCAGTGTGAGATGCCTGACTAAGGGGCGGGATAAATGTGATGTGCTCACAAAGTATAGCGCGTGTGCAGAGAGTTCAGGTCTTAAGTCAGAAGGTCTGGATCCTAGTCCTAGCTGAGTCATTAATGAGCTGTGGGACCTAGGCAAGTCATTTAACTTCTTTGATTCTAGTTTCTTTACCCAGAGATGGAGAATTATTGATAAAAGTGAGCCGTACCTACTTCCCAGGGTTACTGGCGGAATGAAATGAATGTGAAAGCTGTTGCAAAATATGAAGGCATATCCAGAAGTCAGGTAACGCTTGTATGCACACACGTATGAAAATAAGAGCTGCCCAGAAAATTACCAGCATCCATTCTTGCTCAAACTCAATGTATTTCCTCTTACTAAGAAGGGAATCCATTGGGATGCGAGACATTTCTGTGAATCAGGATGAGTACACAGCTCTTGTAGAATGTGCACTGCTGTTTTGGGACATGCGACCCACTCTGTCACAGCCAGCTGTGTTTTGGTGCCCTAGGACAGTCACACAGGCCCTAGGACAGTCACACAGGCCTATTACTTCATGTTTACCAGACATGGACAAGGTGCTAGGAGTCCCCAGAACACTAAACAAATTGTGAACTGGCAAAAGGAACTACCAACCTACAGGACAACAGATGTGGCCAAGTGTGACAAATGTGATGGGGATAGAGGTCACCTTCCCAGTTACTTCCAGGTGCTCCCTTCTACACCCTACTGGGTTTCGGTAAGCTCTTCTAGCACTCTCGCCTGAGGCCAGCTATTAAATGTCTTCAACAAATCATTCCTCTAGGAAATCCAAAGAAGAAACATCAGGACCAATCCGAACTCCACACCGGACAAGAGTTGCCAGCGCTCCCCTTTCATGCCCCTGCCTGCCACGGGCCATGCTGCAGAGTGCACTCACTCTGAGGCCGGCAGCGTCCTGCTCTCTCTCTCTCCCATTTTCACATTCATCTGTTCTAGAAGCTGAATAAGCCCCTCTACCTGACTGGCAAGAACATCATATGGTTGAATAACTACAGGGATGGTCAAAACAATCCAAAAAAAAAAAAATCCAAAAAAACCCAGTACCTAGAAAGCTCTGATGGATTCACGGACTGTGCCAGAAAAGCCAGTACTGGGGAAGGCACTGCACAGAGCACAGGGAGAGCTGACTGCCTGACAGAAAGGACAATGGGGCTCAAACTGTAGTGTAATCAGAACCACCCGGAGCGGGTGAGAAAACCCAGAAACCCAGGGTTTCTGCGTCAGTCGCCGATGCCGGTGCTGGTCCAGAGACCACATTTGAAGCATCCCTGTCACAGTAAACAGGCCAGAGCTGCCCAGTCTGTCATTTTCACTGGGGCAACTTCAGATCCCGATGCAACCCCTCCATGCCGCACCAAGTGAACCTTAAGGAAAGTCATGATGGGAATTAAGCAGCTACCTCTCCCCTCCTCCCCTGCCTTCCCCCATACATACACCCACGCTGCTATGGATGAAGAGAACAATTATCACTCCAATCCTGATGAATACCTCCCAGGGCTGAGTCCAGTTCTCACCTGTGCACATGATTCTGCAAAAGGAGTGCGTTATGGTGCAAAACGGAGGAGAGGGCAGTGCTGGAAGAGTGCTCAGGGGCTCCCCAGGTCCAGTTTTCTGAGCTGGACACTGTCCCTCAATCCTCAGTGACAAGACATGCCCCTGGGATGGTGCCAGTCAAACACTGTGACCTGGTTTTCTCTTCACCCACTTATCTTAATACTCTGCCACCTGTACTGTGATTCCCGGTGCCCCCATCACCACCACCTCACTTTATGTCACCAAACTGCTACCCGTCCAGCCTTGCCAACAGCCCAGTACAAAGAAAGCAGCAAGTGGCGAGAAGCAGCCTCCACCTCTGGAGGGTGGTAGGGCAAAGCCCCTCAATATCAGGATCAGAGGGGACCGTTAAAAATCCCCCTTTCCTTCCCAACGCTGATTACATTATACAAAACACCATTTAACTAACAGCAGCAGTGACCGCTACAATATCATTTTGTTTTATGGGGGGCAAGTGGGGGGTAGCGGAAGTTCCTACAGAGAGCAGTGTTGTGACTAATGTAAACACTGTGATCAGAGCCTATCCTACAAGTCTCTTCTCCTGTGGTTCGAATGGGAAACTCTGGCCAGTGTTCACCACACACCAGCTTGACCTTTTCTGGCTATGGGACAGAAGAGGTTACACACATTTGGAGCTGCAATTGTGGGCCTGAAAACCAACTTCGGGCTAAATAAGGAAAAAGAATGAAGAGTGATTCATTCACAGCATATGGGTAAATATACAGCGTATGTATTTGCAAATACCTGATCTTTAAGATGATTTTGTGCATACAAAGAGGCATATTGGTGAAACGAATGTGATTTTCCCACTCATTAAGACAAAAAAAATCCTATTAGCTCTTTCTCACATGCAAAACTGTGCAACAGTTCCCAGGCTCCGGGGGCCTTAGGTGGTGTAGACCCATGAAGTCTTGTGAGTCAAACAACATTCTCCAAAGCAGTAACGCCAACACAATCTCCACTTGTCCCCCAATTATGAATCAATCTCAGGTATACCACATTCAATATATGGGCCACAAGCCCAGGCAGCTGTATTTGGAAAATTCTGGAGAAGGTGAGCTCAGCTGCAGGTGACAATACTGGCTGGGGCCTCAGAACACAGATTAAATACTCTTGCCCTCTCCCTAGCCCTCAAAAAGTCCACTCATTTGCATGCACAGATGAGGCCACGCAAGAGCTGCCTTCATACCCAATACCCTCGGTGGTTCCTGCTCTCACCTGTTTTCCAGGAGCGTCATGCACACCACCTCTCGTACTCCTGGGTTGTTGGCCTTCTCCACAGAACAGCCCTGCAAGTTCCAGGTGGCCAACCTCAGCACAGGCCGCCCATCTCGCGTGCCTCCAAACGCCTCCACTGAAGGTCGAGTGGAGATAATCTGCGTGGGCCCCCCTGGTGGCAGATCCAGGTCCTCACTCTGCAGGCTCAACGAAGTGGGGCTGGGGTGAGGCTTGGCGGTGAAGGTCAGGCCCCCGTTGGTGTGGGTGGACGGGGGCCTGGACCTCTCAGCAAACACCTGGTGCCGTATCCTGTCCAGGAAGGCGGCATTGATGCCGCCCATCCTCACCAGGTCCTCGACACTGCGAAAGGGCCCATGTTCACGGCGATAGTCCACGATGCTGACAGCCATCTTCTCCGTGAGGCCTCGGATGCTCATGAGCTGAGCTGGGGTGGCCGTGTTGATGTTGACCCGCGGGGTGAGAGGCACTGTGGTGGTGGACAGGTGGTGAGGCTGCTGCTCGGCCAGGAGGTCCCGCCGCAGGGAGCTGGGAGAGTGCTGCGCCGAGCTGCCCTTGCTACTCACGCATATCTCGAATTTGACCTGCTCCAGCTTGGTGGCACCCACGCCACTGACAAGTGCCAGGTCCTCCACCTTCTTGAAGCCACCGATGTACTCGCGGTACTCCACGATGCTGCGTGCCACCGCACGCGTCACCCCAGGTAGGGTCATCAGCTCCTCCTCCGTGGCAGTGTTAATGTTCAGCCGCTCCTGGTTCACCAGGATGTTGCTGAAGTTGCAGGCCGCGCTGAATTTGCGGCTATGGGACAGGTCTGAGGGGTCCCGGGGAATGGAGCGGTGACAGCCCAGGGTGCTCCCCATGACCAGCCAGGCTCAGGGCCCAGGAAGGCCTCACTACTGCAGTAGAACTCTGGCTAGGGAGGAGAAGCCCAGTAGACCTTACAGGCACAAAAGAAGGGAAGGTGCAGGATTTGGGGGATGAACTGGTTACCACAAACACTAGATCGCCATGCCCAGACGGTCCGAAAGTACCTTTCACTTGGCCACCTGGAAAACACATGAATAAACACACAAAACAACTGAATCAGTTAATCAGTTTGCATTAGCTGGAGTTCTTAACCAGTAGTCCTGAGCTAGTGGCTGTCCATGAACCCCAACGCACAATGAGACTGGCCCATGTGGATTTTCCTCTAGAGAGGTCCGGGTTTTATTACATTTGGGGTCCAAAAAGGCTATAAAGTCGCTTCTCTTGGAGAGAGACCTATTCCAGCAGCCCACACCTCTGGTTCCTGCCGGAATTCCGTCCTCACTAGTGCCGGCACCGAGGTGTTTCTCGACCCCCACCAGACCCGCCGCTGTTCCCCGCGCCCCACCTTTCGGCCGCTACTCCGTTCCGGGACGTCCTTCTTCCACCTGCGGCTCCGAAGCCGGAGCCAAGCCCGGGACAGCGCTGGGCCCCTGCCCCCAGCCCTGGTGCCAGCGCGGGCGCAGGTCAGGGGCCGGGCCACGGGATTCCTCCCTCGCCGCCTCGGGCCACGCGTCCCGGCTTTTTCTGCGGGAGAAACTCTCAGAGTCGCTCTCCCAGAGCCGGCAGGAGCGGCGAGGCTGCCGGGCGGCGGCACCCGCGGCGAAATCCGACCGAGCTGCGCCGAGTCTTGCGGCTGCACCGGGACCTGCGGCGTCGCGGCGGCTGCGTTGATCCAGGCAAAAGGTCCTGCGCTCGGACTCGGACGTGGGCTCCGCCAGAACCGCATCCAGTGCCCAGCACCAGCCCTGCGGCTCCCGCTCGCACTCGGTGTCAAAGCCAAAGTCCTGGCGGCGCAGCCCGCGCCTCCGCCCGCGCCACGGCCACGCCTCCTCCCGCCCCGCAACTCCTCCCCGGGACTCCCGAGGGCACGTGGGGGCGGGGCCAGAGCGCCAGGCGGAGGCCGAGAGAGCGGAACCCGAGAGTGCGGGGGCGGGGCCCTGGAGTGGGAGAGGAGGGGCTCTGAGGGCGAGGGCGGAGCCCGCGAGCACGGAGGCGGGGCCACGGAGCGCGGGGGGCGGGCCCGAGCGCTTGGGGGTGGAGATGGAAGACCGGAGCTCGGAGGCGGAGCTATGGCTGGAGGGGGCGGTCCTTAGGAGCTCGGAGGAGGGATTTAGGGACTGAGGGGGGCGGGGCCGACGCCCAGGCGGCGGCGGCTGGCTACATGTGGACTGTCCTCACGTCCTCTGGTCCTGAGCCGGGATTGCTACCTAGCACCCAGGGCTGGTTGGAGGCTCATTAGTCTCGCCCGAGGCAAGACCTGCCCCGCTGCCTTTTGGCGGGCCGAGCCCCAAAGCGAAGAGGGGAACTCAGGGACGTGGACACTACCCGACCGCCAGCTGGGCCAAGGCACTCATTGGATGGGAGGCACCCCTGAGGGTCAGGGGCCTCGCTCAGTTCTGCAGTCAAGTCTGAGAACCTTCGAAACTGGACTGAGATCTTTTTAACTTCTGCCATCCACTTTCGGCCTCCTCTTTTGTTCCACTAGAGCATTACCTTTGCACTGCTCACACAGAGATGTCCTCAAACTATGCTAGTAAACTATACTATGCTGCTAGGAGAGGGCACACACCGCCCCTTAGAGATGTGTTCACATAAGTCACTTATAGGGTTGCTCATTTGCACATTTAGCACTCTGAGTAAATATGGATACGTTTCTTTAAGTGTTAAATCTAGTCATTAAGAAGAAAGGAAATGCTAGTTGGAAATGGAAGCTGCTTCCCAAAATTCAAAAGTTTTTGGATCATGCCACTAAATGACAATTTAGTTAAAGATTATAGAGCCTGCGACATTACAATACATACATGGAGCTAGAGTATTGAATTAAACAAACCATGTGGTGATACCATTAAGTACTTTGACCCACGGCATTTAGTGTCCCCTGAAGTTTCATCCCTAGCCAATGTGACCAGTGACTAGTTCCAGGGTTAGGTCAGCAAAAAAACAGTAGCTCTCTGGGAAGGCAGAAGGTACTTCAGATGTGAAATGAGAGGCAGCCAAAGCTTTGGCAAAATGCTACCAAAAAAATGCCTTTTTGAGGCACGGTCCCCTACTGGGCATACTAGTCAGGACTCTTAATTGCAAGTGGCAGAAATCCAAGTCAAAGTAGCTTAAACAAAAATGGGGAAATTTCAGATTCTTGTGCAGAAAAGTTAAACAGTAGCTCTTACCTCAAGCATGGCTGCATCCAGCTCAAATGATGTCGTGAGGACCTGACCCCCTCCATCAATCCCTTCCACTTGACCTCCCACCCCAGTATCACATTACATTGTGCCCCTCCCTTTCTCCTGAAATCCTTTTGGAGTAAGAAAAAAAACTGTGTTTAAGAAAAACAGAAAAATCCCTTTTAGGAGAGAGAAAACTCTTTGTGGAGCAGAATGCCTAGCTGGGCATTTGTGGCAGTGGATGGATAGCCTGGGGGTATGGCAAGTTGAATTAGAAATAAGAGCAACCACATATTGTCCAAACCAGGACATTTTGGAGGGTAAGAAGGTCACTATTAACTTCACTGGCACAACAGGTATAATCGGGTCTTACTCCCTGTAAACCTAAGCATATGTTTCCCCTTGGTAGAAATGAAGCCAACGGGTACCTAAACTGCTGTGCATTAAAACAAACAAAGCCCCATAAAATGGCTAAATTTAAAATGACTGAACATTTGTCGAGGATGTGGAGCAATTAAAACTCTCATTCATTGCTGGTGGGGAGTATAAGATGTTACAAACACTTTGGAAATCAGCTTAGCAGTTTCTTAAAAAGTTAAACATATATTCACCATATGACCCAACCATTCCATTCCTACCGATTTACCAAAGAGAAATGAAACTTGAAGAGTCGCACATGGATGTTCCTAGGAGCTTTCTTTGCTATAACCAAAATCCAGAAACAACCCATATCCACCAGTAGAGAGAGAATGGACAAATTGTGATATATCCATACAATGGAATGCAACTCAGCAATAAAGACACACCATTAATACACACAAT
>NW_017731594.1:1563473-1578204 GCF_001890085.2 Hipposideros armiger
AAGCCAGGCCAAGAGAGAAAGAGAGAGAGAGAGAGAGAGAGAGAGAGAGAGAGAGAGAGAGAGAACATACTGTATTACTGTATGATTCCATTTATACAAAACCCTAGAAAACACAAGCTAATCTACAGAGAGAAAAAGGAGATCAACAGCTGCCTAGAGATGAAATGGAGGGAGGAATGGATGAAAAAGGACACAGGAAACTTTTTGGGGTGATGGAAATATTTGCGAGATCATGGTTTCATGAGCGTATGTACTCGTATATAAAAACTGATAGAACTGTACATTTCAAATAGGTGCAGGTTAGTATACTTCAATTATACCTCAATAAAGATGGGAGAAAATCTTCAAGAAATGACAGGAATGTTCTTTGAACATAAAAAAAAAAAGATGTGTTTATTTTTAGAGGAGGGGAAGGTGACCAGGGTGGAGGGGAGATTGACAGGGAGAAAAGGGGCCCGAGATGCTGCAGCTGGAGCTAACAGAGCAGCCCATGAAGGTTCCCCAGTGAGGGCTGGCCCCAGGAGAGGGGGTACCATGAGAGAGAATACACTGTCATTGTTTCAGGCTTATATACTGAAGTGGTTGCCTCACAGCAGTATTTGCCATATAGATGTGACCCTCAGGCCTTGTTTTCTCAGCAAGAAAAGCCAATGCCACAGCGCCAAATGTAGTTCCCTTTACAATTCATTGACATTTGTCCCATTCTTAGGGTGGTCTCACCGGGCTTGGATTTCCCTCTAGGAAAGCAGTTTTCTTTGTTTTTTTGTTTGTTTGTTTGTTTGTTTCTGTTGGGTCACAAGAGAATGTTGAAGCATTCAGGGCCCCTCCTCTTGTAAAGTGGTAGATGAGTGTCTTATGACAGCTGTAGTAATAAAGCAGGGCAGGTTTTTAAAACTATTCTATTTAAACACAGTAAATTCTGTGTATTTATACGGAGCCATTTCCCTCCTCCACAAACACAGAAGACTAAATCGAGAAGAGCAGGAAGGAGAGACATGCCCCAGGGTCAAAAGTCCAGCCTCTGAAGTTCACCCAGACGGGGCAGTAGGGCGGAAGGGCAGGCCTGCAGCTAGGGCAGCCTTTCTGTCTCCCTGGTGACCCCATGGCTCAGCAGTTATCTTGGAGACTCTACTTTTGAAGGTTATGGAGGTGCTGAGTCCTCTTATCTGAACCCTAAAGGCCAGACAGGTTGCACACCTCCAACCTCCACTGCTGGACGTCTCTCAAGGACTCCTTGCTCAGTTCCCAGCCACACCTGCTTGTGTCCAGCACCTGGCCCATCTCCTGCACCATCTCGCTGGGCTCCAAGGAGCTCATGATCTTCACAGCCTCCTGACATGCTTTCTTATTTATATCACTGTCTCAGTGACCTGCGGTTTTCTCTTCTCTCCACTTTGCTTTCAGCTTCCTGCTGGTTCTTCCCGGCGGACGTGACACTTGAACACGTCCAACGTGAACACGGACAGTTGCAATTGAAGGTGAAGGACCTTTGCCTTCCTAGTGGCCCCTGCCAGCCCCGGCTGCTGCCAGAGCTCACAGCATCAGGCAGATTCTAGCGATTAGACACCTGTCTACATTGCCCCGTGTGGAGGGAGTTTCCTTTGGAGGATATACCCTGGGCGAAGTCGGTCACACCTGGGGCTCCACCACTGCTGCAGGTGAGGGGGTGCGGGGGCAGCCACAGGGCCATGTGGGGTGATCTCCCTCTGTAGGCAAGGTAGGGGACTGGAAGGCACTTTGGCTGTGCTGCTAGCCTTCCGTCCTCCTCAGGCCACTGATTTTCTGTGCTGCTGCTCTGACTTTTCTCAGAGTAGGAATTAAAGGTGGGATTGGTGGGTGGGCTCGCTGAAACACCACTGCTGTGGGTTGGCAGAGACCCTATGCTGTACCTTGCGGGACAGGTAAGGACAACAGCTATTGATGGGATCAGCTAGAGGAGGGGCTTCAGGGTGACGGTGCAGTCCTCGTAGGCCAGGAGCACACGGGTGAACATCACTTCATCATACTTCTGGCCCATCTATGAGTCCTGGATCCCTTCACACATGTAGCCCATGGACACCGTCCACTCAGTCTGCCCAGGGTCATTGTAATTAGTGGGGACTCTATAGAAGGCATAGCTAGCTCCTTCCCATGGCCCATGTTCATCCGCAGATCCTTCATGATTTTCCCTAAAGGGCCTCCCTTGATGGGGTTGAGGATGAAGAATTTCTTGAGCAGGTTGTCTATGGACATGTAGAAGGGAATATTGAATACCACAATTCTGCTCCTGCAATAAAAAAAATTTAAAAAAATGAGTAAAAGGAAAAAAGAATTAAACAAAAATGAGAAAAAGAAAATAATAAAGTAAAATAAGACAAATTAAAAGGAAGTAAAGGAAAGGGAGAAATGAGAAAGAAAAAATTTTAATTAGAAAAATTAAAATAAAGGGACAAAGAAACAGAAAAAATATGAAAAAGTACAAAAAGAATTCGGGGGGGGGGAGGAGAGAAATTGTAAGCAAAATAGACAAAAAGCCAAAGAGGAATAAACTTTGCTGAAAATCCCTCGGGAGTCTGAGAGCCAGCTTCCTGAGCTATAAGGACCAAAAAACTAGACCCAGCCAGGGACTCATATAAGAGGTTTTGGGTAGCTGTGAACCAGGAACTGCGGATGCAGACCTAATATCTTACAAGGCACAATGCTCCTATTGCAGTAGATTATGACAACCGATATTTGCCTTATTAGCAATTAAAACCACAGGATGCTTCAGTGGCCATATATTACTAGTGCAAAATGTTATGATTTTTGACTTTTGAAAAGCTCGTGATGTCTACACTTAAAATATTTAATTCTTTCTTCTTTAAATTCTGAATGCTCTTAAAATGATGCCACAATTTAACTGACATCATGATACTATACAGAAATATTCCTTTAATGTAAAATGATATAATGTTTTTGTCTGGTTTTGGTATTAGAGAGGTGCTGGTCTCATAGACTGAGTTAAGAAAATATTCCTTCCACTTTTATATTTGGAAGAAATTATAGAAAATTGGTATCATTCCTTCCTTAAAAGTTTGGTAGAATTCACACATGAACTCATCTGGGCTTAGTGCTTTCTGTTTGGGAAGGTTATTGATATTTATTCAAGTTCTTTAAGGTATATAGGCCTATTGTTTGTCTATTGTGTAAACCTCTTTTTTTTTATCCAAAATGAAGTTTTTAAAGTGAATTAATCAAGACATTTTCATAACAATAAACTAAATAAAAAGGAATGTGAAAAAAATTCACCATTTAGGTTCTATTTGTCTATTTGTCAAGGGGTCGCTGCTGATAGAAATAGAGGAACCTATTTCTTCTGGTCAGATGCATGGATATTGAGGAGGAAACAACTCTCATTCATTCCTATGTGCAAACCTGCACCTGTTTTGGTCTTAACTAAATGGCTAAGCATCAGCCCTGACAACAGAGCTCAAATCCCGTTAAAAACAGGAACCTCCAATTCACAGCTTCCAGGGAACCCAGTGTGTTGCTTCTCCTTCCTTCAGTGGACTTGGCTTTTTCCCCAGGAAGTGAAATAAAACTTGGGCAGGACCAGTATGGGTTACTTTGCATCAAACTTCTTTTTTAAAGCTCATAGTCTACTGACTGATAACTTGTTTCATTTCATGGCTGATAATTGAAGGCCTTTGTCATTTCCCCGACATGCTAAATGCCTTTCCAGTTGGCACTTTATTTCTTATGGAGCATTTGGCTGGAGATTCTTGGAACAAAGTCCCAACAGAATGAGATGGCTTCATTTACAGTACAAATATGGAGAGCACTTACCATCAGGGGCCCTGCGTTTGCCCCCCACTTCCAGAATTATTACTATTACAGAAAATAGCATTCATTAATCTTTAAAAGTAATGTGATTATCACCATCACACTTAGGAACTCTAGCTCTTATTTGCTTTATTTATTTTCTCTTAAAAGCAACAATTCCAGTTAGTTTTAGATGTCCTCTTCTTTCACAGAACAGTCTATTCTTTCTGGTTTATTAAATTTGAGGGTTTATGAAGCATTCTTCTTGGTAGAGCCCTATTCCTTTGCTTTCTGGGGGCCTAGTTAGGCTAGGCACAGAATACTCCAGAGGCAGAAGAGGGAGTGAGGCAACTATTCCTACTTTAGGGTAAATCAGTGCCCTTGGACTCTGCACTTCTGGAGGTGGGGTGAGGGGATCCTTTGGCCAGGCCATGGACTGGCAGTGGGGAGCACTGCTGGCTTACACCAAGGAAAAGGCTCTCATACACATACGGATAGCAGGTAGGTCTCACCTGCTCTGCCTTCCCATTCAGGCTCACCTGGCAGCAGGGGAATCCCCGCTGTTGACACTCTGCCAGAGTCAACCTCATGATACACTTTACTGGTTCTCACTTTCTCTTCCCTTTCACCACTGCCACTGGTGTTCTTTTTCAGCCACATTTCTCCTGAATATTGAAAAAGTAAGGCCCTGTGAGTCTGGTCCCTGCCCTTACTTCCAGGAAAGACTCCCTTATGAAATAACCTCCAAGGCCTTAAAGAGCATCCCACAAAATGTGATCCAATGGGGGTGAGGAAGAGGAATTTAGGAGACACAGCATTAAATAAGAACCCCTCGATGAGGAATCGCTCCCTTTTCATTTCTCCGACTATCACTCTGACTGTGTCAAGGAGAAATTCTCGGGGCCCCTGTGACCATGACACAGTCTCACATTTGTTCATCTCTTTCCATAGAGAAAACACTGACCTCAGACTCAGAATCTTGGCAGGTACCAGTATCTACTAGAATTTAATTATTTTCCATTTGGGAGTTGAGGTTTTTTGCCTGTCTTCTATTTATGGCAAGAGGTATGGCCGTTCCATATACAGTCAAACGTTACGGTGACTCGAGAATGTGCTCTCCTCTGCAAATATAGCTTCAAATACCTCTGACATCCCTGGCCCTGACCTCTGCCTTTTGTGCTGAAGGTGACTGGACTCTGGACTCTCCTCTCTGAAAACCAAAAGTAGGCCCTAATAGGAGACATTAGATAGTCATTGCTCACAGACTGGGCTCAGAGGGTCAAGCGCAACATACTACATGCAGCCGGCACCCAAAAATGTTTTTCTTGACGTAAGGGGTGTCATGATTTGTATCGTGTGCCCTAAAAGATGTGTTGAAGTTCTAACCCCTGGTACCTGCGAATGTGACCTTAATTGGAAACAGGGTCATTGCCTATGGAATCACGTTAAGATCAAGTTATCAGGATGGGCCTCTAATCCAATATGACTGTTGCCCTTATAAAAAGAGGACAACTTGGACACAGACACAGAAGGAAGACAGCCACGTGAAGACGGAGACAGAAAGTGGGGTTATGCTGGGCTGGCTGAGTGATGCGTTGGTTAAGAGTTGGCTTGGGACACCAGCTCTGAGCAGCAGGGCCCTGGTTTGGATCCCACATGAGGGCCAGTGATGCTTTGCCCTCTACAGTTAAGATGGTGAGCAACAGCTCAACCTGGAGCTGGGCTGCTGTGAGTTGCCGGCAACGGCGCAGGCTGCAGCCCCTGCTGCAGTGGGATGCCATGAGCTACTGTGAATGTCTGGCAGCCAGCATGAGCTGCCATGAGCTGCCATCCAATGGCCGGTGAGCGATCTGCCTCACCCAGGAAGAGCGCAATGATAATACCAACATGGGCCAATGAAGCAACGTCCTCCACAACTAGACTGAAGAACAAAAAAGACAGCAAATTGTCTGTTCCCCTTCCCCAATTCCCCAACGCTGTTTCCCTCCCCCAATTCCCCATTAAAAATTCTTTAAAAAAAGAAAAAAGAAAAACAAGAAAGTGGGGTTATGCTGCTATAAGCCAAGAAACATCTGGGGCTACCAGAAGTTGAAAGAGCCAAGGACGGATCCTCCCGTAGAGGCTTCATAGGAACATGGCACTGTCGCCATCCTGATGTCAGCCTCCAGAACGGTGAGAGTACACATTTCTGTTGTTTTAAGCCATGCAGCTTGTGGGTAACTTGGTTATAGCAACCCCAGGAAACTACAGCAGGAGAGTACTCCCCAGGACCTCTGGCAGCCCTGAGCACCCCAAATTTTGATCTGACAGTGCTGCTTGCTCCCCAGGCAGTTCAACTCTCTGGTCATTCATCAAAGTCATGAAAGGCGTTTAACTTTCCTACAATAAACCCGTGGTTAAATTGTGCCTCCTATGAATCACAGGGCTGAGATAAGGATCTGGCAGCGGAATGACAACTCGGGGACCTTCCTAGATGAGAGCTGCCCACACAGATACCTGTACATGGCTTGTCAGTGGCGGCGGCTTGGTGTGTCAGTGCCTTATCTTCCTCGGTAACAGGAGGTACCATATGGTCCCAAGATAAGGAACAGCAATTTGGTCGAATCTGACTCAGTGGCCTTGGTAACCTGCAGGTCACAGATAAACAGACAGAGGGAAATGAACCTCAGACAACCACAGGGAAATTAACAATAGACGGGAAATGAACAAAGGTAGCCTCGATCCTTTAAAATCTAAAATCCAAAGCAATCTATCCTGGGTGAGTACGCAGGTAGTAACAAACAGGTTCAAATGCAGTCGGAGGTTCTTTGAGGCCCGTTCGGCCCTTAGGAGTCATATACGTACATCCCAAACAGGCCTTCCATCTTGCCCAGCCCAAGCCCCGTAGAATGTTTCAAGTTTAAAGGGCTGCTATGGTCAAGCGAATTTGGGAAGTGTTCTGTACTTTAATCTCTCTCTGGAAAGTTCATAAGGCCCATTAGCATAGTAAAGACTTCGAGAAATTCTGCCGGAAAGACAGACACCCATTCAGCTCCTTTTGGGGGGTGCAGTGGAACATGATTTGGGATACAGATGTATTATTCTTGCCTGTTTGTTTTGCAGAATTTGAGGCTGAGGCCCCAAGAAATCAGATGCTTTTTCAAAGGTCACACAGACAGAAAGTGACCTTGTGTGACTCAACTGAGGTTTACAGATTCTAAATCCAGTGCTCTTTCTATGTTTTCCTTTTCCTATTAATGAGTTTATTAATAAACATTTGCGTGCTACCATGTGGTGAGGCGGGAATATAGAAATGAATAAGGCAGACCTTGCCTGGCATGTAATTTACTATTTCCAGAATGAATGAGCAACAAGAATAACAAATGATGAAAAGTCATGGGGATAGAGAAGGGAGTGAGGGGGTGGCCGAAGTTTGGGATGAATACAGAACCAGTCTGTAGTGAGGTTTCAGATTTGGTTGCTGCTATTCTAGTAAGTCCCATCCTCAGGGGCCCCATCCCTGCCACTTACAGCTTCTACTCAGGAGAGCTGGTGGCCAGAGCGCTGCTGACCTGGCTGCAGAGGAGCCCACCCGCTAACCTGGCAAAGTCGACTGGGCCAAGGGTACCAGCCCAGAAGCCCACCAGGCACTGAGTACAACACACCTATTCCCCCAAATGGGATGACCAATCAGATTCCTTCAAAATTTGAACTGGGGCTGGGCCGGCCGAGTGGCGTGATGGTTAAGAACTCGCTTGGGATGCCAGAGGGCCCTGGTTCGGATCCCACATATGAGGACCAGTGACACTGCCCTCCACAGCTAAGATGCTGAGCAACAGCTCAACCTGGAGCTGGGCTGCCGAGAGTTGCTGGCGACGGTGTAGGCTGCAGCCCCTGCTGCAGTGGGTTGCCATGGGCTACCGTGTGTAGCCAGCAGCCAGCGTGAGCAGCCAGCAGTCGCAGTGAGTGGCCGTCCAGAAGCCGGCGACCGATCTGCCTTACCCGGGAAGAGCACAATGATGGTGCCAACTTGGGCCAGTGAAGCAACATCCTCCACAACTAGACTGAAGAACAAAACGACAGCAACTTGTCTGTTCCCCTTCCCCCAATTCCCCAGCACTGTTCCCATCCCCCAATTCCCCAATAAAAATCTTAAAAAAAAAAAATTGAACCGGGGCTATAGAGACAAGGCAGCGAGCACGGAGGCTGAAGATGATGGAAATTCTGAGGGGAGAGCGTGAGGTAGGGCGGGCCCTGGAGGGTCAAGGGCAAGGCAGAGAAGCCAGGAAGCAAACTGCCGCTGTCAGGCCAAGGAGACAGAGCTCAGCAGAGATGGAGAGAAGAGGATGATGACAGGCAGCAGCCCCCAATCCACGGCTGCCCCTGTTCTGGTTTCTGAGAGGCCCCATCTCCTTTGGTGCCCCCACCACCGTGCCTGAGCCAGCCTGAGGGGGGCTCTAATCTCTGTTAGTAAAACTGCCTAACTCCTTTTTAAAAATTGTGGAAGGGCCGGCCGAGTGGCTCGGTTGGTTAAGAGCTTGCTCAAGAGTGCGAGCTCTGAGCAACAGCAGTTCAAGTCCCACCCAAGCTGAGCTGCCGCTGAGCTGCCAACAGGTGGAAGGTGGCTCAGCTTAAAAAAAAAAAAAAGGTTAAAAATTGTGGTAAAAGATGCATAACATAAAATTTACTATTGTAAATGTATAGTTCAGTGGCATTATATACATTCACATTGGTGTGCAACTGTCACCACTATCCATCTCCAAAATTTTCGTCTTCCAAAACAGAAACTCCACACCCATTAAACACGAGCTTTCCCCATTCCCTCCCCAGCCCCCAGCCCCTGGCAACCTCCATTCTACTTTCTGTCTCTGTGAATTTGACTACTCTAGACAACTCATAGAAGAGGAATCATACTCTATTTGTCTTTTGATGACTGGCTTATTTCATTTAGCATAATGTCCTCAAGGTTCATCCATGTTGCACCATGCATCAGAACTTCCTTTTTAAGGCTAAGCAATATTCTGTTGTATGTACATTTCATATTTTACTTTCCATTCATCCACAGATGAACACTCGGGTTGCCGCCACTCTTTGGCTATTTGAATAAGGCCACTATGAACATAGGTGTACAAATATGTCTTTGAGACCTTTTCTTCAACTCTTTTGGGGGTCAAGTCACCTGCCAGGGGTGCAGGAAGAAACAGGAGGCTGTCTGGGGTGAGACGGCGTGCACTCAACTGAAGTTCAAGAAGGTGGGGTGATGAGAGGGGCTTTGTTCTGACGCATAGCTTTGGGCATCGTACCCCCCACCCCCACCCCAAGCTACACAGGGAGTGTCCCTCCGGGCAGAGACAGCAGATCAGCCCCAGGCACAATCTCCAGGCACTGTTGCTCTCCTCTCCCTTCTCCACGCTTCTCAAACAGGCTTTCTAGCACGTAAGCCCCACGAGGGCAGTGACTGCCCCATCCTGTTCACTCACCCGTTTGTAGCACCTGCTGAGTGCCTGGCACCGAAGGCATACTTTAATCACATGACATTTGATAAGTCGTTAATGCTTAAAAGTGGGTTAAAACACCATGGTTTCTTTTCTATCCTCCCCCATACTCTCCCATCACCTTAGTTTTTTTTCTTTTTTATCACCCAAAGTCCATAATGTTGGTGCTGTACATTCTGTGGGTTTGGACAAATGTACAATCACGTGTCTCCTCCTGTGCAGCACCCTACAGAGCAGTTCACTGCCGTAAACATCCCCTGTGCCCCACCTGTTCATCTCTCTCTCTCCACTAACCTCTGGCCACTGCTGACCTTTTTACTGTCTTCATAGTTTTGTCTTTCCCAGAAGGTCATAGGTAGCCTTTTCATATTAGCTTCTTTCACTTAGTATATGCATTTACGTTTCCTCCATGTTTTTTTCATGGCTTGATAGCTCATTTCTTTTCAGCGCTGAATACCGTTTCATGGTCTGGATGCACCACAACGTATTTCTCTATTCACCTACTGGAGGACACCTTGGTTTCTTCCAAGCATTGGCAATTATGAATAAAGTTGCTCTAAACATCTATGTGCAGGTTTTTGTATGGACTTACCTTTTCAACACCTTTGGGTAAATACCAAGGAGTGTGATTCCTAGATCATTTGGTAAGAGTGTGTTTACTTTTGTAAGAAACCACCACACTGTCTTCCAAAGTGGCTGCACCATTTGCGTTCCCATTCTGCGTTCCCATGGTGAACTCTCATTCACCAAATGAGAGTTCCTGTGGCTCCACCTCCTCACCAGCATCTAGGGAGTCGGTGGTCTGGATTTTGGCCAGTGGTTTCTCATTAGTGTTTTAATTTGCAATTTCCTAATGACATATAATGTGGAGCAACTTTTCATATGTTCATTTGCCATCTGTATATATTCTTTGGTGAAGTGTCTATACATCTCTTTGCTCATTTTTTTTAATTAGAGTGTTTGTTTGCTTACTGTTGAGGTTTAAGAGTTCTTTGTATATTTCACATAACAGCTCTTTAACAGGTGTGTGTTTTGCAAATAGTTTCTTCCAACCTGTGGCTTGTCTTCTTATTCTCTTGACCTCCTTAATTTTAAAACAGCAATAAAACCAATAGAAAGCCCCTTATATGTGGAGAATCTTATCCAGTGGTATCCATTACAATCACCTGAGGGGGTTTTGAAAATTTTTCTAAGTTTGGGTACCACCTCTGAGGTTCCTGTTCTATAGGTTTGAGGTGAGACCCAGGAATTTATACCTTTAAACACCTCCCTGATAATTATTATGGGCAGCTCCATTAAGAACCATGACATTAAAGATAGAACTTCAGACACCCTAAAAGATGAGAGGACGGTCTCAGCATAGCATTTTGCAGATGTTGCCTACCTGGCCTTCCTACCTGCCGGGTCCCACAGCTCCATCTGAATGCCAGGTGAGACCCAGACCTCTATAATTCACTGCTAATTGGACATCTCCTTCTGGCATCTCAAACTTGGCCTCTCCCAAGCTCAACCCATCATTATCCCCATCCCCACCCAGAAACCAGCTCCACCTCTGATCTTCTCACCTGGAAGATGGCCGTTCCAATCTTCCAGTTGCTCAGGTCACAGCTCTTGAAGTCAACCTTGACTTGCTCTCTCAGACACATCTAATATATCAGCAATGCCTGGTGGCTTGACCTTTAGAATAAATCCAGGATCGAACCACTTCCAGCCCCTCGACTGCCGCGGCCATAAGAGGTCTCCCTACTTCTGTCCTTGCCTCTACCAGTCTGTTCTCAACCCTAACCCAGAGTCAGCCTCTAAAAACAGAAGTCAGAGCAGGTCCTCCTCCATTCACAACCTTCCACTGGTTCCCATCTCACCAGAGTAAAGTCCTTACAATGGCTTAAAAGGTCCCTTACAACCCTTGGTGTCCCTAGTTCACCCCATCTCATCTCATCTATTATTTGCCTCCCTGGTCCTTCCAGCCACATGGGCCCTTTGAAGTCCCTGGCACATGTGGCCCCAGGGCCTTTGCCCCCCCTAGAATGTTCTCCACCCCCCTTGCAATACTGTTTCCCCAGAGAGTCACTGGGCTGGCTTCCCCACACCCTGTAGGTCTTCACAGGCCTAAAATTTCAAACTTCCCGCCCCCTTTGCCAGGACTGCTATCTTTCTTTTTCTCCGGAGAACTTAGCTCTGGTTTACTACCTGCTGACTTGCTTGTTCATTTCTATCTGGCTCCTCCCACTAGATGCCAGCACCATGAGGCAGAGCTGTCAGTCTGCTCTGTTTGCTACAGAGCCTGGGAGCCAAAACAGGGCCTGCTGCATAGTGGTTCTCATCTTCTGCAGTTCCTCCCTCCCTCTTAGCCTCTTCGTCACATCCTATCCATCTCCCATGTCCTGAGGCATCTCACTTCTTATCCTCTTTCATATCCATCTACTGTACTTGGTCTCCACTCCCAGGAACTATTGCTAAAAACCTGGCCTCCTCTCATCTGATGTGTCTTCACAACTGCCAAAGCCTTCTTTCTAAGAGGTAGGGCTGTAGCAACCCTTCAGTGATGCCCCTTAATTTCCAGGATGCTGTTCAAACTCTCCGATTTCAAACACAAGACCCCTGTCTATGGGGCCCCTGCTTCCTTCTGTAGCCATGTTTGTGGGCCCTGCCCACCTACGTGCATCTTCAACTCTGTAGGCTGTTTTTTCCCCCAGCCCTTGCACATGCTGTTTCTTCTGCCTGGAAGGCCATCCTGATACCCTGAACTCTGCCCCCTCCTGCTCTACAACCAGAAAGCCCCTACTCAGCCTTCTAAGAGTCCCAGTTATATCTAAACCCCTCCCACTGCCCCCCTAACTCCCTGAGTGCATTTCAGCAGCACTGCCATCTATAGCAGCCACTTGTCTGTCTGTCTTCATCATGAATCCAAGTTCTCTGCAGGCCTGGCTCCTCATACTGGGCCTGGTACTGAATAGGGAGGGGCTCTGTATATGTTTCCTGGATAAATAAGTCTCCAGAAATGTGAAAAAGTGGGCCAAACCTGCAATAATGAGTCAAATGGCCATGGCACTGCTGCCAACTAATGGACTCAGTATTCAAGAGTGCCAAGAATGTTCTAGAAGGCATCATTGCAAATGTGCCTAAAAACTAGGACAGAGGAGATACTTGGCCTGTCAGGGATACCCACACAGCTCAAACTGATCTGGCTAAACAATCTCCCCATATTTTTAACATTCCTGTGTGTGTATGTGGATGCATATGTAAATACATATGTATGTATATACCTACATTTACACATAAATGTGCTATATATACACGTATCTCTGGCAATATTCTCTGAGACATGGCTGGCTGGCTACACTGTAATAGTTCCCCACACCTGGTTGCCTGTATCCAGGCAGGTAGTGGGATAAACCATCAAAGCTAATAGTCTCTTTCTCCCAAAGACCTAAAGTCTTTACTCAGGTGCATGTTTGTAGGACCCGGCTACAAAATTTTTCCCATGTTAATTTTAGTCCACTTTATTACGTAATCATAGAAAACCCTTGACCAATATTCTCATGAAAAAATTCTTATATATTAAAGATAGTAATCACGTCTATCCCATTAGTTATTTTTAGCCTTTCCTAAATCGTCTAGGTGATTTGGACTAATGATTTAACATCAATCTATGAGCTTGTAGTTCATTCATTCATTTTCATTTCCCTAAATGAGCTCATCCATTCATTTTCATTTCCCCGCTGGTCGCTCAGCAAATGCTCACCAGGTGTCTACTAGGGAGAGGAAACACATGATGTCCAAGTGAACAAATAAGTGAAATGTTTAAATAATGATAAATGCTGGGAGAAAATGTGCCAATGTGACAGGCTGCTGGCATGAGGGGGCTACTGCAAATCAGGTGAACAAGGGCACCTCTGCAAGAGGTGACATGAAACCTGATGACAGAGGAGCCAGCCATGCAGGGATAGGAGGGGAGGAGGTACAGGCAAAGCAGTGGGGACATATGGTGGGACACAGTCCTTGCCAACCTGAAGGTGGCAAGCCTAATCGAGTACTCCATCCTCCCTGTCAGGCAGCTTTGCCAGGTGCCCACCCCTCCCCTCGCCTCTCACTGAGGTCATTTGTTTGTGTTGCTGTCTCCATGTCACCCAAGACCCAGCTCGTTGGGCCAGATCCAGATGTGGCCGTCCCTTTCGGCCTTGTATCTATTCACAGTGTTTGGCAAACAGGTGGAGTTCAATAAATGCTGGTGGCATTGTTGAATAATGATGACCAGACCATGGAGCAGATAGTGGTGCACATGGCTGTGATGGAAAAATTTCCCAGAACCAAGTGAAAAGTGTCTTTTAATTTTAAAATTATGTATAAATGATTCTCAGGGGGGAAAAACACATACACAGTAACTATCAGGAAGGATTCAGGTTGTAAAATCGTGCGAGTGAATTTGGAGCATTGCTGAAATGGAATTTTATGTCTTTGCTGTGCATTTCATCAGCCTTAGTTCCAAAAGCCATCACTCCCCACAGCTGGAAGGGTCCTGTGCGCTGAGCACGCGAGCCTCCAGAGCCATCTCCACTTCTAAGGACTAGGCCAGAGTCCATCATAATGCTCATGTTGGCAGACGAGACAGAAGTGCCAGGTGTGTGACTCAGCGGTGAGGAACCTGGTGTGCCCACAGGTGTGGCCGGTGTCCAGGCTGCAGCCACACCAGCAAAGGAACCTGGGAACACCAACCTGTTATATGTATGCTTGGCCTCTGATGACCCACGCATCAGAAAGATACTAGAGACATAATTCAGAAAATACTATAAATATAATTCAGTAACTTCTGATCTAAAATCCCACAAATTGGCTCATCTAGGGAGTTATTCTGTGTCAACAGCAAATGCCCTTTGTGGTTTTTCTAGAAGGTTGAGCTGCAAGCGTGTGACTCAGACCTGCTATTGAAAACCTTTGGTTAAAAATAATAACAGGTAGCGATTACTGAGTGCTGACTGTGGGCCAGGTTCTGGGACAAGAGCCTCATATTAGTTAATTCTCACAGCAAACATTATGAGGTGGGTATCACTATGAAATGAAACTCAGAGAGGTTAAAAAACTGGCCAAAGTCTCTTAGTGATGGGGGCATTTTTCCTCTGGCCAGGAAGTCATTACCTCCATAGCAAGGGTCCATTTCTCCACCTCCTTGTCAATACCTGGTATAATTGCACCAGGCACATCGGGTGTGTCATTTTGAGGCAGTCTGGGTGGTAGTTAAGAGTGCAGACTCTGGAGCCAGACACCCTGGGTTCTTATCCAGGCTCCACCCTTTTACTAGCTACGTGACTTCGGCTAACTTCGCTAACCACTCTGTGCCTCAGCTTTCTCAGCTTAAAAATGGAATAATAACAACAGCCCCGGGCTGGCCGAGTGGCGCAATGGTTAAGAACTCGCTTGGGATGCCAGAGGGCCCCGGTTCGGATCCCACATATGAGGGCCAGTGACACTGCCCTCTG
>NW_017731594.1:1578434-1588349 GCF_001890085.2 Hipposideros armiger
AGAACAAAACGACAGCAACTTGTCTGTTCCCCTTCCCCCAACTCCCCAGCACTGTTCCCATCCCCCCAATTCCCCAATTAAAAAAAAAATCTTAAAAACAAAACAAAACAAAAAAAAACAGCCCCATCTTCTTAGGGTTACTGGGCGTTTATCACAGTGCCTGTCGCACGGTTACAACTCTGTAAACATTTGTTCTTACTGTTATTCCAAGTGGACACCAGGAAGCCTGCACAGAGGTCTTTAGTGGGTCACCGCAAAGCACCTACCCCTTAGTCTCTTTCAGTGCCCATTGTCAAGGCTCCCATGGATAGGGCGCCAACTGGTACTTGTGTCTGTGCTAGATGCCCGGGGGCGGGGATTCCCACACCTGAGAGGGGAATCAGGTGTGAATCCACTGAATGTGAAAAAGAACAGGGGGAGGGGGTGGGTGATGGGTAGGTGGTAGGTCTCTTCTCTCAAAGTGTTTCCCAAAGAAGAAAGGGCCCAAAGAGATTCTCTGACTCGTCCTGACAGCTGCCTTTTGGCTTCTCTTCTCACAGCTTTTCTAGTTCCTTCCCCGTACACACAGTTCCCTAATTGCTTTGGAAGAGCTAGTGGTTATTTAGAGGACAGGGAGAGGAGAGAAATGTCTAAAATGTCCACAACAATGTGGAGAAATTGCAGCGCAATGACAATTGGCCTGATGGGCTGCACTTTTAAGTAAATGGAAGTCTAATCAATATTTCTTTTTTATTTCTGTTTTAGAAATGATTGTTCCCTACCCCCATTTAGTTTCGTCTTATAATTTTTGCCAGGAAAGAAGTTCTCCCGTTTTCAAATCAAGCATTGCTATGAATCATACCACATTAAAAATGGAGGTTTGTACTCATGGCAACTAATGGCGCAGGGGAATGGAAACACGAACCTCTATTAAAACTGCATGAGACTAACAGCGCCCCTGAAGACAGCTTTTTAAACAAAACAAGTCCTGCCATTTTTAGGGCCAAAATACACACTGAAGGTTCCCTTCTTAGAATTACGACCAACTGAAACAGAAGTGGCTTCTGTGGCAAGGACACAGCGTGACAAGAATCACCGAGTTCCGGGTGGGGAGACTTGAACGAATGAATCCCTTAGGCCCTCTGAGCCGCCATCACCTCCCCTGTGATGGGCAGAATTAGACCAGCAGGTCTCCAGTGACCGCTCCTAGCTCCACCATTTGGGGATTCTAAAAGTCACCTGGCTGCTGGAAAATACCTACTTCATTTTCCCTCCTACTTCCTTCAGTACTCTTGTTCTTGGCCCATTTCCCCCTGAATCCAGCATCAGAAAACCCCAACACTTCACCAACTTTGCCTCTTTGCCATTCCACCAGTGGGGGGCAGAAGGCTGACCCCTGAAACACCAGTGACTCTCAGGCAGATCACAGCAGGACAATGACAGAGACCTCAGCCCCACCCCCAGCCCCAAATCTACCCCTGGAAAGCTGGTAGCCAGTTCTCGAGACTCTTTTTTTTTCAACCCTAAATGGACCTCAATGTGACCCCTCCTGAGACCCCAGAAACTTCAACACCTCTTTCTAACTCATGAAATGCTTGAGTGTGGGGAGATTTCCTCATGAAAAAAAAATGGTGAAAAATGAACAGAGCTGAGGTAGGTCTTGTAAAAGGGGGAAAAGCCAGAAAAGCCATAGGGAGAGCCCAGCTCACACAAAACCAGGGTGTTAATCAGCTTTCAGGTCAAATTTTCCAAGCAGTGCGGGGAGGAGTGGGCAACCACCTGACATCTGATTCCTTGGTCTGAAGCTGGTGACTCCAATGAAAACGGTCACCTAGGCCACCTGCCACCTCAAACCCTGGCTCTTGGCCAGGCTTTCCTGGGTACCCGACAGACCTTGTCTCTTGCTTAGCAAGTTACAGTCTCATCGCAAAGGGTCTCCCAGCCACCCTTACCCCCATGAACACACACACACACACACACACACACACACACACACACACACACAGCATCCAGCACACCTGAAGGGAACATCCACTGAATTTCCTTGCCAGTGGTAGGAGCTCACGTGGGTAATTAGCCTTAGAATGTGTTTCAGGCACCAACTCACAATTCTGATTCAATGAATATTTTATGGGGTGCCACCACATGAAATGCAGGGATGAATATGTTTAGTGGCTGCTGAGGTGGGCTCGCTGCCTAGTGGGACAGGAGACCCAGTGACAAATTGCAACCCAACAGAGAGACGCCTGCACTGGGCAGAGTGGGGGGATGGGGGTCTGGAGGGGCTACCTGTATTGGGGGCATCAGGGGAGGCTTCACAAGGCCCTGAGAGGCGCTAAGGAGCAGCCACCGAAGGGCAGGATTCACCCAGGTGGGAAAACGGAGACTTCAGCTTAAATATAGATGTAATTTTAAGGCCAGAATCAACTCATAAAAAGAAAGACAATCAGCCCAGGCCAGAGAAAGGCATAACTGGTTCTCAGGATAATTGGCCAGAGGGCGTCTGCTTCCCACATCAACATCATTTTTATTAGTGTTGTTTTAACTTACCCTCACCGTTAATGGCCCACAGCCACCCCCTCCCCGGGCAGCTTCCTGGCAACCCCAGCTCTCCGATCTAACTTTTATCCCTGAGAAATGGAGACAGAAGAAAATGTGTAGAAGCCTTGCTTTCAAGCAGGAGCCTGGAGGAAACCAGTAACTCCAGGCCCCTGGAGAGAACACGAGGTGACAGGCAATGCTGTGGGAAGGAGCTCATTTGGGCACAGTCCATGGAAGGCCACCATGTGTCCAAGTGAAGGCATTGTACGCCACTGCCCAACTACTGTAGTTACCCAATCCTGGGGAAGGTGACACAAGTCTTCGCCAGGGTTTGCAGCCATAAAATGACATCTCTGCCTTCAGAGCACAAAGGCTCAGTCTGGTTTATCTGGGCAAGAATCCTGACTACATTTTCCTTGGCTGGCTGGCACTCTTTAGACCATAAAAGCGTGTGTCCCAGGAAGCCTCCCAGGTGTCTGTAGTTATATGCCCCAGTGTGTGAGTGTGTCTGTGCAGCGACACGACCAAGGCGCTATGACTCAGGCCTGAGGGCAGGTAGAAGGGGGGTTGGCACATACTAATATAAAAATCAGCATTCCCTCCTGGGCCAGCAGGATGCCAGCCTCCGCTACTTCCCTGATGCCAGGCTGTCCCTCAGCACGTCCTCCACTGATGTCTGCAGATTTCTCCTCAGTAACCTATTGCCAACACAACTTGACCTACAGGTTAAATGCAACCCCAATCATACTCCCAGCAAAATGAAAACTTTCGCTCTGCTAAAGACACAACATGAAGACAAGCCACAGATTGGGAGAAACTATTTGCAAAAGACACATGTGATAAAAGACTGTGATCCAAAATATACAAAGAACTCTTAAAATCCAACAGTACAAAAGCAAGCAGCTCAATTAAAAAATGGGAAAACACCTGAACAGACACCTCATCAAAGAAGATACACACATGACAAATAAGCATACAAAAAGATGCTAAACATAATATGCAATTTAAAATGACTGTGAGATACCACAATGTATCTGTTAAAATATCAAATGCTGGAAGGAATGCAAAATCATACAGCCACTTTGGATGACAGTTTGGCAGTTTCTTACAAAACTAAATACACTCTTATCATATGATCAAGCAATCATGCTCCTTGGTATTTACCCAAAGGAGTTGAAAATTTATGTCCATAAAAAAAAAGAAAAGAAAAGAAAAAAACCCTTGCATAAGAATGTTTATGGCAGCTTGATTCATAATTGCTAAAACATGGAAGCAACCAAGATGTCCTTCAGCAGGTGATGGATAAACAAACTGTGGTCCATCCAGACAATGGAATATTATTCAGTGCTAAAAGGAAATGAACTACCAAGCCATGGAAAGGCATGGAGGAATCTTAAATGCATATTACTAAGTGAAAGAAGCCAATCTGAAGGGGTTACATACTGTATAATTCCAACTGTACAACATTCTGGAAAAGGCAAAACTGGAGACAATAAAAAGCTCAGAGGTGGCCAGGGGTTGTGGGGAGGTAGGGATGAACAGTAGGAGCACAGAGGGTTTTTAGGGGTGAAAAACTACCCTGCATGACACTATATTGGTGGATACACGTCATTATACATTTGTCCAAACCCACACCATGTACAAGAGTGAACTCCAGTGTAAACTATGGACTTTGGGGTGATTATGATGTATCAATGTAGGGTCATCACTTATAACAAATGTACTCCTCTGGAAGGACGTCTGATAGTAGAGGAGGCTGTGCATGTGTGGGGTAGCGGGATATGGGAAAACTCTGTGCCTTCCACTAAATTTTGCTGTGGACATAAAACTGCTTTTAAAAAAATGTCTATTAAGGGCCAGCTGAGTGGCACATTGGTTAAGAGCTGGCTTGCGACGCCAGCTCTGAGCAGCAGAGCCCACGTTCGGGTCCCACATGAGGGCCAGTGACACTGCCCTCTACAGCTAAGATGAACAACAGCTTGACCTGGAGCTGGGCTGCCCTGTCACTGGTGATGGCTGCAATGGGCTGCCATAAGCTACCATGTGTGACCAACAGCCAGTGTGAATGGCCCGCAGCCAGTGTGAGCTGCCAAGAGCCGCCGTGAGCGGCCATCCAGAGGACAGCGACCGATCAGCCTCACCCAGGAAGAGCACAATGATAATACCAACATGGGCCAGTGAAGCAACGTCCTCCACTACTAGACTGAAGAACAAAAGGACAGCAACTTGTCTGCTCCCCTTCCCCCAATACCCCAGCGCTGTTCCTCTCCCTCAATTCCCCAATAAAATCTTTTTTTAAAAATGTCGATTAAGTACTGAAAGAAAGAAAGAAAGACTTCTTGCTTCTCAACCCACAGATAAAACCACTACACAGATACCCAAATGGAGGAATCTGCTCCAAAGAAACTGGGCGAAACTGTACATAAGAAATGAAAATATAAATGAAAAAGAAAGATAAACAAAAAAAATAAATAAATTGAAAAAAGAAATAAAAATATGGTGAAAGCTATCTTCCCCTCAGCTTTACAGACTTTAATATTGTACTTTATTGTGTATTTATGTAAGGGAACATTTTTATAGAGTATCCTGGTGCCCATTAAGTTGTGGCATCATTTTGACACCAATCATTGAGAATTTAAAAAGAAACAGTTTAGTTGTAAACATCTTGAACTCTTTAATTAAAGAGCCAAAAGTTATTATAGCTTTTCAAACTAGAAATGAAAAGGCTACTTAAGCATGCTACAGGTTTTAATTTCTAACAAAGTCAAAATTGATTGCTAAAATCCAGATGAACAAAAAACTCTCCAGGTTCACCCCATGTTGTTTTAAGAGGAACGGATTATTGAGTCCAAAAAGTGAGAAAACCATTGTGGATTATCCTTAGCTGGGATAGGTCCATTGCTTGCTCTGACTTCATAAGGAAACGTTATGGAAGTCCAAACACCAATAGAAAGAAGTCCTTTGGCTGGACCTGGGTTTGTGGTCCTTCTAGGTCAGGAAGCTGGCTTTCGTTCACTAGAAGGACTTCCACCAAAGATAGTTTTTTTTCCTTCTTGAATTTTTGTCTATAAAAAAAAAAACACGTGTTTTCCTACTCGCGACGCTTCTGACACCACATGTGTGGGGTTTTCACACCGAGCCACTCTGCAGCTTTCTGTGGACACCCACTGGTGGACCTAAAATTTAACTCAATTCTGACACTAATTACCCGGATCTGCACAGACCCCGCAGGCTAAGCCCTCCGTCCCGTGAAACTGCTCCCCTTCAGATGCCAATTGCAGGGAGTGAGCCTCCAGGTAACCCCGACTTCTGCCTGATTGGGCTACAAACTAGGGGGTTTCCAGGAGACCCCCCTCAGCTAACAATCTGTTATAATGGCTCAGAGAACTCAGGGAAATACTTAGTGTTACTGGTTTATAAAATCTATTACAAAGGATACAAATTGACAGCCAGAGGATTAACTACATGTGGCAACCTGGAAAGGTCCCAAGCTCAGGAGCTTCTGTCCCCTGAAGTGTTGGGGTGTGTCACCATGTTAGTACTTGGGTGTATTCACCAATCTAGAAGCTCGAACTTCTTCATTTAGGGTTTTCGTGGATGTTCTATTACATGGGTATGATTGATTCAATCACTGGCCATTGGTGATTAATCTAATCCCAGCCTGTTCCCTCCCTGGAAGTTGGGGTGTGGATGAAAGTTCCAACCCCTCTAATCACGGGGTTGGTTCCTCTGGCAAACAGCCCCCATTCTGAAGCTACCAAGAGCTCTTAGCCACCAGGCATCTAATTAGCATAAACTCATGTTTGGTTGAAAGGGGGTTATTATGAATAACAAAAGATGTTCCCTTCACCCCTAGGACTCATGGTTTTAGAAACTCTGTGCCAGGAACTGGGGATGAAGACCAAATATATATTTCTTTTTATATCACAATGTCAGCCTATTTTGCTTGCTATTTCTTCTTCATCCTCCTCAACTCTTTCTTCCCTTAGTCTCATTATTCTTTTCTTTCTTCCTCATTTTTCTTTTTCTTCCATTATTTTTACAATTTTTAATTTTTTCTTTTTACTTTAGTTTTTAAATTGTTTCTTTACTGTTAGTCATTTCCCAATTTTTCTTTTTGCTTTATTCTTTTATTTTTTATCACCATTTATTTTCTCATATCCTTTGTTGATTTTCTCATTTCTTTCTTCTTTATTTTAATTTTTTTTCATTTTTTGCTTTTCCTCATTTTTTATTTCCTGTTTTGTTTTTCCATTTTTATCACTCTCTCTCTCTCTCTCTCTCTCTCTCTCTCTCTCTCTCTCTCTCTGTCTAGTAAGTTAGTTTTTTGGGTTTTTTTTTAAAGATTTTGTTGGGGGATCGGGGAAGGGGAACAGACAAGTTGCTGTCTTTTGTTCTTCAGTCTAGTTGTGGAGGACGTCACTTCACTGGCCCATGTTGTATTATCATTGTGCATCTTCCCGGGTGAGGCAGTCGCTCGCTGGCCATTGGACGGCCGCTCACAGAGGCTCGCGGCTGCTCACACTGGCTGCCAGCCGCTCACGGTAGCTTATAGCAACCCACTGCAGCCCCACTGCAGCCAATGCCATCAGTGGCGACTCACGGCAGCCCAGCTCCAGGATGAGCTGCTGTTCACCATCTTAGCTGTAGAGGGCGCAGCGTCACTGGCCCTCATGTGGGATCTGAACTGGGGCCCTGCTGCTCAGAGCTGGCATCCCAAGACAGCTCTTAACCAATGTGCCACTCGGCTGCCCCAGTAAGTTAGTTTTGTTAGCAGTAAGATGGGACCTTTCTGCCATCTCTGCTGAGGAGGACACCCCAATAGGGAAATGCTGGCTCCCCAAGGCCATGGGCAAAGTCCACGATACTCGTCACTGTGCCTCTAGTGCCAGCACCAGGGAATTCTCCCTACCCTCTTGGGACCATAAGTTCTCCAGTTGGAGAAGATCTCCCTCTCGCTGAGCTTTAGGCACCTTCCTGGCTGCTGCCGCCATCACTGTCACTGCTGCCACCAGGGGATTTCCTGGAGGTCAGGGTGGGAGAATGGAAAAAAGTAACAACCAGGGGCTTTCTGCACGTTCTCTGCCCCTCAGGAGTCCCTGTCCCCACTCCTCAGACCAGGAAGCAAGGGTTCCTTTTGCAGCACTTTCCATTTGCACCTGGTGTTCACTTCCAGCTTTCCAGGTCAGATGATCCAAGAGGGGGGACGTGGGAGATGCACCGCAGGTTTGGGGGTACTTCAAATTCTGATCTTCTTCCCCAGTCCACCTGCTCCTGTTTACTTTTTGTAGTCCTCAGAGAGCTGCTCCATGTACTCTGTCTGAGATTTATTGTCAACAGGAAAGACATATGAGAGTGTTCATACTCCCTCTTGCCCAGAACAAGAACCCCAATGTATATCATTTTGGTTTTTTTTGTTTTTTAGCTGAGCCATCCTGCTGCCTGTTGTCAGCTCAGCGGCAGCTCAGCTTGGGCCGGGAATCGAACCGCTATTGCTCAGAGCTTGCACTCTTGAGCGAGCTCTTAACCAACTGAGCCACTCAGCCAGCCCTCCAATGTGTATAATTTTAATCCAATGTTATAAATAGTAAAAAATTTAAAAACCTTGCCTTCCACAGCAGGCACAATGCCCAACACTAATCGCCAGGATTCTCTTCACGTGGCCTCCAGTAGCCGTGTTCCTCCTGTTGGATTGAGCCTTCAGGCCACCTCAGGGGTCAGCTGAGTCAGATGCTGGGCACTCCTGAGGCTCTGTCCCCTCAGGGTCTGGCACCTGTCTTCAACTTCCTAACCTTCCCCAAACAGCCCAGGTGCTAAGTGGGATGGCCTGCCATCAGAGCTTCCTGAGCCATGACAGAAGCCTCAGGGAGGAAGTGACACCTGGCACACCTGGCTGAGAAGTTTGGCCGTGACCAAATGGCCACAACAGGAAGCTGCTCGAGGAACCGTCATCATGAAAACAATGACAGCAAACATGTGTTAAGCACTTAGCATGTGCCATACATTATGCTATATATATATATTTATATATATATATATATATATATATATATACAGCATTGCACATACATGACTAAATTTAATCCTCCTGGCACTATTATGTTATGGGATAGGCACTATTTCTCCTCATTCGCAGGCGAGGAAACCACTTCTACCTTCGAGGGACACGTGTTACCAACATCAAGGGGGCAGCGAAGTGCAATCCTATCCTATGGCGAGGAGAACTGGCTTGGGGTTGCTTGTGCACAGCCCTAGCGATGTCGCCAGACACCTATAAGCTGGTGACCATGGGCATCGATCCGTCTTCTGTATAATGAGAATAACAATAATGCCCACTCTGTCGTGCAGTCAGGACACAATTATGGCCACAGCATGCTTTGCCTGGTAGCTGGCACACAGAAAGCACTCAGTAAATCAACATATTTTTTGTTTGTTTGTTTGTTTGTTTGTTTCTCTTACATGCATGGGCCTAGCTGTACCTGCAACAGAGTTCTTGAATCTCCGAGGACTGGCAGGTCTCTGGGACCAGACTCCATTTGTAGTGATAATTGGATGCTTGTTATCACCCAAGATCTGACTTGACAGCTATTTAACACTTCACCAAGAAAAACAAGCAGCTGTGTTGTGGTGACGGTCAGATGGCCAACACATTAAAATTAGTTGGCATGACCCAGCACTTTACCTACAATCAAGTTTTGAAAGACCCCATCTATTTAAACAATTCCATTAAAATGTTTTTCTCTCAATTTCCATCCGGGGTGGGGGTGGGGCGAGGTACTATGTATTTGCTTCTAGCATTTTCACTTAATGTATGAGATCACACTTACAAGCAGCTTCCTCAGTTTGGTCAACAATTCAGGGACAATCTGGGCAGCAGGGAGGAGTCAAGTCCCCACTGAAGAGGTGGGAGCCAATAACCCATCAGTCTACTATTCCTAACAGGGAAAAAGTGGGGAAGAATGGTAGAGGACAGCAAGGGAGGGAGCAGAGCCTGGCAACTGCACTGTGGGGACATGGGCTGTCAGCCGATTGCCTTGGACTTGTCCAGGTCCAGTGCTCTGTTAGTCCTCATGATGGAACCTGGGGTGGATGGGTCTGGAAATGGACCAAAGTGGGAGCGATATCACACCCAGGCTGAATGAGCTATGGGATCAACAAGGGCTGGGACATCAGACGAATCGGTTCTCCATAGTTACCCTCATGGCAAGCTGTTTAACCTGTCTGAGCCCTGAGTTCTTCATCCACAAAGTGAGGATAAAAATACCCACCTCTTGGGCCAGCCAAGTGGCGTGATGGTTAAGAGCTGGCTTGGGATGTCAGAGGGCCCCAGTTCGGATCCCACATATGAGGGCCAGTGACACTGCCCTCTACAGCTAAGATGCTGAACAACAGCTC
>NW_017731594.1:1588975-1591689 GCF_001890085.2 Hipposideros armiger
CAAACAGAGTGACCCCCCACACACACACACACACACACACACACACACACACACACACACACACACTCACACACTCGTAACCACACTTAAACACACGCTCACTCACACTCATGCTCTCACTAACTCACAGTCACCGTCCACTCAAGGCCATGTGGGTTGTCCAGCTGTACTGAAACCTTGGGACTATGGGGGAGATGCACTTTACAAATACCCAATAGTACAATACAGAGCACAGACTAATGTTTGAGCCCCTCAGACGTTTCTGCCCCTTCCGGCTCTACATCCTGCCGCGCTTGTCCCACATCCTCTTCACTTTCCTCCCTCCCTCTTCCATTTCCTCTCATCTCCTCTCAGCCCCTACGGTACTCCTTGCTAACCTACAGTGCCTCGGCCACCTCCCTGTAGTCTTCTTCCAATTCAAGCCCATAGGCTCACCTCTTCCAAAGCCTAATCAGATTCTTTTCCTAAACATGCGTGGTTCCTTCCCTGAGCTCTTTAGGGCTGGCCAGTAAAATACAATATATTTGTTTGCTCTACAACCTTCTTTCCTGCAACAGTTTTCAATGGCCAGAGGGGATGGTGGTGGTAGCAGTGTTCATACCCTATTTACCCCCTGGACCAGGGTCTGTGTTTGCCTCCATTACCGCCATCTTCCCAGGGCCTTGCAGTGCCTCTGGCACAAAATATACCCTGGGTACTCACGGCCTAATTGGCTCATGGTATAAATCATTTTATGATGCAAATTAGATAACCAATCTTCCTAGAACAGGGGCATCCTAATCTCTACCACCATCAGAGGATATTACTACTAATATGGGTCACACTGAGCTGACCTGGGATATGATCCGAGTTAACTCATAAGTTGCCCACTGTTTGACCTTGGTCAAGTCGCTTCACAAATCTGAGCCTCAACTTATGACCTCTAAAATGGAAGCGATGGCGCCTATCCCCAGAGACCAATTTACTGTGAAACTAATGAAGTTAAATAGTTGGGACACCCTCACTTCTAAATAAATATCTGCTTTTGCGCTTAATTTTGTGTTGGCCAATTTGTGTTCATTTCCTAAAAAAGGCTCCCCAAATTGTACACAATTCAGGCCCCACCAAACCTGGCTCCTGGTTGGTGTTGTGAGGAGAAAATGAGACGTCTGTGAATGTGGTGAGAGGGCAGGAGATGTGAGCATGTCTCCCCATGACCCCTCCCCCACTGTCTGGCCCTGCAAACGTGGGCAAACTTCCAAAGAGCCTAGTCACATAGGTCTCCAGGCCTGTGTCTGGGCAGAGACTGACCCACCCTTTTCTGGGGGTGTCAGAACAGGAACCTCCTGACTCACTCAGGTGCAGGTTGCAGACTTTCACTAGACTCAGCCAGCTCCTCTTTACTCAAAACCCCTGCCAGGTCCCCTCTGGGCACCATGAAGTGTTACCTAACCCCCTGTTCCCTAACACAGGCTTTGAGACACTGACCTACTGTCATTTATTCCTGCAGTCTATTTCCTGGGCCCCAGGTACGCAGAATTGGATTATGGGTTAATCACCATCCTTTGTTGATGACATGTGGTCGTCATTGGTCCACGTCTGGCCTCCTGTTACTTCTTTAGCTTCTTATTTTATTCTTTAATGTAATAAGGACTGGAAAACCATCACTCAAAACAAAAAGCTAGGACCGTGACAGAAACCTACAGCGAGCTCCATGGCCCGTCCCTAGCCTGTATTTTCAAACGTTTGGCTTTTAATCCAGAAAGATGAGCCTTGCAGACCAAGGGGTGCCCTGGTCCGGGGGAGACAATTGGCTTGGGACTCCCCACCCCGGACACACAACTGTCCCTCCTGTTGTTCCTCCCGTGTCGTTAAGACACGGTGACTAGGAGTCCTCATAGTTCCCATGCTGGTCAGGGGAAGATGGCAAAGCATTTCCTGGGGGCGTTCCCTCTCCCAGGTACTTTGATTTACAAGGGCAACTTTTGGGAGGCGGTCAAATTAAAGCCTGCAGAGAATGTGGCTTGTCTGGCTTGAGGCTGCTGAGGCTCCAGCCGTTTCAGGGGGCTTGGGGTCCCCATCGTGGGCTGTGGGCCATGAGGGCCCTCAGAGCAAGCTCACAGGGGAGTGGCTCCGGTCCTCAGATGGACGATTAATCTCTGTGGCCGACTTTCCAGGGAACACAGGATGCCTGGGCCTTGCTCCGTCCACCCAGGGTCCCCACTCAACAGACAGAGTTAGCAGTCCTGAGGAGGGAACTGCTGGGTTCATGAAAGGCAAAGAGAAATGTCTGGATGCACTGGATACTACCAATACTCCAGCCACGCTCCTGCATCCTGGCAATACCCATAGTCCGCTGAGGGTAGGGAGCCTTGCCCGGTCTGGCCAGTGGGGCCCAGCCCAACCCTGCGCCAAGGATGGTAGGTATGGTATGGGGTATGTAGACTTCTGCGGGTGAATTTTCCTACTCCTTCCCCCATACTTCTCCACCTTAAGAAGTATTAATTCCTTTAGAATACATCAAAATGGGAAGAAAGGCTCCACCACATAGATGTTACCTTCTTGAAACCCCCCCAGGTTTCTTCTGTTTTGGAGAACCCTGTTTTCCTCAGTGCCGCCTGTATTAAAAACCCTCTCTTGGGCTGGCCGAGTGGCGCGATGGTTAAGAGCTGGCTTGGGACGCCAGAGGGCCCCAGTTCAGATCCCACATATGAGGGCCAGTGACACTGCCCTCT
>NW_017731594.1:1591994-1737321 GCF_001890085.2 Hipposideros armiger
GACAGCAACTTGTCTGTTCCCCTTCCCCCGATTCCCCAGTGCTGTTTCCTTCCCCCAATTCCCCCAATAAAATCTTTAAAAAACAAAACAAAACCTTCTCTTGATAACAGAGGGCTTCCAGGTTGATTTGTGTCCCAGTGTAGAGTTTCCCACACAGGGATAAAGAGAAGCAGATCAGTGTGGTTCATTTAACAGAAACTTTATAAAGTCTCTTTGTGTGGCTCACTTAGGTCTAGGCATAGAATAGCAAAATAGTGACACCACTCGGTGCTGCAACCACAGCAGGTATGACGTCAAAATACAAGCAGCAGCACAAAATCAATGACTTCTTTCCCAAAGGGCTCTATTCACATTGTACTCAGCCTGGAAGTTAAATCTAAAGGCAGGAACATTCATCCCAGAGGCACGGCACAACTCAGACAGGTGGGGAGGTCAGGGGAGGTAAGCGTCAGAGCACGGGGCCTTCTCAGGCTTCTGGGCAGCTGACCACGCAGCGCCCCCATCTCAGCGTCTATATCTGCACAGACCTGTGCAGTAGCATGTAGCAGCCAGGAGAGCTAGGGCTCCTGAACACGGGGCCTGGAAAGCATGAACTTGGAGCAATTGTCGCCAGAGAGAAAGAGTACCTTCGCTTATTCAATTTGAAGCCCCAGTGAAAGGGGTGGGCCATCCAGGGCAGACTGGACGGCGACAAGGAAGTGTGTGGGCACAGAAGATCAATAGAGAATGAAAGAAGATGCTGTCGACAGAAAGGGACCAAAACATTGCCCACAGTGCCATCTGGCTAAGGCTTCTCCAGACATTAGCGCCATGGGCTTGGAAGTAAATACGGGAGACACACTCCATTGGCCCTTGGTGCATTCACGCTGAAGTTAATAATTCGATGGTTTTTTCTGCCACATGGGATTAGCCACAAGAGCGTAATTTACTCAGGGTTACTCTGCATACAGAGTTGCCTAATTTGAAAGCCCATGCCTTCCCCTCTACCCCAGGCCCTACCAGGGGTTACGTAAGACAGGTCACATGCACTGCAGGGATGATCTAAAGGGACTCTAATTCCTTTATACAATCTGCACAATTCTGAATTGTCATTTCTGATTTGAAAACACATCTGGTCCAGGAATTCTGGGTTAGAGATTGGGGCCCTCTTCTTATGTCTCTGAGTCTGACCTCTCTGTGGGAAGGATTAGACATGTGGGGGACAGAGGGCAGCCCAGTCTCTCATTTCCAGAGGGCAGGATGTGTGTGTATAGGTCTTTGATTTTTAAAAAAAAAAAGGCTTAATTTGAATTTAAGGGAGCACTGAGGTAGAAAAGTGAACTTTTCTGAGGCAGAGAGACCTGGGTGCAAATACAAGTTTAAAAGGTCCATGCCTGTGTTGAGTCTAACCACTAACATCTGTAAAAACAGCTGCAAAGTGGGAATGGTCCCTCCCACAGGGAGGAGCCTGCACGTGGGAGTGTCAGAGGGCACGTGTGAGGGGAAGGACGGTACCTCCACAAACAGAGTGACCCCCCCCACACACACACACACCCTAATGAAATTCTGTCCCCAATGCTGGCCAAACTGCACACCCTCAGGAAGAAAATAAAACCCTTTCCAGTTCGTGGCAGCAGATCTTGGGCACCTGGAAACAAGAGATTTTTCTGACAGTGTCACAATCATGTTTTGCATTTGCCCAGCGCCTCCCAGTGAATCATGCCAGGACTGTTAAGTGCCCTGCCAGCCCAGGCAGGCACCGCTGCTGGGCGCTCACCCCGCACATCCTGGGGTAGAGACAAAGGGGAGCGGAGGCCACCCCCAGGCTTGCACCTGACTGCGCTCATCAGCTAGTAAAGAGGGGGTCTGTTTTTAAGCGTCCCATCGCCACATATAATTCCCAGGGGACTCTGGGGGGAGCCATTTCTGTAGGACATTGGGCAGGGAGTGTGAAAATAAAAGACCCAGGAGGTTGGCAAGGCGAGGCTTCCCAGGGGCCACTGTCCTGACATACAGAGAGGGCCTAGGGAGCCGATGGAGGCAGCAAAAGCAATCTCGAATGCATTGTTTTTTATTCAGCCAGTTTCCTCTTATTGTATTTAAAAATGTAGGGTCTTTCTTTGGTTCCCATTATTGTCAGACCAATGTCCTCATCTACTGGGTTGTCGTGACATATTTTTTCTGTTTTTCATTGCAAAAATGTGTCATGACTTTTCCGACAACCCAATCGTTTGTCAATAAAAAGCATTTAGGGTCTGGAATTGTGCCAGGGTTGGCGGGAGGTGTGGGTGACTAGAGACCCCCACACCGCAGGCCCTTACGGCCTGCCCCTGCCCGATGACCCACTCACTGGCCTTTATACCTCCTATGGGATTTGTGAACCTGAACTTCCGGAAGAGGGAAGATTATATTTCTATGTTATCCTGAGGGATATCTGCTGCCTACAAGACTCCAAGTAATTCTGAGTCCATGACAAACTATTCTTGTCCCCGGGGAGGTGAGGCTTCCTGAAATTTGTCTAACTTCATGAGGTAAGGCTGCAGCCAAGTCACAGGTCAGGCTTGGACAATGATGGAAAGAAAAGGAACATTCTTACAGGCCAACGGGGCTGAGTCTCATTGTGCCCCTCACACCTGAGGGTAAGAGTGCTGTCATTCAGAGGCTGTGCTACCATCTGCTGGGGGGTCAACAGGATGAGAGGGAGAGGGCTGTGCACTTTAGAGACAAAACTCTACTTGTAACAATGACTTTGAGCTGATCCCTGTCCTCCCGAGAATTACCAAGCATTGGGCCCATCCCTTCATTAATTCCTTTACTTCCTCATTCGTGCAGCAACTTCTCCTAGGCCCACAGCACAGATCCAGCTCGTTCACACTTCCATGGCTTTGCATGTGCAGCTTGAAAGAGCTACCGGCCATTCTTTAAAACCCAGAATCAAATGTCCCCTCCTCTGTCAAATGTTTTCTGCTTCTTCATTGTCTCTCGTGCCTCTGAATGCCCTGAGCAGAGCAAGTCTCTATTATGTTGCTAATTCTGAATCTAACGTGGATTCATACAGCCCTGTAGCCTGTGAACTCTCAGAGGGAACGGATCACTGTGTCCTGTTGGTCTTCGTACACCCAGCCCCTCCCTAATGAGGGCCTGACATATAGAAGGTGCTCAGTAAAAGTTCACTGAGTGACTGAATAAAGGACTTTTTCAGAGCATATAGCTTCTAAGCATGACCAGTTAAAATAGTATGCGTGTGGGTGAGGGAGGCAGGACTGCCTTGCTCATGGGACTTCCTTAACCAGATGCCAGGAGATACTGCTGAGCAGGTGGCCCAGGGGACACTGGTTGCCGGCCAAGATCCTCTCAGCCCCTCCTACCACTTCTGTGTCCCCACTCTGCCCCTGAGCTTGGCTCGCAGGGCTCATCCCTGGGACCTTTTTCAGAGACCTTCCCCTAGGCTCCCACAGCGGGTTGGATAATAGGTGCAGAGGAGAGTATCTGGGTGTCCCTTTGGGAGGACCACTAGCACCTGACTGGTGGGAGTGTGAGCTCTCAGCTCCCTTGTTTCAAGGGCAAGTTGCAAGACGTAACTCATGTTTCAGAGAATCCTGAGGAGTCAGGATCAAGTTTGGGCTGGGACTTGGCCCGAAATCCAGTCCCTGCTGGTTTCCTCCCCTTCCCCCATCCTGTCTCCCTCCCCATCCCCACACAGACACACTGTCCTCCCAACTGGCACTCTCTTAACAAATAGGGATCTGCTTCGAGAGGGGGGCCTTTCTGTGCCTCAGTTTCCTCATTATAAAATGGAGACTAGAAGAGTACTATTTTTAATATGAGGGTTAAATCAAGTATCTTTATTGTAGCTTTCCTAGTAAGAGCCAAGATATGGAAGCAACCTAGATGTCCATCGATAAATGAATGGATAAAGAAGAGGTGGTACATATACAAGGGAATATAGCAATAGAAAAGAATGAAATCTTGCCGTTTGTGACAACATGGATGGACCTAGAGAGTACTATGCTAAGTGAAATAAGTCTTACAGAGAAAGACAAATACCGCATGATTCACTTATAAGTGGAAACTAAACAACAACAAAACAAAATAGAAACAGACACATAGGTATAGAGAACAAACTGATGGTTGCCAAAGGGACGGGGTGGGGAGATGGGAATTAAAAAATAGTGGAAGAACAACAACAACAAGAAAAACTCAACAGAAAAAAAAAATTGGGCAAATTTAAATAGTTAAAAAAATCACAGGGTTGCACAATACAAAACGAAACAATACCCAGTAATCCTTGTAAAACCCAACACAGAGCGTGGCATTAGGCAAGTGCCTTGGAACTCCCACACTGCACTCAGCACATTGGGCCTCCCAAAATGAATGTCCCACTTCCTGGTGCCCACCCCCTGCAGCTTGATGTAGCCAGGTGACTACGTTCTGGCCAGTGGCACTTGAGCAGAAGTGATGAGTGCAGCTTGCAGGTAATGTCCCTTAAAGGGAAGGGGGCTGCTCAAATCCTGCTGGCTGCAATATGGGTGTAATGATGCAATACGGTGCCGCCAGCCTTGACCATGAGGTAGAAGCAAAGGGCCTGGGGCTGGGACATTGTTCCACCAGCCTGAGACCGCTGACCCAGGCAGTTGTGTAAGAGGGAAGCTTCTAGCTTATTCAAGACAATGCATTGGAATGGGGATCTCTTTATAACTGCAGCTAAATCTGTATCTTAACTTCTACAGTACCCAAGGGGCATGATTTCTTTAGGAGAGAACTCCGCAATGCCTCCTGAAACAGCCAACTCCAGCACTGATGAGAGGAGAATCCTGCAGATGCTCCTGGGTTACTTCCCCCTCCCCCACTTGTTGGTCTCTTTCTCTTTTTTGGCATAAAAATGGGATAAAAAATAGGAATGGATATTATAAGACAGTAAACTGAGAAATGGCAGCTCTAAAGAGAAGGTGCTGTTATCACTTGAGCCTGGTGGAAATCAAGTGGAAGTGGGCAGGGGTGAGTGGACTGTGCCCCAGATCGAAGCTGCCCTCAGGTCTGAATTTTGGCGTGCTTCTGCGCTGCCCTTTTGCTCACTTCCGAAACTGACTGACGGAAGTGGAATGCATCTGTCACACTCCTCCCAGGGTCTGTCTCTGAAGCAACAGCAATTGGAGACGCTACCAAGGATTCTGCAACACTTTGTAATTTTGTACAAAAGTCGCAGTGATTGCTGCAATTTTTCCAAAGGTGAAAACAGGCTCAGAGAGATTAGTTTATTAAGTCGTAAATTGACACCATCATTTGGGCCTCCTAGGGGTGTTTACTTGGTCATTGCTAGGGCCCAGGGGCAAGTTATTGTCTGTGGAGTGAGGCCTAGAGGATGGACAGTCTTCTTATTTATAAAGGTCTAAGGCAAAAGCAAGAAGGCTTTAAGAAAAGGAGGAAAGATGGCTTTCCGGCCTAGTCCCATTCTCTAGAGCAGGGGTCAGCAAATTTTTGAGATGGAAGAGCCAATCTTATCCCTCACAACAATTAAAATATTATCTGAGAGCCATAAACCAAATGAAATCACCATTATGTGACTAATATCCTTTAAAATTTTTATAAATGAAACTATGGTAATTTTATCTTCATTTTCAATTTTACTTCAGAGCCACATGTATGCACCCAAAGAGCCATGTGTGGCTCACGAGCCGCAGTTTGCCGACCCCTGGTCTAGGGCCAAGTTTCTCATCCTCTAGGGCCAAGTTGGTCCTGCTGACATTTTGTTCTGGATAATTCTTTGTTGGGGGTGGGGGTGGGAGACTGTCCTCTTCAATGAAGGATGCTTAGTAGCATCACTGGCCTCTACCCACTAGGTTCCAGTAGCACAACCATCTCCCCAAAGTGGCAACTAAAAATGTGCCCAGACATTTCCAAATGCCCACTGGAGTGTGTATGTTAAGCCATCCCTTGTTAAGAACCACTGGTGTCTGGCTCTACGAAGAGAAACAGTGGAAGCAGCACCTATAAAAATGTTTCTTTGTTTTATCAGCAAACACTAGCATTGGGGAACACACACTCTGTTGGAGCCCAACTGATAGAGTGAAGCTCAAAAGGTAGAAAACATTCTCTGCTCTTTAACAGAAACCCAAAGAATCAAGTATCACCAAGAGGCCACTTTGAGGGCTGCAAGCAAGGGCAATGGACGTGCCAGAAAAGTAAATGATCAGATGCTTAATAGTACCTTGTTTTCAGTCAACAATGGCTGTCCTCATTCCTTTTTGTCAGTGAATTGTCTATAGATGGCATGTGCTCCTGGAGGAAATGTTCTTTCCTGATATCAGAGATTGCTAGGGAGTAGGATCCCTTCCTATTCTTCTCTTCCCTTCCCATTCTATGCCAGGATGAAATGTTTGGAGCTGCAGCAGCCATTTTGCAACTATGAGGCAACCACCAGAGGTCAAAGTCTATTGAAACAAATGGAAAGAGTTTGGGTTCTTGATGATGTGGCTGAGCCAATGATCCAACTTTAGGACTATCTACCTGTAGACTTCCTGTTAAGTAAATAGTATATGTCGCCCTGACTTAAGCCATGGTTAGCTGGGTTTTCTATTATTTATCACCAAAGACATTACTAATCAATGGAAATATTTTCAACTGAAACTAATAGAATACCCAGCTAAAATAAACTAATAAAGGAAGAGGGTATTTTCTTACCTAATAGGAAGTCCTAACGCATGTGGTTCTTAGGTAGTTTTAATGGCTGTACAGTGTCAGAGCTCTGGATTAACTTCTATAAGATTCTCCCGGCCTTTCCCTCCTGGTTACCACGTTGCTGCAATAGCTGCAAATGTCACTCATACCCACACTGAAGCTGTGTTTCAGACAAGAAAGAAAGAGGCAAGTTTTGCTTGTCTATTCCTCTCTTTTTATCAGGAGAAAAAAAAAATTCCCCTCAAGCTCCTAGTAAACTATCTCATGGTCTCATCGACCAAAACTGGACCACATACCAAGACAGCCTGGGTGGGTGAGGACTTGGCATTTTAAGTCTCTGTCATGGAGGTGGGTTCTTCCAGAGGATTCTGGGGCAGCAGACAACTCTTTCTGCTCATACAATATACTTTATTAGCAGAAAATCAACATTTCTCTGTGAGGCTTCTCTTCCCATTCCATCCCTAATTGTCCTCATCCCACCCAAAGTGGGTTGGCCCCACTTCCACACAACAACCAGAGAGAGAACTAGAGCTGACCAGTTCAGTTCTGGGGGTCTTTCTCCCTGACACACGGTGTTGCTGTTGAAGACTGTCCCTTAACAACACTGCCCACCCCCTGCTGAGAGGACCCTTTGCTGGCAGGAAGCCTGTTGAAGGTGTAGGGGTTCCTGTGGGGAAGACAATCACGCACCCTCAGCCCTAAGCCAACCAAAGACACTCCAGTCTCTGTTCCTCACATGTCAACTCAGAGTGCTTGACCTCCTTCAGGGCTCAACGTGGTCTCAAGGTTGGGACGCAGAGCCACTGGTCCTCTGTCTCTCTGTGGACTCTCCTTTCTCCCTGGATAACCTGACTGCTACAGGAGACCATGTGTGTGACTTCCAGGGCCTCCCAAACACTGTTTCCAGAGACCACTCTCATACCTCCAACACCACTCACAGCATTCGCTACACTGTGTCATGGCCCGTAATCTATTTTTCCGAAGAAAATAAAATAATAAAACAAATTTAATCCCTAGCAGGGCCTCAGCTCTGATACAATCTGCTGGTACATCAACATATATGGCCCCAGAACTTAATCCTAGTGAGAGATGCCCTCTGCCAAGGCTCCTGCTAACTCAGACCACAACCCCTAGGAGATTTCCTAGAGGTCCGCCCCACATCCACCTGTGCAGTTCTCTTTCTGCCCTGCCTCAGAGGTCAGTGCAGCCTACCGATCCATTCGAGATTGGCCCTTATGAAACATGAGGCCTGGAGTGAACCCTCACTGCCCTGCTGGGACACCTGGAAGCTTGTGTTTGTTTTCAGAAACTGCTGTCTGATAGCTTTTTCATCGACAATAGGGAGCAATTTGGCATCATACATAGTCCTGGGTTACTGACTTGGTTAATATTTCATGATGTCTATTAGTCATTTGCATTTATAGAAACATGGGTCATGAAAAATTAAAGCTTTAATTGCTTTGGGTTTCCATTTTTTTAATTTTAATTTTTTATGGCTGGGAAATGTTCTCTTAGCTGAGCTGTCTTCCAAGTCTTGGGACCACAGTTACTCAAAAGAATCAGGGAATTAGAGAGAGAGTTTGACGACAGATTGACAAGTGGCAAGACAAGGAGGCATGTGAAACCATGATTATCATTCCTTAGCACAGCCGCGAGGCTCTGGGAAAAAGCAGCCATCCAACATTGCTTTTTCCTCTCAGCAAGGACAACCTTTCACCAGGAAACAATGGCTGAATCTATAACTGCAGGATTTCAGGCATGAGGACAGCCCAACATGAGAGATCATGAAAAACAACATTCGATAGTCTGGCTCAATGCACTGGTTTCTGTGGCAATGGCACTTTGGGCTCTTTTGCATTAATTAGGCATTTCAGATGTGTTTATGCCACAGATGGAAAACATACAAGATGTGGAAGTAGCTGGCTAGTAGCTGCACAGGTTAGCCCGGACCCTGAGGGTTACCTGGGGAACTAATCTTTGGAGTTGGGCTTCCTGGGCCAACAGACCAGGGCTTGGTCAACACTGCTGCTGCTCTAAGAAGTCTGGTCTTTTCTGTTCTGTTCCCCCATCCTGTAACTGCTCCTCTTTATTTGGGTGGGGTGGGAGTTGTTTGTATTTGACTTGGTGATTTCAAAGAAATGTTTGACTAGTCTCTTGTTGCAGTCTCCCTGGGGGTGAATTGTCATGGGAGACTGCCAATTGTGAGGATTTGCAAAGTGGAGGCTTCAGCTTCATTTTCTGAAGATGTGGGTTTGGGGGAGGGGGTGGATGGGTGGGGGGATGGGTTGCTGGTGTTCAGGAAGAAAGGTCCACCTGTCCCTAGTGGAGAGGACTGGAAATCTGCTTCAAAGGGTCACTGACACAGGAAGCAAAGGCGTGTGAGGCAGAAGATGAATGTTTGTGTTTGTGTATGTGGCAGACAAATGTGTGAAAAGTGACCTTCCATCCTGAACATTAGAACTAATTTTCCTAAAAGCACTAAATCTCTCAATTGCTAATTAGACAAACATGCAGCATTTCCTAAAGCCTACTTGAATTATAGCTGTAATATAACACATTTTTAGATGAAAATAATTGTTGTATGTTGCTTCAGTTTAAACCATTTTGCCATGGAAATTACTTAATGGAAAAGCTAACATTTCTTTTTAACCTTCTCTAAAGAAAGCAAAGCTTTATCAAAACAAACTGATAGCAATGTAATACTTGTAACTGGGTAAAATATATGACTTGTCATGGGTTGTCACAGATTTATGATATCAGCCACCCAGTGTTGTGACAGTTTCTGTGAGAATGGTACATACAGTCTGTGGACAATAAGCAGCCCAGGCTTGTTGTCTCAAGGATTAATTTCTTTTTAAGAGCCATAAAATTTACATGAACATGTGTAAATTAAACTGGTTTTCTGTGATATTAGTTTTCAGTACTCCACAAAACTAAAAAATGTAAGTCATGCCTATTACAGACGTCTTATTTTAGCATGTCACCATAAGAAATACTATTATTTACTTTGATGACTTCTTGAATATATTTTCATAATATAGAACAGTATTTAAACAAGAGCTGAAAAGCACACCTTTAGAACATTAGCATTTTACTTCTTGGTTAGCTCACATTGTTTCATCAGCTTCGTTCCTTGAAATATGTGAAGCTGATCTTTTAAATGGGATTGTGGGCAGGAACTTACTGGAATTGTGAAGTGAACATGGCAAAGTAATTCACTGTGAAGTGAGGAAAACAAGTATATAGAAAACACATTTTAGATTTTTAAAGAACTAAATTTTTGTTACTATTATGCAAGTGAGGCTCCGAAACATTTTTTTAATGGAACATCGCCAAAGATGGTCTCTGCCATACAACGGTGTGTACCAGCTGCTAGCTGCTCTCCTGAAAGACCCCATGCGTGTGAATGACGCACTCATCATTTACTGCAATTCTGTTCTGCAAATAAAGGCAAGCGGTCGGCCTTATACAACCACTGGGTCCCAGTTATTATGATGCACAGGAGAGTTACCAGAAAAAATGAAGCAACATGAAGATAACTCTTGCAGAATGGAATGAAGACAGCCTCCCCACTGATGTGACTCAGGTGCCGCTGTGAACACAGCCTTGTGAAAGGCTGGATGTGTGTGGTCCTGCCGGCCATGAGGAGGGCTGTCCCATGCCACCATAACTCAGGCCATTAATGCAAACAGATAAACACATTGCTGCTTTATCAGAAAATGTAAAGCCCTCAAATCCAGAAGAATACCGTAAAGCATAACAGTGGCAACAACTACAAAAACTGTCCATAGCAGCGAGTTTCAACAGATCCACAAAACCAAAAGACCTTAATATGTCTAAGTTACATCTTCTGTTACTTTTCTCTTAACACTCACAGTACGTGAGCTTGGACTGACAAGAGGACAAATGGACCCCATTCTGTCTCTTCTAGTGAATTTTCAGCCCTGACAGGATTCCCAAGACTGCTTAAAATGAGAGCAAGCACTGGGGAAAAGTAACTCTATCTCCATTGTTATATGGAAGCATTATAATGAGGATTAAGGTTAAGAACACACAAACACACTCACACACAAATCCACATGGAGGAGACAAAATTGAACTGGAGCAACTAATCAGTCTGAAAGTGCTTGTTAGCAGACTGCCAAAAACAGTACAAAGAAGAAAAAGTGATTTTACTACTTGAGTTGGAGGAATTTCCTTGTTGTTTTTGTTTCCAATGTGTGGACTCATGAAAGTGATCATATTTCCATGCTATTATTGAACCTTACAGGAGACTTCTGAGTTCTTTTCTTCAGTATCAGTGTTTGCACTGTTGGGTTGTTCACTTGGAAGACCATGAAATTTCGCAGGAACCTGCAGAGGTTCACTCAGAAAAACATTTATAGTGTCTCTGTAGTACAAACAGCAAGGTAACCTCAGCATCTGCCAAAAACGAAAACAAAAAAAGGCAGCTTGCTTTCCACGAAACCTCTTGGACAGTGTGTCTCCGTGGATTCCAAACAGTAAAGCCCAAAGGGCAAAAACCATTTCTGCAAAGGGGCTGAAGAGTGGTTTGTTTGACTGAGTGAAGACATAGGAAGTGCTGAGGAGCTCACCCACTACTCCAACAAGTGGGAACCGTTCTCCAAGGGCCCTTTCATGGGATCGAGTGAAAATATCACACTTTGTAGCCATGTGTAGCTGACCCAAGGCTGCAAGATGACAAACCCCTTAAAAATGTTGACTGTGGTGTGGTAGAAAAATCAGGGCTCAGCTCAGCTGCTGCACCCACGGTCAAGACTGCACAATCCTGTTGCCTGGCTGAGTACATTAGGATTGTCTACATCCACTCTCATGCACTTTCATATCTTGAAAAGTGGTAAATTGCAGGTTCCAGTTAAGATGGCAGAGAAGGTAGACACTGTGCTTGCCTCCTCCCATGACCACATCAAAATTACAACTAAATTATAGAATAATCAGCCTGGAGAACCATCTGAAGACTAGCTGAACCGAAGTCCTATAACTAAAGATATAAAGAAGAAGCCAAATCGACACTGGTATTAAAGGCCAGCCCCACACCTGCATGTGACGGTTAAGAACTGGAAGGGATATCTTAGCTGCAGAGGTTACCCCCAGGAGGAACGCGGTGCTCCAGACCCACACCAGGTCCCCCAACCTTGGGTTCCAGTACTAGAAAGAGGAAACTGCACAACATCTGGCTGTGAAAATCAGTGGGGATTCTGTCTGGGTCAGACGGAAGGCTGCTGTAGACCCAGGCATCCTCTTAAAAGGCCCACACACAAATTTACTCACTTACAAACACTCACTCTGAGCTCCAGCAAAGGGACAGCAGCTCAAAAGGTGCCAGAGATGTACAGGGAGAAACTAAACTGTGTGGCTTCAGAGCAAGGGCTGGAGGGGAAGCCGCCATTGTCCCTGTGTTGAGCCCTTCTCCCTCACAGCTGGCAGTTGGGCACCATCTTTCCTGTACTGAGCCCTCCCCCTGCATGGTTAATTCTGAATCTGCATTGGCCTGGTGAGCTCCACTTGCTCCACCCTAGTGGCTCCAAGACCCTGCCCCACTCAACTCGAGCACCAGCCAACGCTCTTTCAGTGGCTATGTCTCACAGGTAGCTGATCTCTGCCCAAGCTGCAGACTTGCTTAAAAATTTTCCAAAGTCTGCAGGTCCCAGGTAGGCAGTGGCTGGCCTCAGCATGCTCTGTGCCTCTTGCTGAGTGGCCCCAGGTCTGGCATTTATGGCAGCTGGCCTTGGGTCACAATGTGGTGTCTCCCATGCATGTCTGGGCCCAGTACAGGCAGCTACCAAACTTAGATCACTTTGTAGCTCCTACCAGGTCAGCCACAGACAGTGGCTGACCTTGGCCCGCACCAGAGCCCCTCCTAAGAGGCCCCAGAACTAACACATCCAGAGGCCAGCTTCAGACCACAACAGAGCACCACCCAATTAGCTCCACAAGTGGCACACCCAAAGGGTTGTCTCAGCAGGCACCAGAGCCCTGCTGGGGGGAATCCTGCTCCATGGGGTCCACCCCCACACAGCAGCTCACCCACTATCGTCATGGAAAATCCTCACAGTCAGTCAGCCTGAGGGTCACTCCCACCCACTGATGTGCCAACAACAATCAAGGCTCAACTACAATAGGGGGGCACACACAGCCCACACAAGGGTCACTCCTGGAGCACCCAACTCAGGTGACCAAGGAGACTGTGCCACAGGGCCCCACAGGACCGCTACTACTTAAGGCTACTCTGCCAAGCCTGGGAGATGTAGTAGATCTACCTAATACATAGAAACAAACATGAAGAAGCAGCCAAAATTAAAGAAACATGTGCCAAATGAAAGACCAGGACAAAATTTCAGAAACAGGACTAAATGAAATGAAGGCAAGCAATCTACCAGATAAAGAGTTCAAAACACTGGTTTTAGGGTGCTCAGTGAACTTAGGGGAAGAATAGATGAACTAAGTGAGAATTTCAACAAAGAGATAGTAAGCATTAAAAAAGGACATAGAAACCATAAAAAATAACCAGTCAGAAATGAAGAATATGATAACTAAAATGACGAATACACTAAAAGGAATAAATGGTAGATTAGATGAAGCAGAGGACTGAGTCAGCAATTTGAAAGACAAGATACCAGAAAACACCCAATTAGAACAGCAAAAAGAAAAAGAATTTTTAAAAAAATGAGAAGAGCTTAAGGGGCCTCTGGGACAACATCAAGTGTACTAACATTTGCGTCATAGGGGCACCAGAAGGATAAGAAAGCATGCAAGGGATTGAAAACCTATTTGAAGGAATAATGACTGAAAACTTCCCTGACCTAATGAAGGAAATTGACATACAAGCTCACAAAGTGCAGAGAGTTCCAAAGAAGATGAACCCAAAGAGGCCCCCACCAAGACACATCATAATTAAAATGCAAAGTTTACAGACAAAGAAAGAATCTTTAAAGCAGTAAGAGAAAAGCAACTAGTTATTTACAAAGGAGCTCCCATAAGAATGTCCACTGATTTCTCAACAGAAACTTTGCAGGCCAGAAGGGACTGGCATGAAATATTCAAAGTGATAAAAAGAAAGGACCTGTAACCAAGATTACTCTACCCAGCAAAGCTATCATTTAGAATTGAAGGACAGATAAAGAGTTTCCCAGACAAGGAAAAGCTACAGGAGTTCATTACCACCAAACCAGTATTACAAGAAAAGTGGTAAATAAAGGAAAGAATGAAGCATTTACCCTGCCTTCCTGTATGAAAGGAACCAAGGGGTAACCAAATTATAAATGAAGGAAAGCATCTCTTCCTAAACAATTTCAACAATTAAATAAAAAAGAAACTATTTAACTTTCACCATTTTTCAGTCCCCAATGAATTGATTTAGACACTAATGATCAATGTTAACAGTGGGTCACAGCATGAAAGGGAAGGAGAGAGCGTGAGAGAGATAGAGAGACAGACGGGGTGGGGGAGGGAGAAGAGGAGGAGGGAAGGGAGAGAGAGGAAGGAAGAAAAAATCAGACAGTATGTGCCTGCTGGTGAAAGAACACACCACCACCTCTAGTCTTGCCAAAGGGATTAAAAATGAGACTGATGAAATCTCTGATTTCTGCTGCCAAATTTCAGGAAATACAGAGCACAGAGGAACACGCTGATCTGCACCATGAGTGTGCAATCAGCAAAGTCCAGATTGTGAGAAGCTCTACAGGTTAAATGCCCTTCTGTTATAGAGGGATGGAGGGGGAACCTGTAAATCTAATAAGACTTAAAAGACATAACACATGTTTTTAAATGGCAAGATGAAACTATAGAGACTAAGAATGTATGACCAGGCGATAGAACTCTAAGGTAGTACCAGGAAATGATAACTCTAAAAGTCAGGAGGGCATTTACTTTGGGGGGAAGGGAAGAAGTTGAGAGGACATAGAGGGGCTTCTGAAGTGACAGGCAAAACTCTATTTTGCGACATGAGCGGTGACTAAGAGATGTTCACCTTATAACTTATGACTCTATATACATTTATTTCATACGGCTTTCTACATGTCTTTTGTTTTATAATTTTTTAAAGGAGGAGAGAGGATAGAGAAAGAATTACATAGCTTTCTCACCTCCCACCCCCCAAACTCCTATTCCTTGCAATAACGGTCACAGACATGTGGGTATCCTGAATGGTGTCCAGAATCTTCTAAGAACATTTTGATATTTCCAGGATATTTTTAACATGGGGTGCATTGTATTGCAATCCTGTATATTAAAGAGTGGCGATCCAAGTGTGGCGAGTTACAGAGGAAATGGTGACTGAGGTGGGCCACCTCTACACTGGGCACTGTCTGGTAGCCATGGGACGACGAATGCAAGTTCTGAGAAGTCAACACGTTTTCGCAGTCTTCCTCATGCCCAGGTCTCAAGAACTGTTTCCTACCTGATAAACTACAAGTTGTCATAGCTAGAAAGGACCTCAGAATTCACCCAGCCCAGTGTTTCTTAAAACGTGCCCCAACCTAGACCCACCTGCATCACTATCTCTGGGGGCTCATTTAGGATGTGGACCTGCAGAAGGAAGGCTGGACCCAACTTCACACAAGCTCCCTAAGCCTCTCTGATGCTTTCTGAAGTTCGACACCCTAGGTCTAATCTAGCCCCTCTTTCACCAGGTGAGGAAAAAGCACCTTAGAGAAGAGCAGTACCTGGCCCAATTGTTGTGCAGAAAGTTGGCCCCAAAGCAGGACTAGAACCCCATTCTCCTCACCTGCTTCTCCTCTCTCCCCAGCTTGCTCACGCGTTCCCTCCCTCCCTCAGACATAGAAGGCTCAGGACCTGCCACTGGGAGAGAAACAGATTTCATCCCGGCCGTTACGGTGCTTACCATTGAACAGATGGGAGCAACATGAATTTTTAAAATTCGCATGGTATATAATTACAGACCGTGATGTGTTCTGAGAGAAAAGGGCAGAGGCATGTCACCCTATCCAGCTGGACAGGGCTGACTTCCGCGAGGAGATGACATTCTAGCTGAGGCATGAGGGAAAGTAGAGGGTGGGTGCGAAGTCTTGCAAGCAGTCGGGGAAGCTCTGAGCGCAAAGGGAATTTGGCTCAGTGGAGGAACTCAGAGAAGTTCAAGGCAGTCGGAGGAACAAACATGGAGGTGGTGTTCCCTGAGTGCTTCTGGAATCACCCTGTCCCCCTCTGTATCTCAGACAGCAGCTCTCAAACTGGGTTGTGCTGCCGAATCATCTTGGGGACTTAAAAAGTAATTCTGCCCCAGAGGACCTGAATAGACATTTCTCCAAAGAAGACATACAGATGGCCAATAGACACATAAAAAGATGCTCAATGTCACTAATCATCAGAGAAATGCAAACAAAAACCACAATGAAATATCACCTCATACCTGTCCGAATGCCCATCATTAATAAATCAACAAACCGCACGTGTTGGTGAGGATGTGGAGAAAAGGGAACCCTCATTGCACTGTTGGTGGGAATGCAAGTTGGTGAAGCCACTATGCAAAACAGTTGGAGGTTCCTCAAAAATTTAAAGATAGAACTACCTTAACACCCAGCAATTCTATTCCTGGGTATTTATCCAAAGAAATCCAAAACACTAATTTGAAAAGATATATGCACCCCGTGTTCATTGCAGAATTATTTACATAGTCAAGATATGAAAACAACCTAAATGCCCATCAATAGACGACAGATAAAGAAGAGGTGGTACACATGTACAATGGAATATTACTCAGCCGTAGAAAAGAATGAAATCTTACCATTTACAACAACATGGATGGACCTAGAGGGTATTATGATAAGTGAAATAAGTCAGTCAGAGAAAGACAAATACCATATGCTCTCATATGTGGAATCTAAAAAACAAAATAAATGAACAAACAAAACAGACTTATGGATACCGAGAACAAACGGATGGTTGCCAGATAGGGAGAGGTTGGGGGGCTGGGTGAAAATGGTAAAGGCATTAAGAAGGACAAAAGGTAGTTTCAAAATAATCATGGGATGTAATGTACAGCATAGGGAATACAGTCAATAATATTGTAATAACTGTGTACAGCACCAGGGGGGTACCAGGCTAATTGGGGGATCACTTCATAAATCATATAAATGTCTAACCACTGTGCTGTACACTTGAAACTAATATAAAATACTGACTGTCAGCTGTAACTAAAATCAATCCATCTATCCATCAATCAACCATAATTCTGCCCCTGGCCAACCCTGTGATTTAGCAGGATGGGGGTAAATCCCAGGAATTTGCTTTTTTTTTTTTTTAAAGATTTTTATTGGGGAATTGGGGGCATGGGAACAGCACTGGGGAATTGGGGGAAGGGGAACAGACAAGTTGCTGTCATTTTGTTCTTCAGTCTAGTTGTGGAGGACGTTGCTTCACTGGTCCAAGTTGGCACCATCATTGCACTCCTCCCGGTCAAGGCAGATCAGTCGCCGGCTTCTGGACGGCCGCTCACTGCGGCTGCTGGCCACTCACGCTGGCTGCTGGCCACACACGGTAGCCCATGGCAACCCACTTCCACATGGGCTGCAGCCTACGCCGTCGCCGGCGACTCACAGCAGCCCAGCTCCAGGTTGAGCTGTTGTTCAGCATCTTAGCTGTGGAGGGCAGTGTCACTGTCCCTCATATGTGGGATCCGAACCGGGGACCTCTGGCGTCCCAAGCCAGTTCTTAACCATTGCGCCACTTGGCCGGTCCAGGAATTTGCATTTTTAAAAAAGCTTCTCCATTTACTCTGGTGTGCAACAACGTTTGGGGACTTCTGGCTTAGGGGATTTGAGGAGAATGGAAACGGGAGGTTAAGTGATGTGCAGGCTTTGCATTCCTCCTCAGACCCTCAGTGCACTCACTCGTCAGGTGCAAGGAGACATACCTGCTTCGTGCGGTTGGATCAGGGTTACACCAGATAATCTCCGCAAAGAACCACCTTGGTACATGCTCAATACTTGGTGACTGTAATTAAATCCCGGCTTCTGATTTCTAGGAGGGCTCTTTTTAGAAGGAATGATTGTTTTTATCACTCTGCAAAATATCCGAAGGTTTTTGGGAAACCCTGCATTGTACCTGTCTCAAACCCAGTACAATTCCTCTCCCTTCAACCCCTCCTTCCCCAACTGGGAGCAGGAGATTTAGGGTCAAGCCTGTCTTAAATCTCTACCCCACCCTCACCCCACCGCCAGCAATGCTCTATCCCCAGCTGGCCATATGGGTGAATAATCTTTTCCCTAAAAATAGACAGCAGGCACAGGCTCCATCCAGATTGGATTTCACCTCTTGTTTGTAAGGCTGTCAGCTGGCAACCAGTACTGAGGCTAAATTGTCTTCTTGAAAATCTTAAACGGTGAAAGAAAGGCCTCAGGGGTATGAATTCTTGGCATTGGAACAGTTATGTGGCAAAATCTGCAGGTCTGAAAAATGGAGCAAGAGATTTACTTGAACCACAACTATTTATTCTTGCAAAATCAGCAGAGACTCTTAGACTATTTCAGCAGGAAGGCAACACACAGACCAGGCAGCACAACGAGTGACTAGAGGGGGAGGAGTCGGGGCCCAGAGTTTGCTCCGAGATATTGTCAGAGGCACTTTCAGGTCTCATGTCGAGCACCTTCATTCTTAAAAGAGAGAACAAAATAGAGTCTAAATTAAAGGGGAGGCAGGGAGGCTGCGAACGGCGGGGAGACGGCGTGAAAAGCCACAGAAGCAGCGGGAATGTCTGAAGTTGGGGCTCGCTCGTCACTTCTCTCTGGACCACTGCTCCAGATTCTCCCCACTATTTAGGCTTCTCTGCTGATGACCCAGGCTTTTCTATGCTGCACACGTCTGCTAGGTCAGCTTCACCCCTGAGTGTGGGCCTAGTTCCCTTCCCTTATTCTCTCAAACACAATTGACCCAAGACAGCTGTCTTCAGCAAACTTAACTGAAGCTTCAGAGTGACATAAGAAGATAACAGTGCAGAGCAGGGGCAGTTAAAAACTGGACTGTCCGATTCCACTCCATGTCCCTAGAAACCGGCAGCCGTGTGCAGCCACCAGAGGGCCCCTACTAGGCAGCTCTCCTCTTGGTCTTATCTTTCCACCGCACCGCCTTGCTTCCAGCCTAGGAGCACAAGACCCTCAAATGCTAGTGTTTCCCACGTCCAGCCTCAGGAAGATGCTACTGATATTTAAAGAAATACAAGCCCGCCCGCCACTCTCAGATGCTTGGGGTAGAGCCTTGCTTCTGTTTCCGCCCTTTGGAATTCATCGGTGGATTTCCTTTCTTTCTGGGTCCACAGAACTCAGGTTAGTCACATCTGGTCTGGAAACGCATGTGCCTCCTTTCTTAGCTATCTTTACCTCTGCCCCAGGCCCTGGGGCTCAAACAGGTCTGACGTTTTACGTAGGAAGCATTGGTGCCTGTGTTATGATTGGAAACCCAATAGGAAGGCTCCTCGGCATAGATCAGCTCCCTCCACGTACCGTCAAACATGAGTGTCCCTGCAGCTGCCCATGTCCTACGTGCTGGAAGGATTTGGAGGAAAAGGGGAATGACCAAAAGAGAAGGTTAACTGAGCCCCTGGATTGTGACTTTTCCCTTTGCTGCTCAATGCCTTTCCTTAGGTGACCTGCAGGGCCTCCCCTGGGCCAGTGAAATCAGCATAGGGATTTATGCACGATTAGAAGAAAGAAGCAATAAAAAGGGCCATAAATATTTATACTCAATAAATAATACTTTATAAGTATATACACATATAATATGTATTTGGTTTCTCAGCAATATGCCAGGCAATGCCAAGTAAAAAACAACAAAAAAGGGAAAACACCTGACTGAGTACTATTGGAACCCCACAGTGACAGCCATTTATTCCCCACTGTTCTATGAGAGCCTAATTGAAACTCTTTTACCAAATCAGTGTCCCCTATATTTGACTTTCCTGTTAGCTCTGATAGAACAATGCTCTGTGGGTTATAAAGATATGTAGGATGCTGGGCCCCGCCACCAAACGTTTTATTCTTGTAGCTGTGTTTCCTAGCTTTTGCATGCATTGAGTCATTATCAATCAACAACCACTTCTGGCTGGTCCCCCGAGCAGGCATCCACCCACCTTGCTAGCCCTCCCATCACCCCAGCGCCTCACCGTCACACTTCGCCCACACCTTGTCTCACACCCCTCCTTATGACTCGCTTCTTCCAAATCCCAGCAGCTTAGGGAACAGGATAGCCCTTCCTTTTAGGATTACAGAGGGTGATTGCAAGACCAGCGAGTCGACAAATGTTCCTGAAGCTGGGGTGTGACGAGCAGGTTGGTGACACTGGGGATCCCAGCACCACTGGCCTGCCCCTGGCTGCTCACCACACCAAGTGGTAACCCAGCATCACCTCTCAATACTGTTCAATCCATGCAGAGACCTGGGCGGGGGGTAGGCCGGCCAGGTCCAGCTTTCAGGCCCCTGGCTTTCAGCATAAATGAAACTGCTCCTCCGCACAAGTCATTAAGGAACTGATAACAATCTGTTGCCAAGATAGCTATTCTTCCAAGACCGTCAAACAGAGAAATTACTCAGATAGTCAATAGTGATGTAATTTTGAACCCAGAGGCCATCTGGCATCAAGCCAAGAGGCACAGCCAAAGCCCATGCACATTTTTTTCTGTGCTTGCAGTTTTCCTAACAGCCCAGGCATGGGAAACTTGTCCGCGCCCCTGGCCCTTACAGCCAGAGGGAGCAGCAGTATTTGTCATCATGCCTGGGAAAGAGAAGAGGTCCTTTGTGGGACAACTCAAGAAGGCTCCCGTGCCAAAGGCTGCCTCTTCCAGCTCCTGTCAATGCGCCCTGCGGAGCGGAGCCCAGAGAACAGCCTGTCAGCTCTTTTCAGGGCTGAGAAAGTCAGGCTTTCTGCCGCCTTGGCTGGGCTGAGGGCCTTGGGTCACTGGTCATGGGCCCAGGATTTACACAGAGACGAGCAAAGAGGGATGGGAAACGTCAGACCTTTCACTGGTGGAGAATCAGAGCTGGAAGAAACCTTCACAGCCGCCCTGCTCCCTCCAGTGATGAGAAACGTTGCCCAGTGAGAGTCACACAGCCCTAGCCCGGCCTCCGTCTGCTCAGAGCCAGGAGGTCTGAGTGAATCGGGCATCCAGCCTGGGGTCTCTTTGCTGGACAGTCAGCTGCACCAGCCCCTCCTGTGTCGCCCAGCTCCTCAGAGCAGCAGTGCGGTGCTCCCGGCTCTGTCATCCTCCCAGTAAAAGATTCCTTTCCAAAAACAGTGGATGCGTTCCCAACTCCGTGTCCACCCCCATCCGGCTGCACAGGCAGTCTGCCTTCTGATGCCAGATTCCTGGAAAAGTGATTCCAAACCCTTTGGGGCATTAGTGAAGGCCCCGGGAGTGGAGAGAGAACAGCGGGATGAGGTCTCGAAATCTGACTCTGCCACTTTCACACTTCATGTTGGTCAAGCTACTTCATTTTTCTGAGCGCCGAAGACCTCATCAGTAAATGGAGATAAGAATTTGTATCAAGGAAGGTTTTAGGAATTAAATGGGAATATACGGAGCGCCCGCAGCATCGAGTCTGGCACACATCACGCCCTGTCACTGGCAGCTCCCTCTCTTTTGGGGCCTTCCAGCTTACCAGGCAGGCCCCTCTCTTGGGGGTCCCTGCAGGACTCGCCTCTTTGGTCATTTACTGTCTGCTTTCTTGGGTGACCCTGCCTATTAACTGTTTTCACTCCAAGTAAATGCAGTTTCTCAAGTACTTCCTGAACACCTACTGTGTGCAGGCCTGAGTTGCATGATGTGGATGCAGCATCCACTCAGCAGCAGGTCCTGCCCCCGGGGTGCTCATGACCAGATGAGAGACAGAAATGAGTCAGTCCAGAGAAGCAACCCCACAGGGCAGAATAGGTCACGGGCGAGGCACCAAGGTGGCCGAGAGACGTCAGATGAGGGGCTGGGGTGCTTCACGAGTTGAGTATTGTCAGGAATCTGGATCTGCTTCTCATGCTCGCCTGGGGGCCTTAGGAAGCACCTCCGCTGTACCTTTCGAAGGACTCCACCTTCCATTGCGCTTTCTAAGGCAAGCCCTGATTGTCTCTTCCCCGTTGGTCTCCATGCCTCCGGTCTCACCGGCAGCATAACAACTAGTATAAAACTCAGCAGTTTCAAATGACAACCATTTTATTACATTTTAAGATTGTGTGTGCACTTAAGCAGGGCTCAGGTGGGTGATTCTTCTGCCGCATGAGCTGCCGACTTAGATCCCTCGGGGATTCACAATTGGCAGGTCGGCTGGTCTGGAGGGTCTAAGACAGCTCCACCCACAGTCCGGCATTGTGGTAGGGTTGCCTGGAAGCAGTGTACTTATTGTAGATAGGGCCTTTCCAGCATGGCAATCTCAGAGTAGGCTGTCTTCTTACACAGCTCAGGGCTCCCAGGGAGAATCCCAAGGTTGAGGAAGTGAAGCCGCCCATTTCCAAGTCCAGGTGTTACTCCCACCAAATCAGTCACAGAGCCTGCCCAGTTTCCAGGGAGGGGTGGGAGAAAGATCTTGCCTCTCCTTGGGAGGAATGTCCAGGAATGTATGGATATCCTTCTTCAGCTCCAGCCGCACACCCATTTCTAGTTTCATTGCCCCATTTAATAGTTCTTTCTTACTCCAAAATAGTTTCCGTGGTTTCTTTTGCCTAGGGGATAAATTTCAAATTGTTTATCTTGGATTCAAGACCCTTCGACATTTGACACAAAATGTCCTTGCCAGTGTCAGGAGACACATCTCCAAGGGTCTCTGGCACTTTCCGCACATCTCACCAAGGCCTTCATCTCTCTTCAGCTGGTCCCAGGCTGTGGCTCCAGGTTGTGTTTTTTGCAACAAGCACCCCTGAGGGAAGAGATCATGTCTCTCTCCCAGACAAAGAAAGGGCTGCTGTAAATTGGAGGGGGGGAGCTCCCCAGGCCCAGTGTTGCTTCCGGTGTGTAGCTCCCTGAGTGTGGGGGTGTCTATCGAGGCCCACCTGTGTGGCCCCTGTGGGCCTTGGGGCTCAGGGAACTGATAGGACTCTGCTGACACTCTAGACCCGGCTGTTGCTGCGAGTAGTAAAGTCTTTGCTCCCTAACTCGGGAGTCTCATGTCTTCTGTCAACATTCACGCAATTGTGGCAGGCAAACGCACTCATTAGCTTGCAAGTAGGGACATCTCAGCCCCTTCACTGCCCGTGGCATCTAGCGTTAGTCACCACCCCTTCCAGCTACTACAGCCTCCTTACTATGCCCACAGTCACACGGAAAACTCCTATATCAGACTCTTACTGACACCCAGGATATGCATAGTTCTTTCCACCTGTCTCATTTGTTCCCATGGCCAAAGCCAAATAGCACCTCGATGCTTTTCACCATCAGGGTCTTCACAGGACTTCTGCATCCAGCCTCCAGCTGGTGGCGCCTGCGGCAAAGTCTGCAAATCCCTTCCTGCTGATACGGCCTCATCCCCAAGCTGTCTCACTGCAGCAACACCAACCCTCTTTCCCTGCCCAAAGCCCTTGAATGCTGTTGCTTCTGCCTGGAAATACCTTCCACCATCTTTGTCTGATTCATGCTTCAAGACGGAGGTGCAGAGACACGACCTCCAGAAAGCCTCCCCTACGGTCCATCCAGCCAGCTCAGTTGGGTCCCTCCCCCGCAAAGGACCCCTTGCACGTCACACAGAGCAGCATAGATGTGTACCATAAGTGTGGGCTATCTTGTCTGCTCTTCCAGTGCTGGGAGCTCTTTGGAATCAAGAACTGAATTTCGCTCATCCCAATATCAGTGCTCGGCTGGGATGGTATCCAGAAATATTTCCCCACTAAAATATGACTAAATGAATGCCTACCCCCTGCATAAATACTTTCAACACCACCTCTGGCCAAAAATGGTTTCACTTCTGCAGATAACCACAGCACTGGATTTCTCTACCACGGTATATTTGGGATGATTCAGCATTGCTCACATGCCCCCCTTGAGGTTCAAGACCACATCTGCTCCTGGTTCAGATGGATGTTAGGTCATTTCAGAATTTTTCTAGCTTTTAGTTTTATAGATACATTATTTTAAAAGCCCTAAAAACCCAACCCAAAGATAGCAAGAAGCGCTACGGGATAAGGTACATTTTATTTGGGTTAACGGGTGGATTTCCATCCAGTTCTAAGCACATACTAATGGGCATGTCTACTTCTAATATAATAACCAAATCAATCACCTAAGGGAAAAGAAGGGCGCTTTCTCTCCCTTCCCTCTGTCCATTCACTGTCTCTGAGCAGTTTTCAGGGGATTTATTCAAGACTCAACAAATATTTATCGAGCGTTTAATACCATTCCCATCCCCAGGCACCTGGCCGGTGTCCCAGGCAGTGCATTGGCAGGGATTGGACTCCGCTTTTATTTATAGGTTGGAGACTGAGCAGAGTCTCGCTGCAGCATTGACAGGCAAGCTGCCAAGTGGTTAATCAGAAAATCTGAGACTCCAAAAGGATCATGAATAAACATGTGGATGGATGGATGGATGGCTTTTTGACAGCTGTACTTCAAATGTGGTTTGCCCTGCTCTTTCTCCACTCGTCAGAACACACTTCTCCCAGAAGTAGTCTGGAATATTTGGCAGCTCAGTTCAGAAAAGGGCTCTGTCTGGGTAATAACGGAGGGTGGGAGGTCTGCAAGCCGTCCCTGGTCAGAGCTGTTCCCGTGCAATGAGGCAGATGAAGTCATGTGAGAAGACAGCCAGGCTTCCTTATCAAATCATTATAAATCTTTTTCAAATTCTAGTTTCATTCCTTGAGAAATAAAGGTAGACTTCCCAGCTATTTTGTCACTTCCAGATGTGTAAGATGGAAAATAACAACCTATGGAACTTAGAGTCATTTTTCACAATGGCCATTGTGAGGTCCAATGGGTTCTGTAGCCTGAGACCCAAGATCTGGATGTAGCTAGTAAAATTTGGAGAAAGTGGTTTTTTGATTAAGAGCAGTAGTGTGGTTCGGTGGTTAAAACTGGTCTTTAAATTCACAGCAAAGGATTCTAAAGTCATTATAGTTGGGCCATGTGATGGATTCTACCCCTCCTGAAACTCATACTCTTCTTGACGTACCCCTCAAACATCTGTGTGGCTTTCCGTGACACAACCCCTCAATCCCTAGAAGAGCTATGCTGTCTTTTGATCTGCACCTCTGTCAGGCTCCTTTGCCAAGCAGGGTAAGTGCCTGGTTCTGTCCATCTCTCCATGATGGAGAGATGTTCTCTCTCTCCTTCCACCCCTAACCAGCTCAAGATAATTTTGTCTTTACAATAGCCAGGATATGGAAGCGACCCAAGAGCCCATCAATAGACAACTGGATAAAGAAGATGTGGTACATACGAGGCTGACAATTAAATTCGCGAACTTGTTGCAGCAATGTTGCTAATGTTTTGATATCAGGGATTATTCATTATGAATTTGTACTAACTGGACAAACAGTTGACCAAGTTTACTACTTGGAAGTGCTGAAAAGGTTGCGTGAAAAAGACGAAAACGACCTGAACTTTTCGCCAACAATTCATGGCTCTTGCATCACAACAATGCACCAGCTCACATGGCACTGTCTGGGAGGGAGTTTTTAGCCAGTAAACAAATAACTGTATTGGAACACCCTCCCTACTCACCTGATCTGGCCCCCAATGACTTCTTTCTTTACCCGAAGATAAAGGAAATATTGAAAGGAAGACATTTTGTTGACATTCAAGACATCAAGGGTAATACGACGACAGCTCTGATGATCATTCCAGAAAAGAATTTCAAAATTGTTTTGAACGGTGGACGAGGCGCTGGCATCGGTGCATAGCTTCCCAAGGGGAGTACTTCGAAGGTGACCATAGTGATATTCAGCAATGAGGTTTATAGCACTTTTCTAGGATGAGTTCATGAGCTTAATTGTCCGTCCTCATATATACAATGGAATATTACATCTCACGATAAAGGTGATGAGGCCCCTAGGAATTAGATCCCAGACTAAGTGACTGGAGAATCTGAGAACTGATCTGAAATCTGCCTGGCTCCCAGAAACCTGCTCACCACACTCTCTCACAACGCCTTTTTAAAATTGCTTTTCTTTATGCAAATTTCCTTTCCTTTGACAAGAACTTTTGGTCATTTTTCTCCTTCTCTCCAGCCCAGACTGATATGGTTCAAAACTATTCTGCTGGAAAGTTTCCTTCCCCACTTTATGGTTTGATTTGGACAGTTAAAATTTGACTAGTGAATCTGAGACATAAAAAAACTCAGAATAAAGCAAAATTATTCCCCAAAGGATATAAAATATGTGAATAAAGTGAAAGACTGTGTAACTGAATAAAAAGATCGAATATGGTAAGGCTAGCAAATTTCCCCACAATTAACCCACATGGTACACTTAATGTGAATATAGTAAATACTCCCGTGGGTTTATTTTTTTTAACTTGTCTAAAGGATCCTAAAATTCATCAGAAAGAAACAAAGTATCATTTAAATACATAGGATGATTTTAAAATTAGAATAATGAAAAGACCTTGTTCTACATAATATTAAACTGTATTATAAAGCTACACTAAAGATGTAAGAAAGCAGAAGTGAAGAATTTGATACATAATTTCATGGAACAAAATAGATGCCAGTGAAAGAAAACTCAAGTTATAGGAGAATTAAATATCAAACAAACATGGCATTTAAATCAGTGAAGAAAGAGAAGTTTGTTTAATAAATGAGGCTGAGATGATCGGTTAATTATTTGGGGAAATAGTGAACTTAGGTCCTCACTAAATAAAACTTCAACATTTCGGTATGCTAAAACCACTACAAATACAATTGAAAGACAAACTTCCAATTGGGAGCATTTTACAACAAATATAATACATGATTGATAGTTTTTATTTATAATGGGCTCTCACAAGTCAATGAAGAAACAGCTAACATCTCCCAATGAACAAAGGTCACATGTAGTGTAAAATATATTAAATATAAATCATCAATAAACCTATACAAGAAAGTTCAATTTCTGTAGTCATTGATGAAGTATAAATAAAAACAATAAAAAGGTATTAACTGTCAAATGATAGTTTTCTATTGGTTGTTTTTCATTGTAATAGTAAATTTTGATGAAGTTTTAGGAAAACAACATTTTCATTGCCTTTGGAAATATAAATTCATGAAAAGGTTCTGGGGCCGCTTTTAAAATTGACCTCAAAAACCTTAAAAATATTTGTCTATTTTGCTCCAACAGTAATAGTATTAGGAATTTTTCCTTTAAAAAAATGAAGAAAGAAAAGGGAAGGGGAAAAACCTATAGAGACCTAAATGAAGGAGTAGTAAAACACATCAGGACACAACCATTCTATAAACTACTTTGCAGCCTTTAAAAATGATGTCGAGAAGATCCGGGGGAACGTCCGCATTCAGGCCTCTGAAGTAGACTGCCCAGGGGACTGTGTTGGGAGGGACTCCGAGGTCTTCTCTGGGTTGGAGCTCTGTCATAACTGATGGGTTACTTTCCATCCCATAATGAGATGGGAAGATATTCTATTTTTGTCAAATAAAAGTATATGAATATACAGATTAACGAAGACAAAAAGACCCCTTGGTATGATGCAGGAGGAAGGGACCTAGGCTCACCTCTGGTATTCTTCCCTCAACTCCATAACTGAAATCCAATCGTGAGGAAAACATCAAACCCAAATTGAGGGACACCCTACAAAATGCCTGATCAGCACTCTTCACAAGCGCCAAGATCGTGAAAAACGGGAAAAGACTGAGAAACTTGCACAGACTAGAGAAGATTGAGGAAACATGAATACTGAATGCAACATGGCGCCCTGAATGTGACTCTCGAATAGAGAAAGAACACTAATGGGCAAACTGGGAAAGTCCTAAAAAAATGTGTAGCTTAGTGACCAGTATCGCACCACTGTGAACGTCTCGGTTTTGACGAATGTGCCATGACTACGTAAGATGATGACATTACGGAAAGCTGGATGAAGGGTGTGTTTACTACTTTTGCCACTTTTCTGTAAATCTAAAATTACTACAAAATTTAAAAAAAATAATGGGGGGCCGGCCGAGTGGCGCGATGGTTGAGAACTCGCTTGGGATGCCAGAGGGCCCCGGTTCGGATCCCACATATGAGGGCCAGTGACACTGCCCTCTACAGCTAAGATGCTGAGCAACAGCTCGGCCTGGAGCTGGGCTGCCGTGAGTTGCTGGCGACGGCATAGGCTGCAGTCCCTGTAGCAGTGGGTTGCCATGGGCTACCGTATGTGGCCAGCAGCCAGCGTGAGCGGCCAGCAGCCGCAGTGAGCGGCCGTCCAGAAGCCGGCGACTGATCTGCCTCGCCAGGGAGGAGCGCAGTGATGGTACCAACTTGGGCCAGTGAAGCAGCGTCCTCCACAACTAGATTGAAGAACAAAAACGAGAGCAACTTGTCTGTTCCCCTTCCCCTAATTCCCCCAGCACTGTTCCCATCCCCCCAATTACCCAATAAAAATCTTAAAAAAATAATAATAATAATAATGGGGGCAAGCATAAAAATGAATGGTTAAACAAATATTCTGGCTGGCATAATGCTATTTGGAGTACCCCCCTCCATCTCCCCACCCCCTAATAATCAACACGGTAGTCAAACTGAAAAAAAAGACTGGACATATCCATAGCAAAATGCTAACAGATGTTGGTAGCTCAAAGCAGCAATAGATGATTTTACTTTGTTTCCTGTATTTCTCAATTTCCTTCCATGGAATATATAGATAGTAATACTTGTTTAAAAAAGCAAACATTATTTTAAAAATCATATGGAGAAAGTGACCTATCGTCTGGTTTAGGATCGGAGAAGGCCTTGCGGCCAGAAGAGCTCACCCGCTGTGATCTGTCTGGAGCCGGAAAAGACATGAGATGCAGCGCTGGAGAAAAAGCAGTGAGCTTTCCAGGAAAGTGGAGCAGTGGAACCCAACGTGCATCCAGGCTCTGTCGCCACAGGCGGACACAGAGGCCTTTGGAACTTTGGCAGGAAGTACACTCCCTGCGTGAGCAAGAAAAGCATGTCAGCCGGGTCGGCCACGAGGCAGGACAGGCCTTCTAGGCTCAGATGGCCTGTTGCCAATCGCAGAAACAGAAACAGCAGAAACATGGTCTGGCTGGCTCCCCGTGTGAACAGGACAAATGCGAAGGTGGGTGGGGGGTGGGGCAAGATGGCACTCTGCCTACTGGGGACAATGACATGCCAGGTCCCATTATCATAAGTACAGAGTGGCATGTCTGTCCTCACACAGCAGTGAAAGGCTCAGTGGTGACTTTAGAGGCAGCCAGACCATGAAGGGCAAGCTCACCTGGCAAAGCCCAGATCGGTAATATTTCTCTCTCCCAACCTTGCAAAGGCCACAGGGAGCGGTGCTGTGGCTGGGTGAGGTCACAGGACCAAGGGGAAGAAGCTGTTACACAACCAGTCAACCGTCCATGTTTAATTAACCTGAGAGCACAGAGATTCAGTTTCCTGGCAGTAACCTAGAAACTCATAGCAAGGGGTTGTGGCAAAATGCAGTCGTTTCTGCTGGCTTCCATCTCACAGTCTTGGGGAAAGTGATATGGAGTCGTTGCTTCCTTCACATCACACATTCATTCTTAACCAACGCTTATTGGGCACCTATTATGTACCAGATTACAACAGCCCTAACGTGACCTCCTCAGGCAAGCTAAGACATGGAGAGAGGCAGGGGGACGCCAGGGTCTGGAAGGAGTGAAGCTCTGAGGAACAGGACAGTACCAGGTGAGACGAGCCCCTGGCTTGGAGAGGTCCCCGGGCTAACCAGGAGCATCACAGTTAATTTGATATGGCCTCAGAGTTTCCCAACTTATTAGCCTTGTCCCTTAAAAGAAAAAGAAAAGAATAACTATTGCAAAAGAAGAGGTCTTTTCAGAATCAAAAAGAAAATTCAGGTGACTTCATGGTGGTTTCATGGCTTAAGGGCAAAATCAAATGAAAGAAGCTTTTCTGACTAGAACGACTATTTAGGATATTTCAAAGAGGATTTCAAACAACTTTAGGTGGCAGAGTACCCGGGAATCATGAGTCCTGGAATAAGTTTTCTCCCTTCCCAAAGCCCCAGTTTCCGCTTCCATAATCTATGGGGTTACTGCAAGGATGAAACAGATTATACCTGTGACTCATTCAGCACTTGCCTGGCGTGTATTGGGACTCAGCAAATGTTAGCTATCAATTTAATATGAAGCATTATGACATATTGATACATTAAATTCTATCATATAAAGTACAACTAATTTTACCAAATGAAAATATGACCATGTTCCAAGAATGAAAGAATTCTCAACTCATTGAAAATACGTAAGTTATTAAACACTGTCTCGAGTTTTTAAAAATTCTTATTCACTTAGCATTTGTGTATTTGTTTATCGGCCAGCTGACAAACAGGATCAGCTACCAAAGGTGTATTAAACTTGTTGGAAAAGATGCTGAATTTGAGTCGATTCTATCCACTGACTCATAATTTCCTGTGACATGGAACACAGCCATCACTGTGCCATGGGACTCCTTCATCAGTGTCCTTGGAAGCAGAGACTGAGAGCCACTGGATTGGACAGAATATTTATAACCATTTTCCCGGATTTTAAAGAAAACCAGTTAGGAGTCATAATGAGGCCACGGAAATCCTCGTGCTTTTTGCCAACATTTCTAAGAATACAGTAGATCTGAGAATTCCCAGAATTCAAGGAAAACAGTGTAAATGTTCAGGCTGATGAGCTCGGCAGTGAGATACAAGATTCCATATCATTTATCTTACCAACTGATGAGACACTTTTCAGAGTGAAAGGGACCCCATTAATAATCATGACAGGGCAGCAGATATTGTGTTGTCAGAAAAGCCATGACGCATTTTTGCAACGAAAAAACATACAAAAATTACGTCATGACTTTTCCAACAACCCAATATATAGACAGCTTGCTCTGAGAAAACCGGTACAGGTACCACCTCCTCCACAGGCACTGAGCTCCCTGCCTTCCTGGTTATCGCGGGGCAGACACTCAAGGACACGCACAAGCACATGATTGTCTGGCCTTCTCCAGGTAGTGGGTGGGATCATGGGGTGGGGTGGGGAAGCACGCACATGCACACATGCACGCACATGCACACGCACACATACACACATGGACTTGCACACATACGCACATGCACACACACACACACATATGCACATGCACACACACACTTATACGCACGGACAGCTCAGAGGTTGGAAACAATAGAACAGATCAATACTGACCTCCGGCCTCACTTCAACGGGAGAAGCTGACCCTTCAGAACAAGCGCTGTGTTTTCCAAAGGAAACCAGAGTTTGGGGGTAAATACTGGGGAGGCCTCCAAAGTCTTCCTCTTAAATTACCAAAACAAATTCAGGTGAGTTCATGAGCCAGTCCTTATGGTGTTCCTGTGCCAGGTGCAGTGGCCAGGGGCTGGGACCCAGAGGACAATAAGGTGCCATGTACGGGAGAGATGACACTTCCTGCCCATACATGCAGTTTAGAGTGACTGGTCCCAGATCAGAGGCAGCAGACCAGCAACAGTACTGAGGTCACACAGAGAGAGGGGAGGGCTATGGCTGGGAGGCCAGGGACTTGGCCTCGAAGCCTTGGCAGGAGGCAAAGAGTAGGCACTGCTGGCAGAGAGAACGGGGAGTACAGGCTCAGGGACATACAAGGAGGGGTGATGTGGGAACACAGTTAATGCATTCAAACAGGGAGCTGAGAAGGAGAACCAAAATTGGGAGCATATGCCAGGCCTGCCCTCCTAACTGTGGGGACTGGAGCAAGAACATAAATGAAGGTCCCTGGCCCCGGACTGCCCAACCCCCCACCTCCTGTCCCTTACCACAGGTGACCTCATGAGCGTGCCTGTGTACGGACAGCTCAGCCCAGTCCCTTTTCACCCGCTTACAGGCAGCCACCCCTTGGCCGCCCCTCGGATGCACGACTAAGGTCCAGGGTACACGAGTTGTTACACAGTCTCCCCTGGTGAAGATGGACCCAGGCAGGAGGCCTCACAGACCTGGAGCAGACTCACGGCATTTGCGTGGGGATTCTGGAATCCCAGGTAACCAGGGCATGGTCTCACAGAGTCCACAGGCTCTGGGTAGGTAAGGACTCCTGGGGTGAGGCGCCTGGAGAGGGCCAGGCCAGGGGCTTCTAAAGCACAGAGCTCAGGGCAGGGGCCGTGACTGCACCCCCAGCCTCCAGATCACAATTCAATGGGCCCAGGAGGAGCCCGAGAGCCAGAATCTGTTCAGGCCCTAGGTTCTGCCGAGCATTCTGTGCTCAGGACACCAGGACCGCCCCTTGGTGAAGGGCCGCCCTTCACCCTGCCGTTAGCGCCCTGTTTTTTAAAAAAACTGATTTTGCCTTTTTTCATTAAGCACACTCATACTTTCTGTTCAGAAATGGGCAACTCTCTTGGGGACCTTCAAGACATGCTCAGTCCCCAAACCATCCTCTACACTTTCTCTCTTGAGAAGAAATTCATGCATCTCTCCATATATTCATCACACACACAAGGGGCCAGGCTTTGTGCCACCCACAGTACAGCTGTGAACAAGACAGGGTGCTGACATCCTCATGGAGGGGACATGTTAAACAAGGCATCACTCTGTTCCTTATGACATTGCGATGATGATAAGTGCTTCAAACTGAAGAGAAATAACCCTAAACGGAGGGTATAAGCGGGCAACCTTCTCTAATCAGGAAGGGCCCTCCTTGAAGATTGCAGCTGATCAGCTGGACAAGTAAGATTAACTGTGTGCAAGGTTTGCTGGGGAGGTGGGGGTGGCAGAACATTCTAGGCACGGAGTCTTGAGGGCGGAGAAACCAAAGACCAATGTGGCTGAAACATGGAGAGAGATGGAGAGAGGGGGACGGATGGGGCCAGGGATCCAACCTGAATAAGGCAGACCCCAGAGGTGTGTTAGTAACCTACTGCTGCACAATAAGTTACCCCAAAACTTAGCAGCTTTCAAACTACAAAAATGTATTACATCACATGGTTTCGGAGGGTCATGAACTCACAGCGCCTTAGCTGAGTGTGTTGGCTCAGGCTCTCAGCCGGGAATGCAGTGCCTGACGGCGCTGAGCGATCCACTTCCAAACAGGCTCATGCAGGTGGTTATTGCCCTAAGTCTTCAGGCCCTTGCCCCATGGGCCCCTCCACTGGACTCCCCAACTGTCCCCCACGAGGTGTCAGCTGACCTCTCCCTGGGCAATCTGAGAGAGTGTGTGCTGAAAATGGAGGCCGCAGTCTTTTATGACCTAACCTCAGAAGTGACAAGCCATCATTTCTGCCATATTTTATTGGCCAGAAGTCCACTTATAAATCCCGTCCACACCCAAGGGAGGGCGTTACATGAGAGTAAGAACACCAAGCTGTGGGGACATTCAGGGTCATCTTGGAAGCTGGCCTCACAGGGAGCATAGTCAGGTTCACATTTTCTTAAAAATTCACGTTGCATATTCTAAAAGGAATTTTTTGGGGTGATGGAAATGTTCTATATCATGGTTTTTAATAGAGGTTATACAATTTAAACTTCATCAAAACTCATTGAATTATGAAATCTTAGATGCATTAAACTGAGTGAAAGAAGTCAGATGCAAAAGGCCACGTAGTGGGACTTCTGTCTCTGGGAAGATGGGGCAGATGTGCATTTCCCTTTTCTTCCCATTAAGCACAAATACAAACCCTGGACATTATATATAACATAAACATAAGACTCTGAAAGGTAGAGAGGAGGTGGCAGGCCCAGAGGGACACAAATGAAAATTAGGGGACTGCCGTGGTGATGATGGCTGGGAAGGTGGTATAAATGAGCCTGGAGAGAGAGAGCTACAGTCAATGCAAGTGGGACCATCCCTGCCAGCTGCCCCCGCCCAGCTGCTTTCGGTCTGTCGCTCCCCCAGTGGTCCTTGACTTAAGGGAATCTTAGGGGAATTGCTTATCTCACTATTTCCTTAGAAGCAAGAGGCTCTCTTAAGACATACACATTTTTTTTTTAGCTCCATCCTTACAGATAATCTCCCCAAATGGGATTCCTGTGGGTGCTTCTGAGATTTATTCTATCACCACCAAGCCTGCCCCTCCTGGATGACCCCGGTGAATCCTGCACCCTCTGATTTACTCCAGATTCGCAGCTGTCACTTTTAGAGTCTCCTGCACTTAGCTGCCTTTTTCCTGAATCAGTTCTAGGTGATGAAAACACGTGAGTTTGTTGCTGACAAGGAGGGTTTCCACAAACTGACTTCATCTGGTCGAAGGGCACAGTGCAGGCCACTCAATTCTCACCACCAGGGACTGGGGGATGGGACCACCCTCCTTTGCCAGACTCACAGCACCACTGGCTTCCTTCTGTCCCTGGTAGGCATATGCTGCAAAGGAATGTGTTCGGAGGCTAAAGTTGCCTGATTGCCATGGTGATGAAGACATGCTCCTTGCGTAGCACAGGGCGGCCTACATATTTAGCAACAGCGATGAGAAAGGCTGAAGTTGCATTCAGTTGTAGCACATGACTGGCTGCTGTGAGCGTCCTGAGACGGTGCTGTTGCAATAATAAATAAAAATAAACATGTGAGTAACCCCGGGTCATTCAGACCCTACGAACATCCCACCGCTACCTCTGCGCAACGCTTGGGAGGCTGGGCGCTCCATCTTAAGTGGGACGAAGCTCTTTGGGATAATAATATTTTTCAGTTCAAAATAAAAAATAATTATCAATTAAGACATTTTCTGAATGCAATACTGCCATCAATTAAGTAATTCATTTTAAAACAATGAAACTAAATGTTTGAAAGAGTGAGATTTTTTTTGTTGTTGTTGAATTGTCTGGAATTCAACAAACTAATAATGTTCATTAAACACATTGCTTTCCAGTGCTTACTCAAGCTTTTCTTTCCCTTGGGCATGTCCTAGCTCCCAAACTGTGGCTGCCGAGCTGGTTTGAAACGACTGATCAGCTTGAGGTTTAAGCCAGAACTGGGGACCCGGGGATGACTGTCTGCTGGGGACCCCAACTCGGCCCCCTATCGGAACAGGACACAATGGCTATGATATTCCAGAGTGGGGGAGGCGTAAATATGCAAAGGAAACACCCAAACGTTGGCACCGTGACCCTTAAACTCATCAACATCAAGTGAGAAGGGCCAGTTGTGGGCGGTGAGGGGGAGCAGGTTTAAAGGACTGTCAGGGGAACTCTCAGTGTGCGAGTCCCACCTCTCCTCCCGGGCGCCCCCGAGCCCGCGCCTCATCTCCAGGTTCACTCGGCTTCCTCTACAGTAAATGGCACTGGGGGGCTGGTGCCCGCTGACACTGCAGGAGCAAGGGCCAGATGGCTGCATGCGGACGGGCCGGCACTGTCAGCGCCCTCCTGGGCAAAGGACCCAACCAAACATGGGCACATGTGAGGGCTGCAGAGGGTCTTTATCAGATGCTATCGGGAGGGAAGCCTGGAGGAGACAAGAGGCTGGACAGTGCGGAAGGGTCCTTGAGCTCTGCAGATCAGTCACAACCAGCCAGAGCTTAACCACCAAACTGCGAGGGGTTGGCTGAGGCCAGAGCCCAGGGCCCCGAGGGGCAGCGCGAGGGGCAGGCTGGGAAGGAGGCGGTAGCGGGCATGCTAGGAATGCAGACGTTATACTGCGGGCTGCGGAGCGGGTGGGGCATTTTAAATAGGGCAGGTGAGGGAGGAAAGGAATAGGATCACATCCTGTTTCAGAGAGATCAGACCAGCTGAGGTTGGAAGCACAACCTAGAAGAGAACAAACACTTAGGAGGCTACTGCACCTGTCCGAGCCAAAGACAATGACACTATGAATATACTAAGCTTTGTGAACACACTAAAACCACTGAGCTGTGGGCGACACTTTAAAGGGGTGAATTTATAGCACGTGAATTACATGTCAATAAAAAAGACAATGGGGGGGGCCTATGCTAAGACAGTAAGAATGAGGATGGAAAGGAGGGCGCAGATGCCAAAGATATTTAAAGAACGGGATACTTTTCCAACTTCCAGTTCCCAGAACCACATAAATGAGCCTGGAGACTCTCCAAGAGCTACGGGTTCTGCTCCTTGACCCAGGTTCCCATTTGCTCTCCTTGCAACAAGACGACAATGTTATTATCGTAGCGGTTGCGTAACGGGCAGGTCTCAGGAAAATCCTCTCCCAGGGGCCTCGGGCTCCCTCATGCTTCCTGCCATTCAGCGCGCTGCTTCCCACAGAAAAGCTGCCTCTGCGTAGGTCAGAAAGTGAGACTGAAGACACAAGTATTGTAGAAAGTGGAGAAAATAAAACAGTGAGTGAAGCTGTTATAAATGTTGGTTATTTGTTCCTGAGAAGGAGAAAAGAGATGAGAAGAAAGGGGAAGGCAAGAGTGAGGAGTCGGCAAGAGAGAAAGACTGGGGGTGCCGTGGGGCGCTGCAGGGAGAATCCCTCAGGACAAATGGATTGCAAACGGTGGCGGCAAGATTCTGCTCCAGACCATTTGTTTTCACTGTTGCGTTAGAGGGACTGAGAAAGCGGTAACAAACGCTGTGCCCTCGGTTTGGGTCAAAGGAGCCGCAGAAATGAAGACCAGCCATGAGACAGAGAGAGGAAAACAAAACTTGGCAAAGAAACAAATTCAGTTGGGAAGTTGACCATGAAGGAAAGTTGGGAAGTCGGAGGAACCTTGCCAAGGCTTTGGACTCCTCCCATCAGCGGGAAAGGTTGGACTCCAGCTTATCTAGACCTCAGGAGGCCCCGAGACTCCAGCTTCTACCTGAGTCATCCCCCAGGAACTAAACACACTGCATCTTTTCCTTAGACGTAATGAGATACCCGGTTTATCATAAAAACATCATGTGTCGGGCCCCCTTCTACCAGCTGGTGGAGGAAAGCGGGGAGAAGGACACTGGGCTGAATCTGTAAGGAAAGCTGTGCAAACCAGGGTTGACAGAGAAAAACCTCCCAGCTCCCGTTGTAGAGGTCACCAAAATCCAGAGCCCGAAAAACCGAAGATTAAGTCCAGGAGTCACAGAACAACCAAGCCAGTCATCAAAACTAGGCCCCACGCCCAGGCTCTGAAGGCAGAGTCTGGATCCGGGGTCTTTGAGCCTCCTAGGGAGCAGTGAGAGAGAGAGTGCAGGGCGGGCCTGGGGACCCCCTGGGACAGACATTGGTGTGAGATGTGCATTGCTGTGCATTGGAGGACTGGCCAGGTTCAAACAGCCAAGCCATGATGCATAAATTATTAACTTGAGCCCAAAACAAAACTAAGTCAAAATCATTAATAGGGCAATAGGCTCACTCCTGGCTCGCTCACAGGGACCATTAGCCATCCCTGATGGATGCTGTGGGAAGCGTCGTTCTAGAAAGCCACGATTAAACACTGGATGGGGCTTCCTCAGCATTTTCTGTCACAATGGGGGCTCTGAGTAACATAAATAATGGACATTTACTGATAGTATTCAATGATTTCAATCCCTGTATCTTAGCTAACCCTTACTGGAGGTCGTGCTTGTAACATTTACATAATTTTTCATCTCTCCTCCCTTCCTCTGCTTGGATGGATATGTTAACTGAGAGAACTGGCTGAGAAAAGGAGACGGAAGGAGGGCAGGAAAATAACCATGCCTCACAGGAGGACCAGCTGCCAGGTTGTCCTGTGCAGCGTCAAGATCCTTTAAGTTTGTTTCTAAAGCCACAGGCCACGATGTAAGCAGGGTGTTACTGCTATCATACCCAGCAGGAAAGGTGCACACAGCCTTGAGCTCCGCGTCCAGAAGAGGCACACGCTGTTCTTTCTCTGTTTGTATATATTTGTGTGTGTGTTACCTTTGTTTAATGTTCCCTCATAAGACTCTTAAAAGAAATGAAAACCTATTAAACATCAGTTTGTCCACTGTGCCATGGAACAGTCACTGCTGACATGACCCTCCTCTAATAGAACAAGGCGGTGGGACCTTGTGGAACATTCCGACTGCTTTCTCGAATCCCTGGAAATTGGAGGGGAGAAGAAAATGTGCTAGACCAGGGCTCGGCAAACTGCCACTTGCGAGCCACATGCGGCTCTTTGGGAACGTTCCGTCTCAAAAGTTTGCCAACCCCTCGAAGAGCCAATCCTGTCCTTCACAACAATTTAAAAATTATTCGAGAGCCATAAATATATTTTTACATAATCACCATTATGTGAATACTATCCTTTAAAAATTGCATAAATGAAACTATTGTAGTTTTATTTTCATTTTCAACTTTACTTCAGGGCCGCATATATGTATCCTCAGAGCCGCATGTGCTGACCCCTGTCTCTCTTTCATCTCAAAAGTTTGCCGCCCCCTGTGCTTGGCCGATGCTGTTTCCTTCCTGTCTGTGTCTCCTCACCCACCGTGGCTGCATATGAAATGCCCACGTCCCGAGATGAAATCCCACAACACTAGTAGGATCAGAGCCTGGACTTCGTGTTTTCAAGCTCATAGCAGTTTTACTTAGCAGCACCTCGAACCTGCTTGACATGCAGGACTGAACATTTACAAAATGGAGAAAACTCACAGCTTGTTACTTATCTGATTTCCCTCTCTGGTTTGATGTTTGTATGATCCCTGCAAGCAGGCAGATCTGGTACTATTACCCCCACTCTACAGGGTTTATAAAAGTTACGGTAATTAATTCAAGTTCATGGACTAAATTCAAAACCATGATTTAAATCCAAGTCTTATAACTGTAAGGCCAGGGGTATTCCCATGGTCCTTCTCCATCGTTTGCTACTGTCCCAAAAGGGGGGCTATACACAGTCCCCTATCAGATATTGTCCCCATTTTTTGTGTCCTACTACCCTGACACTTTTTTCAACTATGAATTCCTCCGTGAGTCTTTTTAACCTTATTACATCTTCCCAAAATCTGTGAAGATAGCTGGGCAGGACGATCACCCCCATTTTACTGAGTTTCGGGTTGCAGGTACCTGGTCGTGAGGGATGGAGACTAAGAATTCAGGTCTCCTAACGCCTCTTAGGTGCAAAAAATATTAGCTACACTGAGGGGCTTGTCGTGGTTGCCTTCGTCTGAATTCAGATCAATCTGGGATTCAGAATTTCATCTCCTCTCTCAAGTGTTATTCTGAATTCGTCAGTGCCCAGGAAAGGAAAAGTCACCCAGTGGGTGGAAAATATCAGATACATGTGCTATCTATGAATATATTATACAGTCTTGTGAAAATGCGTCTGCCAGCAAGCCAGGATTTAATAAGAGATTGAAAGTTAAAGTTAAGAAGAAATGAACAATTTCGCTCCTTTTTCTAAAAGTACAAACAGACAAGCAAAACCCACTCAGGTCCTGTCGATGAGGACTAGACGTCTCCCTGTTGTAAAGGTGTGCCCTTTGACCCCCGTTATTTGGAACTAAAACTACATCCATGCTGGGGCCCAGCGTTCCAGAGCGGATGTACTGATAAGCCAGGGGACAGTGATGACGTCTGGATCTGAATGGCTTGTCCCCCTACCTTGCCACTCTGGACCATCATATAGAACATGTGACCTATTGCTTCCGAACAAAACACCCCCGGGCCATGAATTCTTTGTGCTGGACTCTGAAAGCAGGCTCAACCCTGTGGTTCACCTCTTCCCTACCTTTCTGTGCAACTAGGCTCAGTTCATGTTTACTTAGACTTGGCAACTTTCAGTCAGAGTCTCAGGAGAGACCTCAGGTGGCCTGAATGTTTGGGGAAGCCCTCAGGCCAGGTCCCTTGTTTAATATCACTTGTCCCCAGAGCTGGGGGCTCAGCCCACCCTCCGTGGCCGGCTCAAGGCTTGCAGGGAGGAAGGATGCTTCAAGAGGGGGGACACTGAAACTATCACTAGAAATCGCTTCTTTACAGACATACCAACCCCTGAAATTCTTTTCCTAGAGGATGTGGCATTCTTGGGAGATATTTATGAAAGAGTATACATGACTATACCTTTTTTGTTTTATTTTGTTTTCATACGTGGGAGTTGACCAAAGTCAAGAAGTGACACCTTTTCCACAGGTGCTCTGGATAATAGATGAGTGAACTTAGTTCACACGTATCTCACACTTCTTACAGTAATTTATGCCTTAAATATGTGTGAGTTGAACCATACTTTCAAATGCACCTATTAAGTTTGATAGTTAAGGGAATTCTGTGGTGGATTATTTTTAAAATAAGGGCTCATTTTTAAGTAATTAGCTAAGTTACTTTTTAATTAGCCCCTAAGTAACAACTTTAATGAGATATAATTTGCATACAATTCACCCATTTAAAATCTACAAAGGTGGTTTTTAGTATATGCACAGAGTTGTGCCACCATCACAATTAATTTTAGAACATTTTCCTCTCTTGACAAAGAAGCCTGCACACTTTAGCTCTCACATTCCTGTCATGTGCCACCACCTGGCCCCTCTGCCACCTCCCAGGCCTAGGCAACCACTGATCTGCTTTCTGTCTCTATAGATTTGCCTCTTCTGGACGTTTCATGTAATAAAATCATACAATGTGTACTTTTGTAACTGGTCTCTTTGATTTAACGTTTTTAAGTTTCATCCATGTTGGAACATGTATCAGGACTTCATTCCTTTCTATCACACATAATATTCCATCATATGTTTGTGTTTATCAGGACCTGAAAAATTGCTGGGTGAGACCATATGAGTCCACCCAGGTGCCACAGTCTGAACGAATCAATACTGAACACTCAGAATGAACAGAGGAGCAGACACAAGCCCAGAAAGCTCTCTGCGCACCCAGCGAATTCCCAGAGGCCTGGGGACATTGCCTGCAGGTTTGATGGCAGCTGTGACAGATCCTCTATGGTTAATGCCTATCATTTTTATCTTTTCTCTCCTCTTTGCATGGCCTCTGCAGAGTCATCCCCCAGCCTCAGGGCCCAGTCATCACTGCCAGGGAAAGTGGCTTCTCTTGACTTTGGAGTCAAGAAAACCCAAACTACAAGATGAAAACTCACTTCAGCAGTTCTGTCTGGTGCTGACTTGCTGAGATTCCAAGACTCAAGCACGTGTTCACCATGTTACCTTGGCATTTCACTCGCAAGGAATTAGTCACCTCGAGGTGCAAATAACATCAGATTTCCCCCTTCTGATTTAATAGGGGCCACCTGCTAGGACTGGGAGATATTTAAAATCAGCCATTTTAGGACTCATCCTTCAGGTCCCACAAAATTCTGGTGGGAGTGGGGGTCACACAGCCCCGACAAGGTCCTCCAGGTATCCAGTTCAGGGTGGCTCCCCGCAAAAGGGCAGTGCTGCGGCCTCACACTCACTGGCCTCTCCGTCCCTCTGGCAGGGCCCTACCAATGAGGGGACCTTCAGGGCAACTCCACGCCCTTCCCACTGGCCTGCCCAAGGGCCCCCCACATGGTGCCCTGCAGCCAGCCATCTCCCTTCTCACAGGTGAGCCCAAGACTTATTCTGTCTTGTTCCTGGGAGACAGATGGCAGGCTCAGGCCACTGTCCCTTTTTCAAGCCTCCAAAACAAAACACATTCCTTCGGCTTCATTGTGCCAAGATAAGGCATCAGCCTTAAAACCACAAAGGTTTTCTGGATGTAAGGCAGGTCAAGAGCTTATGAATATTGAAGTTTGGTTCTTTTCCTGGAAGGAGAACAGTACCTTTCATTTTTCCCTAATCAGTCATAAGCCCTCTCTGCCCCCACCCCACAAGTATAAACAGAATTAGTTAAACAAAACATCCACAAAACAACCAAAATTTCTCCATCTCTCTTCCAGCACCCTATTACACTGATCTTTATTGAGCACTTATTGTGTTCCAGATGCTCTGCAAGGCACTTGATAGAAGCAATCTCATTTTACCTTCACAATGTTGCTGCGAGGTGGAGATAATAGTCTCCATTCTCCAAATTAGGCATGTGAGACTTAAAAGAAAAAAGTCAGGAAACTTGCTTAGGCCCAAGAAGTGGAGCCAGAACTGGCACCTGCCTGATGCACGTGGTGGAGACTTGTGCAAATACCCCGGGATGAATGGCCAGTTATCACCCGGTGCCTGTTAGGAAACTACCATCTACAATGCCTTCCTTTGGTTAAAGCTAAGGATGAGTCAGTAAGCGAGCTTAGCTTTGCTGGATTCTTCTAGCACATTCTGTCTGCCCCTCCCAGGGAATATGTTCAAAACCTGGCTCTGCCAAAGCTCCCGAAATTCATTGTGTTGTGTCTAATGCCATGCTGGTTCCCTTGCCTCCCAGGGGATGAGCAGGGCCATGATGTCAAAAAAGGTCGACCCGAAGTTCGGCCACAAGGAGCTCTGTCTCCTGCTTCTTGTCCCTCCTTTCATGTTCAGGGGACAGTTTCTCTTTAGTGATGGAACCGGCTAGCAAAGGGAAGACCCTGGAATCGGATGTCCCACAGTGGGTGCCACAAACTGCCCACCCCGTCCCCCCACACTCACCCAAAAGACACCCCCAAATGCTGTGAGGTCTCTCTCTGGCCAGGTCTGACTTGGACTCTACGAGTTCTCACTTCTTTTGAGGACAAACCAGTTTGGTGCCCTGCCAGCCCAGCCACCGGTTGTGTTAACTTGCAGAAGCAGGAAGCATCCGTCATCTGGACCGCATGTTTCCAATCTATGGAAAATTAGTTCCAAAGGATGGACTTAGGAATCCACTGGTAAGGGTGCAACACTGGCACATTTTCTCCCGGTAGGAATGGCAAGGACTGGAGGCAAACTGCCTAGAACATGGGGAAAACGTTTCATACCACTTGCCCCTTTTAGCACAAGAGCTCTTTAAGCCACAGGGGAGGCAGAGATTGTTCCCGTCTGACAAATGGAGAAACCGAGGCAAAGTGAAGGTGAAAGACTTGTTTCTCGTCAGAGAGCTGGAGAGGGCCTGGTCTCAGGCTCTGTCCCCCAGAGAACCGGAACCAAGTTCATGACCTTCGAAACACCTTTTACGTCTTAAAATCCAAAAACGTAAATACAGCCCCAGGCACTCCGTGCCCCTGCCGGGACTGAAGCCAGGGAGGGTTCCTCAGTGGAAGGAGCCCGACCCTGGGGCAGTGCTGCCCCCTGGTGCCCACTAGGAGTTGTTCCCAGCTCTCCCGGGGGTCCTGGCCCACCCACACTTGACCCCGCCCTCTTCATCTTTTTCAGAGAAGTGGGCAGGGCATGCGGTGGGGGCAGGTAAGCCTCCGCCCACACGCCCATTTCCATAACCAGGCCACCTGCCTGGCAATGTCAGGTTTTTCAAATGGCCAAAATAACCCTGTGAGGGCCGATTGTGTGCTGTCGCCATTCCGGGAGGGACACCAGTGTCTGTTCAAACCTTTTATCAGAGAGATGCCCCATCCACTGAGGACCCAATGAGGCCACTAGGGACCCCTCCTCCCAGTGCCCCACTTCCGCCTGGCCAGGCTGATGCTCCGAGGAGAGGGCGGTGTCTCTCCTCTCCAGCCAGGGAGGTAGAGGTGGTGGGGGGGAGGGTGCCCTACAGCTGATGCCCAACTGTCCTCGCCACCCTCCTGAGCTAGCCCACTGGGCCCTGGAGCTGCCCACGCTCCACCTGAGGGAGCAAACGCCCCAGGTGCCCCATGACAGTTTCTTTCACTCCTGCTGGCTCCTCTCTTCCCAGGCCAAGCCTCCCTGTGACCTTCAAGCCCCCATGAGAGGAGTGAGAAGCTGCAGAGAGAAGACACCACCTGACAGGCTGGGCAGGACCAGATCAAGATGCAGACGAGCTGTAAACCCTTAAAGCCAAGCGCCCCCACCACCCATCCATCCAACGCAAAACAAGAGCGATTTAAAACTAACCAAGGGCAACAAAACCCAGTTCCCAACAAAATCCTGGTTTCCATAAGTAATTGGATTTTTAAAAAATATTTTTATTGGGAAATTGGGGGGTTGGGAACAGTGCTGGGGAATTGGGGGAAGGGGAACAGACAAGTTGCTGTTGTTTTGTTCTTCAGTCTAGTTGTGGAGGACGTTGCTTCACTGGCCCAAGTTGGCACCATCATTGCGCTCTTCCAGGGTGAGGCAGAGCAGTCGCCGGCTTCTGGATGGCCACTCACTGTGGTTGCTGGCCGCTCACGGGGGCTGCTGGCCGCTCACGGGGGCTGCTGGCTACACACGGTAGCCCATGGCAACCCACTGCCACAGGGGCTGCAGCCTATGCTGCACCAGTGACTCAGGGCAGCCCAGCTCCAGGTTGAGCTGTTGTTCAGCATCTTAGCTGTGGAGGGCAGTATCACTGGCCCTCATATGTGGGATCCGAACCAGGGCCCTCTGGCGTCCCAAGCCAGTTCTTAACCATCGCGCCACTTGGCCGGCCCTGGATATTTTTTTTAAAATACTGGTATCTCTCACTTTTCGAAAGTTCCTGTTATGCCACTTCACTTTTACAAAAGACCTAAAGTACCTGTTTTTGCTAACTGAAAAAAAACCGAAAAGGATTTTTGCTTTTCAAAAAAAAAAAAAAAAAAAAGGTGAAAAGTGAAACTAGCGTTCAGCGTGCGTTGCGGCAGCACACAGGGAGAGCGGCCCCGCCAAGTTCCTTCCCCGGGGAACCGCACTCAGCATCTCAGCCTGAGTTTTGATCTGTGTCTGTGAGCAAATGTGCTTTCTCTCCGCTCACTTTGGGCATCTGTTAGCAAGATGTGTCCTAAGGTAGCTGCTTCTTTGCTTTCTTTAGGCTGTTTCTTCTTATGAAGGGTTTCATGGGAACGCTCTACTTTTGGATAGCTGGGAACCTATATCAAACCTCAAAATGTTCCCCTCCCCAGCTTCTGTCCACATAAGCAGAAGTGTAAGGCGCCTGTTGGGCTGTGCTCTCCGAGTTGGGAAGGGAGGGAGGTGAAGCAGAGTGTGGGGCCCAGGCGCCCTGGAGCCCCTGCGGTGAGAACAGGAGTGGGTGGGGACAGCAATGGGTAGGGAGAGGGAGACCTTGCAGAAGGGCAGGGCCAGGGGCGGGAAGGGTCCTGGACACGAGGTGGTCATGGTGGCCTCACCATCCCTACGGAGGAGAGAGGAGTTTCTGGAAACCACCGTAGCCTCCCTTTCATTGTGCTGACCTGGGCTTTGAACCGGCTGCACTGAGTTCTAGAAGTCACTGTCACTGACCTAGGGAAGCTTGGGGCCAGGCCAGGCCCAGGGCAGGGTCTGACCCCACAGGCAAGCAAAGGGAGAAGAATGAAGAAGTGATGACTCACCAAGTGGTGCTCCCAGGGAGATGCCAAGGTGTGGGCCTCTGGCTGCTTAGAGGGAGGCCACCCATCGCGCCATCTCGCATTGGTCTGCAGGCCGCTCACATCGTCCCCCTTCCAGCTACACAACCCTGGACTCCAGTTAAGTCACCCAGCTGTCTCTGGCCTCAGCGGGGTGCATGGTAGGTAGAGAGGTAAACTCAATGGTGTTTTCTTCTTCTTCCCTTCTTCCTTCCCTCCATCCTTTTCTTTTTCTTTTCTTACTATTAAAAATTATGGTAAATATATATATATACCACTGAATTTGCCATGTTAACCATTTTTAAGTATACAATTTGGTGACACTAATTACATTCACAGTGCTGTGCAGCCATCGCCATTAATTTTCAAAAATTGTTAACACCCCAAACGGAAACTCTGTACCTATTAAGCAGCTAGTCCCCACTTCCCTCCGCCCAGGATCTAGAAACCTCTAGTCTGCTTTCTGTCCCTAGTATGTGTCTGTCCTAGAAATTTCATAATATGTGTCCTTTTGTGTCTGGGAATGTCCTCAGCTTCATCCATGGTACATGGGTTAGAATTTCCTTCCTTTTAAAGGCTGAAGAATGAAGAAGTGATGAGCAATATTCCATTGTATGGTTGTATCGTATTTCCTTTCTCCATCCATATGTCCTTGGACACTTGTGTTGCTGCCACCTTTTGGCTATTGCAAATCATGCTGCTGTGGACACCGATGTGCAAACATTGATGATCAAGTCTCTGCTTTTTCGCTTTGGGCAAATGCCTAGAAGTAGAATTATTGGGTCATATGATAATTCTGCTTAATTTTTGGAAGAACCGTCAAGCTTTTAATGTTTTCTTTATGTTTGATTGCAATGTTCTGTTTCAAAAGAGTCAATTACTTTTGTTACATTCTTAAAACTTTTCCCTAAATAAAAATAGAAGGTCCTAAGCAAAATAAAATCCGACTTTTGAGTGGAGTGGAATCCAGGAGCGGCGGGCCTTGGGAAGCCCCCGGGGAAACCACCTCCCAGAGCAGGGGAGGGGGAGAGTGGGGCGGGGACGTCACAGCCCCGCGGGGATGCTGCCACCTTCTGTCCTAACGGCCACCGCCCGCTGCTGACACTCGAATGGCGGCCCAATGATATAAGGCAGGGGCTGTCTCCATCCAGTCTCCGCTGGACCCTGAGAGATGGGAGGCCCAAGAGGAATGGGGCTGGTCGGGCGCCGGATGGCCGCCCAGCGGGCCGCTTGCGTGGGGAGCTCGGCCTGCGTGGCCGCCCACAGCCGCCAGAGGGCGCGGCGGAGCCCAACCTCACCTGCCCACGGGGCCAAGCCGGGGCCCCGCCTTTGGCTTTCGTTCTCCGAATCCCCCGGGAGGTGGCGGCGGGATTCTCGCCTCGCCCGGCTGCAGAGACGTCTCCGCGTGGGGCAGGGGACAACCAGGGCCGAGGCTAGGTCCCGCACCACCTAGCACATGGGGGAGGGGAGCCTGTGGGTCTCAGCCACTGAGGCACTCACAGGGGAGCAAATGTTGACCCCACCGTTTTCTTCAGCTGTAGCCCCGCGCGGTGCCCCTTTCGGGTGCTTCCTGTCTGTTTCTCTGAGGCCGCGGGCGCCCGGAGGGCGGGAGCATCAGGCACCTGTGTGCCCCGCGGAGGGCGGGCATGGCAGAGGGAGGGAGGGAAGCAAGGCGTTTGCCCCACTGGGAGTCGAGAGAAGTGAACCGGGAGCCTGGACCCCAGAGTCTGGTGTCAACTCGGCCACTGATTCCAACCAATCAGCCCACAGGGCTGATTGGCACCGAAGGGGTCCAGGCCCATGGACATGAGGTGATCCCCTTTAAATTTATTTAAAAGAAAATTTGAACACAACAGCCAAAATTGGGGGTTTGGGACCACAATGCAAAATGCAATGTATAAAGAAGAATAAATATATATTTGAAGATAAGGTAGCAAAGAGTATCTATGAATGTTAAGTTTTATTAAAAGCGCATTGTTTCATATTTTTTACTATTGTACTTCTGAGAATGTCCTTATTCCTAGGAAATACACACCTAAGGGTTTAATATAAGGGGCATGGAGCCGCAAATGACTCAAAAACGGTTCAGAAAAAAAGCATTTTGCCAAAATTAAAAACAAGAAGGAAAAACTTCATGAACAATCTATAAATGAGGAGGGGCTGACAATTTGGGGGTGCCAGCAGGAAGCCAACCCTGTGGGTAGGGGTGCTGGGATACGAGCTTTGGGTGGACCCACGACCCAGGGACTAGGGACCAGGTAAACTGACATCCAGGGTGGGCAGCCGGGAGGGTGGGGGGTGCAGTCTCATGAGGAACAAAGTTCAGGGGCTGCCTGCGTGGGGAAGAGGGCTGCAGGCCAGGCCCAGGATGGCCCGCCTGTTAAGCCTGGAGCTGGAGTGTGCGTTAAGCTGATTCAAAGGCCCAAGCTGGCTGCAGAATTAGCACCTCATGTACCCATATTCCCCCAGGGGAGACAAGGTTTTTGGGGAGCAGGGTGCTGTCTGGCTGTGTTTTCCTCTGTGATCATGTCTGTGCCACCCACCACAGTGGACCCGCTACCTTTCTTACCTGAGGTTTTTCCAGCTCTAAGGCTGGGGGGAGATGCCACTCTCTGCTCGGGTCAAGCGACTGTACAGAAGGCTGTGGGTCAGGCCTGTGGGGACATCTGGTCTGAGTGGGGAGGGGCAGGGGATTAAACATTCTGCACGATGCCTTCCAGAAACCTTGCCAGCAGGCTTACGAACCTAAAAGCCACACATTTGCTGGCTTTGTTCATGTTGCTACGCAAGCCTATTGGAACGCTTGCATATTTGGGCAAGATGAGTCCAGAAGTGTTCACTGCAGCATTATTTGTAAACATGAAAAACCAACCAGAAAATGGAGAAAACGTGATAGCAGCCTCCTTGGTCCTCTAGCTGTTGTACAGCCGCCTCCCACAGTGAACAGCGCTGAGCTGCATAAACAATAAACAGCATATTGTGGGAATGCCACTGTATGACTTCCAAGGCAAGGTCATAAAAGACACTGTGGCTTGCACCCCCGCCCTCTGGGAACACTGGTTCTGGGAGAGAGCCAGCCACCATACCGCAAGTACACTCAAGCAGCCCCAGGGAGCAGTCCATGTGGCAAAGCACTCAGGCCTCCGGACATCAACTTGCCAGCAAGCGACCTGAGTGAGGCCGGCACCCAGCCCCAATCAAGCCCTCGGATGACTGCAGCCCCAGCCACAATCACCCAGCTAATTCCTGACCTGCAGAAACTAAGATAACAAATGCCATTATTCCAGTTTAAGTGTTAGTGTTACTAAGGTTAGGGGCATTTGTTGCTTTGCATACAGCAGTGGATACTTAATACGAATGCCTTATAATCATACAGTGCAATTTCAGTCCGCTTGTTTTCTGAAAGGAGTTATAACGGCCACGTCACAGCATTCGGCTGTGCTCTGAGAATGTGTGAACTCTGTATTCAGCACACAGCAGGCACTCCACAGATGCTTCCTTCTGCACTTGTCTGATTTTGTTCCCTTCTGTCCAATTCTCAAGTGAGTTTCCTCTCCCTTGATAAGTGGGTATCTTCCCAGTTTGAATACTGTCCAAATGTTCACATCTGTTCAGATGAGTCCATCAGTCCTCACAGCCCAAGGTGGAGGAAAGCCACCTCCTCTTCAGGACACAGGTTATACCTGGGCCACTCCCACCTGAATGGAAATCACAGGTGACCTTGCCTCGGTGGCCTCTACTCCACTTTCCAAGCGCCTGACTATGAGAGATGGGGTTTAATTAGGCACAAACGAAGCGTGGGCTCGAGAGACAAAATACCACCCTGAGACCCTGGCACCTGTAGTCTGCAACCTGAAGGCCTAAGGAGGATTTACTTTGGTGTCTGAGTGAAAGAACTATGTTCCTGAAATGTTAATTACATTGGTTTGTTTTGTAGTTTTCAAACTAAGCCACGTTAAGTAAGCCAGATTTGTATAAATCACATGTGAGATTTATCCCTAGGGAAAAAATCGACAGCTCCTGACTCCAACGCGATGCAACGTACAGTCCCTGGTTCTGAAAAGTAAAGGGGGAAGCTCACAGTAACACAGGGTCTGTGCCAGGGCACCCATCACTTCACCCACCATTTGCCAAGTTGCTTAAATTACTGGTTTATCCAAGACAGAGGGAACCTTTCTGTGCCCGCAGTCAAATGGAGCATATATTTAAATATGAAAGAGACCAGTGAAATTCAAAGACAACACAATAAAAGGGGGGAAAAAAGTCCCTGCTAGACCAAGTTAGTTCAGTAGCCCACACTTGGGTGAGCCAAACCCTCACCCATGGGGATTCTGTGGCCAGCAGTTTCCTTGTAAATATCCAGGGTGAAACTGCTCCTTGCAACACACCTGGAAGCTAGGATGCTAAGCAGCCCCACCCCCACTCCCTTTGAAGAGGGAGAAAGTAGGCATTGTTGGCAGTGTCTTACCCACCCCCTCTGTCCGCTCCATCTTATGCCACATCTTCACAGATCTCCATTCTCAGAGGTGCCAACTGCCCCCTCTCCGCATCCCAAAGGATTTCCAAAAGCCTGAGTGGCATTAGATTTCGGCAGGTCCACACACACGGCATCTAAACAGTGGTTGTGTGGGGCCAGTGGGGTTTCAGGCTACCCTCTGAGAGCCTGGCACAGAACCGGGTCTCCTTTCACTTGACCCTCCTTTGCGAATACAAGGCTGTTTGGCTGGGCCCAGCACCCCATGGGGCAAACGTTCAGGCCAAGAATAGTCTTCATTCTTCCTGGGAAGCTTTGAAAGGCTTCTAAAGAGCACAGGAAATTGTCAGCCCCTATTTTTTGCTGAAAACAGCTGACACTAAACTTTGAACATTCTATGGATTAATCCCAAATCATGGGAACCAAGTTTGCTTGAAAAGCAGCAATGTTTCCATCAAAGAGGAGATAATTTGAAAAACCATCTCAGCATTACTTGCAAATAATGACATATTTTATAACTCCCATTACTAGCACCGTAAAAAACCTGCTCATCACCAAATGTACATTTCCTCAGTGTGCCCTATTGTTGAAACAGTTCATTTAATAACTCCAACAAGCTGGGTACAAAGCAGCAGGTCTAGGGACCTATCACAGCACCATGCGAACTACCTGAAAATGAATCATCACACCTAAAACTGGAGAAAAACAGTACTTTTGATCTGTAATGGCCCCGGCATTACCACTTCCATCAACATTCAAGGATAATTTCACGAGTCCAGACACCTTCACATGCGCAGTCAGAATGTAATCTCCATCCAATCCAGCAAGGGAGATACAGCTCTATTTTATGGCTCAAGAAACCAACGTTTACAAGAAAAAAGTCACATGGGGAATTCACAGAGCTGGGATTTGAACCCAGGTGGCTCGTGTTCAGTGTTTTCTAGCACACACCAGGTGGTCACACAGCTGAAGCACACAGGCCCTGGTGTCACCAAGCCTGGTTCAACCTGCACCCCCAATCAATCACCCAACCTGTTCATCGGGTAAGTCACTAAACATCTCCATACCTGTTTCCACTCTGTAAACGGATGATACTGGTATCCACTGAGGATTAAATGAAGATAATGCACATCATCTAGCTTCCTGTCTGGGACACAGCAAGTGTCCCATATATTGGATAGGTACTATTACTGCAAAAGGAGCAGGCAAATATCCTGAATGAAATACACCCATTTGTGCTTACATGTGCCAGCTTTTTATTAGAAAAGATTTCAATGTACTAGAGTGGCAGACCACAATTTTTCCAATCAAGTAGGATACCACAGCAGCCTTCACTAGGACGGACTTAGGGATTCACCGATAACTGAATATTAACAAGTCTGTATACTACTTAGATCAATGGCTCCCAAAGTGGAACATGCTAGGTGATTCTCTGAAGCTCGAGAAGAGTGCTCAACTTTATTTTCATTCTTTAAAATATTGTTTAATAATGTTCACATTAACACAGCAGGACATGTATACACTTCATTGTACAATTATAACGATGGATACAGACTTGAGAACATTTTCCTAAGGAAACTGGACCAGGCTTGGAGACGGTGACCCAGACGACTTGCTAAGGCCACACTGCTCTTGCTGTGTCATCAGGCCCCTGACCCTGTTTCCTCTTTCTCACCTAGTATAGCATGACCTCCACATTCCTAGGTCAGTTTCTCCAAGTGGATAAAACGCATGAAAGGTGCAGGTAGTCAGAATGTGAAGGTGGTAGCGACCCCCAACCTAATGAGTCCAAGAGGCAGGAGTCTGTATCTCCTCAGCTTCCAAGATTACAAACTGAGCTGCACAGAAATAAGCCATTATGTCCGATTCATTATCAACCTCCCCTGTTACTTGTGAACTTGATAAACAATTAGATCTCATTCCACTAGGCGGCAGTAAAACTCCACCACGCGGTGCCCAAACTGTTCACCGGGATTATCAGTGCTTACTTGGCCAACTCCATTTAATTAGAAAGACAGCCTCATGTCAGTTACATAATGCCTCTGACAATGGAGACTAGTTATAGCTCGTTGTGCAGTTCATAAGCTGGCCTTTACTTCTTACGCTTTCCTGAACGTTCTACGTATCATGACCAATCATAGAGCAGCTCTCAGAAATCCACAGGCCATACAGTAAAAAACATCCTTCAACATGCTTGAAAAGCCTGGAGTCAACAATCAAAAGACCCAGTGAAGTTGCAGAGGTTCTCTGTCAGCTTCAGGTAAAACCCTAGGCGTGACAGGGACGAAGGCGTGTGAACATTTTCAGTAGAGTGAGAGAACAACTTATCACAATACCCAGAATTTTTCAATGGTAACTATGAGAACCTGTTTCTAGTAGTAGTTCTTCACCAGTTAGGCAGGCGGTCTATATAAACTTTTTCATTTTGCATTTTCCCAATTCAGCAGGTTGTCCTCAACTCCCTGAAACCAAACCTTTCTGGTTAGAGGTGATAATCCAGTCTCTCTGAACATAAGAATGAAAACAAACAAAAGCCCCTGAATGTTTGCTTACAGTTATTCCTGAACATCGATCTGACTCTGGTCTTGGAACAATAGCCAATTTATTTTTAAAAATCCACTCGTACCATGTTATGCAGTCCAACAGGAGAGGGGATTTTGGATTAACACTTTTCCAAGACAATTTTTAACTAGTGATGACCATCAAGTAAGGATAAATATTTACTGCAGTATTCCTACATCATGTTTTTAAATGCCCCATGAGATCTGCTTTAAAAACAGGACCCTGGGCAGAACTTACCGTGTCAAGTCCAAATTCTATGTGAAAATTTTCCTAATATATGTTTTACACTTTAGATCTATATATCTTTGAAAAGCAGTAACGATCTTTCAAGCACACTGATTTATTTAAATCCTTCTGCCTCTGAAGTAAACAAAAATATCGGCTAATCAGAATTATCAGTTACTTCCTTCTGCTTGGATCATTAATTCAAAAAAGTAACCAATATGGTGAAACTTTTTAAGGTAATGAACTGGGATGCATTAATGATACCTAAAATACCACAAAGCATTGTTAAAATCTATATAATCTGACTTTAGTGAGAAGAAATTACAATTAAAAAAATTTCAGTTTCCAAAGACTTGAGACTTTATCTAATGTGAATGAGTTGGAGTTTGTTCTGAGAGAAAAAAACATATTAATGAGACAGTAATGAGTAGACAACGTATCTCATAAATCAGAAAATCAACACATATACATTCTAAATGAAACAAAATACAAGAGAATATATAAACGTTACAATTGTGGAGCAGGCAAATTTAAGTTGAAAAGTTTCTTTCCAAACATATTCTAGTCTTGTATTATCAACTGTAAAATATTTAAGACCCACACTTTATTACATCACAACATTGTTTATTATGTGAATTTTTTACAATACAAACAAAAAAAATACAGAAATGCAATATATGAATACAGCTAAATGCAAAGTGGTGACTTTTTTTTCTTTTCAAGAGGCCATGGTTCCCATTTCTAGTAAAATAAAGAGACTGCACATAGGTAGAAATAGGTTGGTCGTTAGCTTCACAATTTTGCCTAGAAATGATCTATAAATGCATTTTTCCCCCTGCTACTTACCATAAAGTGTAAAAAGGGAATTAAAGGAAAGTTTCCTTGTTGGTTCCTACCATATCAAAGATGCTATATTCTATTTTAGCAGGGCCAATATATGGAAAATACCTAAATTAAATGTTATTACAAAAATGAAGCAGTAATGAGATTCTGGCTAAAGAGGGCACTAAATGAGAATAATATATAAAGAATCCAAAACAAACGAACAAACAAACAAACAAAAAGGCTGTTATAAAAAAGCTCTAGGTGCATTGTAAGCATATAGGTTTTTTTTCCATGTGTATTTTTAAACAATGGAAGTGTCAAAAAATAGGGTCAACTGTGTTAGACTAAATTACATTATTGTATACGCTGCATTGAATGGAACCTTTGCATTATAATTATCATAGAGAAGCATAGTTTGCATCATATTATGGCAATTTATCCTCAATGACAACCTTTCAGAGTCCTTTTATTTTGGAATATCCTGTAAACAATCAAACCACCAGAATATGATTGTACAACAGTAAAATGTTTTCTTGCATTAAACTGAAGACATCTGTTTAATAAAAAAAGAAAATGTAGGAAAGGTACTTAGAGCTGTTAGTTTCTAAGTACACAACACCCTAGACAATTCAAGGCATCTTAATCTCCACCAAAAACAAAAAAATAATAATAATAATTTTTGTCATGCTGTTAAATCCATCATTAAGGATAAAACTGGTGCAAATTGGTCAAACGGATCCAACAAACACTGATGTCCAAGCTGGCATATTGGCAACTAATGTGTAACTGGTGGTCAACAAAGGGCTTAAAAGATCTTCCCTTTCTTCTTGTTCTTTTCCAAGGTTCTAAATGATTAAAGGAAAATAATCAAAATGACTGATTACATTAGAAACATTATAAACAACATATGGTAGCAATAGCTAACCCAGGCACAACTGTGTTCAATTTTCAAACATTACTTTTTCATTTGAAAAATTAAAAGATTTAGAAGTGAACAATGAGGACAGTGCTAGTCCATAACAGTATTTTCTTAGACAATCAAATATTTGACAAAATTCCAGGATAAACACAGTAAATATATGACAAATACACATTTTTTAATGGTCTCATATGAGAACAATTCTTCTCAAATGAAATAGTGCAAATTAAAAAAGATGAACTGACATTAAATAGGGTATCGTTTTTTTCCTACTGCCATTTTCATTCTGAAATGCATTTGCTTTTACAAATATAATTTTCCTCTTCCTTGGGGAAAAAGTTAATAGACGGATAGTGTTAGAGAACAAGTATCTCATCTTTGAAAACATTTAGCAGTCAGGGTAAATTGTAGAATCTTTACAACAATGCAACTTTTTCTGTTTTATTATTATTATTATTTTTTTAGCTGAGCCATCCTGCCAGTGTTGGCAGCTCAGCAGCAGCTCAGCTTGGGCCGAGCCTCGAACCGCTGTTGCTCCGAGTTCGCACTCTTGAGCGAGATCTTAACCAACTGAGCCACTCAGCCGGCCCTCCAGCTTTTTCTGTTTTAAATGGACTAATGAGGAAAAAATTTTAAAATCAAGGTACAAATATTACTGAGTTTTGTATCAATTAAGAGCGAGTAACTTACTGTTTTAGGAATTAGATATCCAAAGTTTTACCTTAAGGATTTTATCCTAAAGAAATAATTCAGCACTATTAAAGCATACCCTTAAATGTATAAAAAATCTCCGTAGCAGTGTTCTCTATGTCCACCAAAAATTGAACACAACCATTATGTCAAACAATTGTGGGGAGAAGGGAGAAACTGATTATAGTGGGTCAAATGGGGAGAATGTAATAAAGCTACTAAATTATAATTATAAAGGTTGTTAAGTCAAGAAAAGTGTTTGTAGTGGAAAAAAAAGTTTTGTTATAGTAGATAGATTACATCCATCTACATAAGAATATTCATCCATGAAAATAATTTTACTTAGGATGCAGGATAACAGGTGATGTCTTTTTAAAATGTTATCCTAGTGTTTTTAAAATAAATAGGAAAATAATTCTTTTAAAACATTAATACATCCATTTCTTGAGAATCTGATTATTAGTTACCTTGAAGAGTTCTGTTGTTCTAAAATACGTTGTTGGGCTTCCCAGTTTGCTTTCTCATCCTCAAATTGACGGCGTTTTTCCTCTAATTCTTTGTGCTGTGCTTCCAAATTCTTTTTCATTTGCTCATGGCGCCGTTGGAGCTAAATCACAGCATGATATACAAAATAAAACTGTTTAAGGACTCAGGAGCAGAAGTACGTTGCATACAGGCATCTAATGTTAAAAGTGTGAGCACTGACTCCTTGTGCTATACATTTAGAGTGCCACCTGGGAAGCATTACGATTCCTCCTCCTGTGGGACTGGCCACCCAAAAGGTCACTGACCCAAGAGAATAATCTTGAGAAATAGGGAAAAAGGACAACAAGCTTACAGTTGTGCAGCACTTTATAACAGACATATCTTATCTCATTTTTCATTGCTCACAAGCACATAGGAAGCTCGGCAGGGAAGGTACCACTGCTCCCACTGTACAGATGAGCAAAGAGATGTAGTTTAAGTCACTTTCCAAGATCATTAGCCGGAAAGTGGCAGAATTTGAACCTGTCTCCTAATTCCAAGTTCAGAAAGCTGAGACAAGTGGGAAAAAAGTAGTTAGATAAGGACCTAAAAGTTACAAGATCACAGTAAGGTTCCCTAGTTCTTATAAAACAGGGATTCCCAAATGTTAATCTTTATATAAATCACCTGGGGTATTTGTTAAAAAATACAGAATCCTGGACCTCATCCAGACTTACTGAATTAGAATCTCTGGATGTTATGTATAGAAATCTGTGTTTTCAACAAGCCCCAGTGATTCTAATGCAGGTGGTTCTTCCTACACTGAGAATTAATGCTATAAAGAATGCTGGCTGAGGGGTGAGAACTACTCATGCAAAGTAGCTGCAAAAACGAAGCTTATCTAATGGGTCATTAAATCAGTTCATTTAGGCGCTAGTCAACCTACTGATGAAGAAAATAGTCATATAAAGAAAAAATTTAATCTAACTACACTGAATACTTAAGAATTATTCAAAATCTTCAGATGTCCAGGAATTATGTTCTATTAAAGATCATACTGCATCAGTGAGTTAGCATCATGAATTTGGATTATCATTTTGCATACAATTTGGTTTTTTAATTATGTTGTAAACCCATAAAGTGACTTCATATTCATTCCTATTGCAAATATTTCATGCAATTCCTACAAAACAAAACCATCTAAGATAAAGTGAGGCAAGATCTTCCTGATGATATGGCAAATAAGTTACCAAGAAAATATCAGAAAACAGGAGCATAGGAAAATGCCTCTAGTTATTCAAAAATGCAAGGAGATCATAGCTATACAATTCAGAATAGTTACCTTTGAGAAGGAGAAAGATGGGTCCAATAGGGGAGAGGCACAATTCAACTAATGATGGCTTATTTTAAGCTGGGCAGTAGGTTCACAGGTATTCATCATTCCTTACCTGTACATTTCTGTTACATGTAAGTACCTTTTCTATTAACTGCATGTTTGTAAAAAGTACAGGTCACAATCCCTCACTCTCAAGAAACCTTTGGGATAAGAAGTGTTTCAAAGTGCAGAATTTTTCCGATTTTAGAAAAGGCAATACTACTTAAATAAGTGTATATATTATATTTACAAAACACCTCCTGGGATGTCTAGGGTAGCACCTATAATCAAACACGTCTTTTGCAGTAAAACATAAATAGTTACATCAAGTGAAATAAAACTATTAGTTCCATGTCTGTTTTTGCAATGTTCAGAGCTTTTTAGGATTTGAAACTGTGGATACATGACTGTAGACTTGTCTAGTGATTAAGAGCAAACAAAGAGTGAAGTGGCTTACAACTACGCAGCACTGGCCTAGTTAATTTCCCTGCCTCTATGTGAAACAGATGCGAGCAGCATCTACCTCATACAGCTACAGTGGGTGAAACGACACAGTTCACGCAAGGTGCTCAGTGCCGAGCCTGACGCACTGTGCTGCAGGGTATTCGCAGTTGTGTTCCAAGTGTTTCTAGCAGAAGTGAACTTGAGAAAAACTGTATTAAACAAGGTTAAATAGGTTTCGTCAACCACATTATGTCTATACTTCTATGGCTCACAGTATTAGGGGAAGCTTGGTGGAGATCTCTTCACAGGGTTTTGCAATGCTAAGGAAGTCTATCCTCTAAAGAGTAAATTTTCTCAAAACTCAGTTTCACTATTCACAGCAATCATAAAAACTCTTGAAGGGTTCTTTGGCTAGTTTCATAATTATTTGTTTGTAACATTTACTTTAGGAGCAAGTCCTAAAATGTGTCTATACCAAATGTAAATTCAACTGCTTTCAGATTTTCAATGGAGCCTAAGTGTGGAGATAATACAGATTCTTGATTGCTCCTGTCTTTATTCCCCTTCTGATATGATTGATTCCGTATTTATTAATATAGGATAGATTTAATCCCAGGCTGATAAATAAAAAGACTAAACTTAATTTCCAAAATGCCATCTAAAGCGGTCAGGATGTTGTATTTGGTGGTCTCAGACCAGGAGGAGTTACTCCATATCTCCACTGAATTAAGTTTATGACAAATGTAACAATAGTGAAAGTTTCTGTTTTTAAAGTAAGAGATTACATGAAAAGCCCAATAACTTAAAAGAAATTTAATGTGGAATAAAAACATTTTCTCAAAATTACTGAATACTTTACTCACTCCCTACATTCTGTCTGCTCAATGGATTAGAGTGCTTTTGGTTATGTATTTAGTCAAGAGGGTTTCAGTGTTTTTTATGCATTAATTACAAAAGCAATGAAACCATCCACCTATAAGGATATAACAGAATAGAGCTGAATCTCCTTTTAACGTATTTAGATACAAATATTGTTATATTAGTGGAGCCACATATCACACAGGATCTCACTGAGTTTTATCATTAAAGGTCATTTAAAAAACATTTCATATTAATGTCATCCCATATATTTAAAAATAGTTTTTGAGCACAGTAACAAATCTGAGAAACTGCATACTGAAATCGTTGCGCTATTTTGTGTTTGCCCATAGTTTCCTTCTAGGAGTATCGCATTCCTTCATTTCCTCCCCTTTGACTGTAATTTGCCCTGGCATATCCTCAGTTAAGGTTCTTTCTTTCTTTCTCATGCATATGCAAATAAGTTCAGTCTATCATTATTATCATCCAAGCACTAGTTTTATTCTTAAATCCACTCAAAACTCTGATGTTTTCTTATACTAAGTATATGGTGGCTTATAATTTCATTTCTCATAACTCGTTCATTAGAACTAATTACTCATGGTAAGTATTCTGACTATTTTGTCTTCCAAACAAGTATACTTGTATCCACTTACATAATGAAATATGTATTTTATTATAAACATAGTGCTTGCTTTTATTTATCCATTTTATTACATTAGGGTGTTGTATATCAAATTTGAAAGAATATGTAGAAAAAGGTTATATTATCTATGAATTTTATTAAAGATATTATTCTGAAAAGTGCTGTGTCCATAAGAAGTGGAAATGTTAAGGTGATTACCTCAGCTTCAGAGTCCTTTAGCTTTTGAACTTTTTCTTTGACCTTCATCTCAAACACCTGCTCCATCTCCATCTCCATCTTCTTCATCTTAGCTACATGCTCCCTTCTTTCTTCTTCCATTTGTGCCAGAGGGCTCCTGTTATGAACATTAAGAATCATTAAACGCTAGTGTACTGTGTTATACAGCTGAAACTAATTTTAAAAAATATGTATTTCACAATAAAAAAATAACAAAAAAAACACAAAAAAGATGCATTAAAATATATAAATAAATACTGCAATTTGAAATAAAAAAGAATTATTAACCATTTAAAAATAAAAAGTTAATACAAAACTCTGAGTGGTGGAAACAAATGAGATGCTGTATGATTTCTGTTTCTGGAAAATCTCTTTTTCTTGAAGATAAATTTCAAAGTAATTTTTTTTTTAAGATTTTATTGGGGAATTGGGGGAGGGAAACAGTGTTGGGGAATCGGGGGCAGGGGAACAGACAAGTTGCTGTCCTTTTGTTCTTCAGTCTAGTTGTAGAGGACATTGCTATTATCATTGTGCTCTTCCTGGGTGAGGCAGTCGCTCGCTGGCCACTGGACAGCCGCTCACAGCGGCTCTTGGCAGCTCACACCGGCCTGCCGGCTGCTCATGGTAGCTTTTGGCAGCCCACTGCAGCAGGGGCTGCAGCCTACGCTGTCGCCGGTGACTCATGGCAGCCCAGCTCCAGGTCGAGCTGTTGTTCACCATCTTAGCTGTAGAGGGCAGCGTCACGGGCCCTCCTACGTGGGATCCGAACCGGGGCCTGCTGCTCAGAGCTGGCACTCCCAAGCCAACTCTTAACCAACACACCACTCAGCCGGCCCTCAAAATAATTTTTCAATTATTCTGACACCATCTCAAATAACAGAGAACAAAGATTTGAAGTTTTATGTATAAATGCCTTAAAAATTCTTTAAAAACTTAAAAACTTATAAATTTTATAATCTAAAACTTCTTATCACAAAGGTTCATATCTAAACTTAAATCTTTAGTGAGTAATTATCATGAAAATAGATCTAAATAACAAAGGCAATTGTTATAGGGATGTTTCTCTAAAATAGTGCGTATCAGATCTAAAGATGACCCATAAAATACAGTGAAGGAAATGGGAAGGAAACATTCCCAAAACACATTCACAAAATGAAAACTAGAAGAAATTATTTCATTTTGTGCTTTCTTTAAACAACATTTAATGTGAAAAAGGAACTGAGTTAATGAAATATATGTAGGATATTTTTTAGTTCTACAATCTCCAAGTGTTATAATCTCTTCTTCTAAGGCAACTACTGACATCACAACGATATAGTTATTAACAATAGTTGAAACTTAGTTTGGTAACCGAAATGCTATATGCTGGCAAAGACTACCAGTCAACATCTAGAACACTTCATTTAGGTAGGCCACTGATGGTAACTTTGATGCTCTTGAAAATTCACCTAACTCAAATATTTCATTTCTTCATTTTTAAAAACATTCAGTAATAGGGCCCGCAGAGTGGCGCATTGGTTAGGAGTTGGCTTGGGATGCCAGCTCTGAGCAGCAGGCCCCGGTTCGGATCCCACATAGGAGGGCCCGTGATGCTGCCCTCTACAGCTAAGATGGTAAACAACAGCTCGACCTGGAGCTGGGATGCCATGAGTCGCCAGCAATGGTGTAGGCTGCAGCAGGGCTGCAGTGGGCTGCCATAAGCTACTGTGAGCGGCCGGCAGCCAGCGTGAGCTGCCATCCAGAGGCCGGCGACCGATCTGCCTCATTCCTGAAGCACGCAATGATAATACAAACATGGGCTAGTGAAGCAACGTCCTCCACAGCCAGACCGGAAGAACAAAAGGACAGCAACTTGTCTGTTCCCCTTCTCCGATACCCCAATGCTGTTCCCCTCCAATTCCCCAATAAAATCTTAAAAAAAAAAAATGTTCAGTGATAAAACACACACAAATACACACACAGAGAATCAGAAGCAAACAGATATCATGGTAATTATTTTTGATCTGCCTGAAAACAGACACTAGTTAAGTAAACGTAGTTTACTACTCCACTGACAGAACCTCTTTGCACAATTTTGTTCAAAGTGTTCAAGCTGAAAAATAATACGAGCTTTATGTTAAGCCTAGTATACTTACAGACCCAAGGGAATGCCAAGGACCATACCCTACTGCAACCACCCGGGGGAGAGAAAAGGGGCTCTGTGGCTGGGAGGGTCTCTGAGAACTATTCAAATTGCTGGGGCGACTTAAAGAGGCAGGCCCTTTTCTGACTTGGTTGATGAAACATGTTTATTTGGCCTCCACAAAAACAGGCTATGATCATTGGATTTTACATTTTAAATTGGTGAATTTTATCTCAATAAAGGTTTAAAACCAGTTAAACCATGGCTGAAAAACACAATCAAGGTCTAGTCTAGTCACTTTAATCCTGACTGGACACACTCTGAATATGTTGACTTCTGGCCTTACGAGGCTGCCAATTTCTGACGTACAGCACTCTTCTTTCTTCCCTATCAAGGAGGACAAGAGAGCTAGACAGAAAATATTAAACAGGAACACAGGACAGAACACTGGCTACTGCTTTTCCTTAGCAAAAAAGGAAGGACCAAGATGTGAGAGACTGCTGTCATCAAGATGATCTGTTTTTGCAGTTAGTGCAAATTAGAATAACATGTTATTTGACTAAAGGCTATTTCTTCACCAGAGAAAGAAAACTTACAAACCTGCAGTATATTTTAACAATTAAGCAGCAAATCACAAGTTCTGAAAATGACACTAAGCCAACATTAACTCAAAATAAGAACCTGCATTCAAATAGTGAGGTCAACAAATAAAATTGTAAGTGTAAATGTCATTATTTCATTAAAAGCCAATGAGGTCCTTTTTAATAATACATTTCTCATCTTTATGGCCGGTGTTTTTAACATAGGGGCCTCAGATCTCTTGGGCAGAAGGTCAATGAATACCCTAAAGTGACATACCAAATGCGTATGTGCTTGCATGTGTGCACACATGAGCATTTTTCTGGTGAAAGGTTCCAAAGCTTTTGTCAGACTTTCAAAAAGGGTCATAACCTCACTCCTTTCACCCCTCAAAACGTTTTACACTCTAGAAAAAAAATAATCTAATAACTGTTTTTGAACTGACAATCTTAGTAACTGGATATTGTATGTTTAAGCAACTTAGATTATCCAACAATATTGTTGTTATTTAAAAACAAATTAGAATTCATACAGAATTGTGATTTTAAAGTTAAATATATATCCTTACTTGCAATAACCTAGCTATAAAATGCTCATTTAATTTTATCCTTGGGAGGAAGAAGGCAATTCATGTAGATTTAAAGAATACATAGCACAATTGGCACATGAAAAGGCTACCAGTTTACCAAGAGTGAACACTTTCATCTAGGTTATCATTTAAATAACTCTGGGGTAAAATAGAACAGTTTTATAGCAAAGAAACAGGCTATAATGGTTTGAAATTTGTTTTTAAATTCAAAACTTAAATTTTAAAAATCCCTACATACTAAGCTTCCTATATCTTTGGGAAAACAACTCCTTACATGCCTTCAACTGTGTTATCTAAAAGAAAAAATACAGGCTTAGCATTCGTAAAGTAAATCACACTAAAAGCAGCAATGAAGCAGCAAAGGCACATTCACAGATTTCACAATTAAATAATTAAAGTATGTGCCTTAAAACAAAAGTTTACAGCAAAATTTGTTAATGTTAGTTCATTTCTTTTCCAAAATTCTGTTAATCACTATACCAAATCATTATGAAAATAAACACACTGTGCAATTATCTTCTGACAGCCTGCTCAGATTTCTAAACCTATTTCAATGTGTGTACTTTCAAAAGAAATTTGTAACATTTCACATGAGATATTTTAAGTTTTTGGCCTTGTAAAAATACCTGACTTCTGACCAAATGAGCTGATATTCCAGTATTATTTTTTTAAAATGGTCACATGAATGTAAAAATGAATTTTTTGAAGACTATCACCAGTCAAATGATCTTTCAAATTTAAGGTTTAAATAAATCACCACCCCACTTCTAGTCATTTTTATTAAAGTAATATTTAGAAGTAATATAAAATTATGCTTACTATGTAGGAAACAGGAAAAAGGATCACTTTTGTCATCACATTTTTTTTTAAATAAAATCTTTCTTATGACAGCTGGAAAAACCATTTAAATTATGTCATCTGCCTGCTTTTTAATGGGAAACTCTTCTTCATACTCAGATACACTAAAGCTTATAAACTTAAGCTTGACAGAGAAATTTAAAACAACTCAGTCAAAGAAATGAAGAGGCTTGGTAAAAGATTCTTTTTAAAAAACAAAGGCTATAAAATTAACTTGCCTATCACACTAAATCCACAAAGATAAACCTGGCTCCTTCTGGGGTTCTCTGTAAGGGGTTACAGTTCCTGAAAGCCACTGGATGACTCACTCTTTCATGTGACCAATAACAGAATCCCAAAAGGACCACACAGGCTGACTAGTAAGGTTCTGCTGTGGCTGTGAACATGACCCCACATTTCATTTAAATTACCTGTGGTCTTTCCTGAAGAACACATTAAGCAAGTACACTTATATACTTTTGCTCCAATAGTTGGTAGGCTGCTATGTAGACAGATATGTAACAATTTTTGTATCAAATTTTCCAAATGAATATCATTTAAATGGGTTTAAAGAGCATTAGAAATTTCCAAAAATTATGGAAAACAATAGTTACCAACATTTTATTTTGCCTAGTAAGAACATTAAAACCAAATATAAACAATAACAATACTAACCAAATATAAACAATAACGATACTAGCATCATATTTTCATGAAAGAACATTTGAACAAAGTATAAAGGAGATAACTGAATAAATTTAAGTTTTGGGAAAAACTTTGGAAATTTTCATAAAATTGTCTTTCTTTTTAGGTCAATGAAAACTTTGTCATGTACCAAAAGAATTCTGAAGATTGGACTTTGGAAACCCGTATTTTTAGTCATTTCTAGAAATTCAGTTATCTATCAAGTTTTCCTGAGACTACAGATGGAGAAGTCTATAGAAAACAGAAAAATAAATTAACATATGGGAAAGAAGTAACGGTGTGCTCCAATTTGGAGAAAGATATTGTCATAACTGCTGCCAATAACAGACAACAATTCAGAAAAGAGTTGCTAATCAAATGTGATTTTAAATAAAAGGTACAAGGGAAGACCAAGGAAGGAAGGAGCAGATAAACCTTTAAAAAACAGGTTTAGCAAAAAAAACACACACAAAAAAAAAAACAGCCCTCCTTTTAGTGGGAATCACGTTCCTTTCTTTAAGAGATCTGCAATCTGCATATGGTTACCTCTCACCTTAGCCTTTACTACCCCTTACTGAATCTTCTTTGATCTGGAACTGGACTTCCCTTTCTGTTACTTCTAACCATGACCCGCCCTCACAGGGATGGGCAGGACACACTCTCCCTGAGGAGTTAAGTACTTAAAATAATACATGACTTGATATTTTCTTTACCAGGCACAGGTAATACCTGAATAGTTGCTAAGAAAAATGCCCACTTTTCCAGACTCTGGCCTTGAGACAAATTAGTATATGATGAGACAAGCTCAGCTATATTTCAGATTTTAACCACATAATTTAAATCCTAGGTTTTTCCCTAGCTTTATTGAGATATAACTGACATAAAATATCGTGTAAGTTTAAGGTGTACAATGTGATGACTAAATTTTGTGTTAAGTCCTTCCAAAATATAATTGTTCTAGGACCATTAACGTAACAGAAAGGCCCATTTTCAGATATATAAACCAAATATTTTTATTTTTAGTCCATGGTTCAGTACAGTACAGTTCATCAAAAGCTGCCTCAGAAAATTTAAATGTAAGATGAATTTATCTACTTTATTACACAATACCTAACATTAAAAAAAATTAGCTTATATTCGAAAACCAAAGTGTAATTAGCACTCTATGGAGTGTACACTGCCATACAAAGGTTAATATAACTATAAATTTAATAGATTCATATACGCATATACAGTTCACCCTTGAACAACATGGGTTTCAACTGCATGGGTCTATTAATGCATGGATTTTTTTCAATAATATCTGTATTGTTTTTGATCCGCAGCTGGGAGTCCACAGATGTGGAGGGCTGCCTATATGCATTAATTTATGTCATTTTATTAAGGGGAACTTGAGTATTTGCTCATTTTGGTATCTGTGGGGGGTCTTGGAACCAATCTCCCACAGATACCAGGGGATGACTCAAGTTTTTGGGGAGTCAAAACTTGTATTTTTTACTGCATGGGGGGGCTGGCACCTCAACCCCCACAATGTTCAAGGGTTAAGTGTGTGTGTGTGTGTGTGTGTGTGTGTGTGTGTGTGTGTGTGTGTGTTAAGGGCAAATGAAAAAGCACAGGTCCATCAATAATCAGATTAATAAATGACCTTATCAATTTTCTTTATTTCTCAAATTGCCTGCAGTTGCTATTCAGAGACCATACAAAGTAATACAGAAAGTGATAAAATGACCACATTTTTTTAAAGGACCAAAAAGATTATCTAGTTCAGTGGTCTTCAAATCGGAGACTGTATTTATATGAAGTCTTCCAAGAGTTACTTGAACCTTTGCAGTTTTAAGAAAATCAATTTCCAGGTCCTCAACTTTCATACAAAGTCTTGCCTGAAGTGACTGGCCTGAAAATTTGCAAGTTACAGGTAGCCTATCTCTCACTTATTTTACAGAAGAAAGACCTACTCCCGCTTACCCATCCCTTACCTAAGTATATTGTCCCAGGGATACCTGGAGGTGTGAAAATCTCCAGGTGACAAAAGAAAAGTCTCCCTCAATTAACCAAAGTACTAAAACATAAACCCACAGACTGTCTGTACCTCCAATATCAAACATGCGTTCTGTTAAAGGCAAAGTGTGGTGTCAGATGTGAGAAACATGGCATTTGGGTCCATGTTCGGATGCTGAGTTCAGATACACAGTACAGGAACGTCATCGGAGAACTGGCAATTTTTGTTTCATGATTCTGCCTGTCCCACTCCAAGTTCCCTGCAACCTTGACTTCGCCCTATCACCATTATTAAAGGGTGTGTTGCTATGGAGGCAAGAGTCCCACGAGAGGAATACAAACAGAGCATCAATAAAAAGCCTGAACTCACATTTGCTTACTTCACACACTGAAGTATTGGCCATTCCTTTCAGTTATTCATGGATGGGTCCTTAGGTATAGAGGAAAGCACCTTATATCACTGAAAGCACCCTAAGTTGCTGATACTGACTTTTTTTAAAAAGTTAACTGGAATGCTTTCAAAAACTGCTAACATTTTTAAGACAATATTAAGTTACAACCAATGGATAAAACTTCCAAGTGACTTCTTTCAGATTCACTATGTTATCCAATAAAGTAGTAAAAATCTAATTTAACAAATCACATCAATTATGTATTCGAATTACAGCCACTCCCCAGTTGGTTCCATCTTTAAAAATACTTATTTTCTACTTACTATTAACATGAAATAATATACTAACTCCTAGGGCAATTTGCTTTCTAGCAGTACAAACTTTTTTATATTTTCATAGGCCCAGTTTGGACATGATTCATCTCATTTCCAACAGAATTCTACTTTTTGTTTTCACATGGGTGATAGTTTAATTCAAGTAATGCACACTAGAGTTCCATACATGCAGGAGAGTTTTTAAAAGCATTGTAAGGTTTACTGTTTTCTCTGAATCCCCTCGCCTGCATCCAGCAGCAGAAGTGCCCAATAGCACTGCCTTAAAAGCTTTGCACTTGAAACGTGAAAACAATTCCTTATTCTAGGACATGGACAAATGTTTAAGAGAAGAAAATTCAACACTAAGTGTATATATTTAATGAAAAATATGTACTGATAGGACATTTCCCTTTAACATATTATAAAATTATCAGTGGTTTTATTTGTGTATGTTTTTCTTTTAAACAGTTAAAAAGTTAAACTAGAGAAATGCACTTAAAATGGAATAGGATTCTATGACTATTTAATATGATGGATCTTTATATTTTTGTGTTAAATAACATGTTTGGTGCAAATTTTGCTAAAAGAAAGAAAAAGTCTTGCCTTTTGCTCATGCACTAAACCTTACCTCAAACAGAATCTTGTATTATAAATATAAAAAACTGTTAAAAATTAGCAAATCATTTTTAGAACAGCATAGTAAATTCCTTGAAGTCAGTGTTTTGCAAAGCATTAATTACTAATTACCTGTATCAGAACCATCTAGGGTGCTTATTAAAAATATAAACCCTCAGGCCCATCCCCTATCTACTGAATCGGAATCACTTGCTAATGATTAAACCTAGAAATCTGCCTTTTTAACAATCACTCTTACAAGATCCCTAAAACCAAAAAACCTAGGAATTGATCAATAAAGTTCCTCAAATAAGCATGTTAACAGCATAAGAAGAAATTCAAAGATAAGGAAGAAATTAGGTGACTTTGCCAATGTCATCAATGCTTTGTGTGTTTCCTTCTGGAATTTAGGGCAGTTGTGGAGATGTAATATTTTTCTTTTCCATTATAAGAGATGTTGGCCACTATAAAACACAGTATTGCTACTCTGAGAACTTGCCCTTCTCACCATTTACACAGATGATCCTTCAAGGCTATCCTCTAATAGCAGATAACACCTGGCTACAAATGTACATACATTATTACAATGGTTTTCATAATTCTTATGGTCCCAATAAAGGAGACAGGGACAGACACTGGTACTAAGCACTCCCCCAGCTAACTCAGCAGTCTCCTCACACTTCTCTTGTCCCTACCCCATCATCAAATCACCACAGCTTGAGAGACTAGCTTGGGAGGCTGCAGCTCCACGCTCAGTAGTCAACACCACTCTAACACCCAACAGACAGAATCCAATCTCCAGCTAGTTTAGTCCCTGGAAATACACAACAGGAATAGAGTAGGCAACCAAGGCTACATTCACCTAAATAGTCCTTTGGTTTGGTCCTGTCCCTTGTTTCTATATAATCTGTTAGTGAAAACTCTGTTATCAAAAAGGTTTATTTTAAAAAGAGATAATAAAAGGAAGAAGCTCTGTTGATTCTCTTTAAAGAGATTATGGGGTATTTATATTACAAATAAAATGGATTAAGAGATCTTGGTAGTAACTTTTCTCTTCCCTTAAAAAAAAGTATTTGCTAAAGGAGCTGTTTGATTTCTAACTGGGGATCTATTAAACGTGTGGTGTATAGATTATAAGGCAATGACAAATGACCAGAAAAGAATACAAGGCTCGTTCACTTAAGGAACGAGGTAATAAACACTTCCTACAACAATTAAAGAGTAAAATATAAAATTGCTAAAACGAAGCTTAACAATATAAATTTCTGCTGTTGTGCATAAATAACATTTTTCTCAGGAGAAATTTGATGACTATGAAACAATAAAATTATTTACTACATAAATAATACCTTTTCTGGAGGAAATGACAGATACTTACTTAGTAAGCTGCCCTTTATTCTTGTTATTATCAACTCCATTATAAGTCACAGCTGCCAGTTTTCTGCTCCGGTAGTTCTCATAGTGTACATTATTAGTGACATCTTTCAAGTCCTGCATGTGTGTTCTGTCATCAATAAAAACAGATCAAGAGTTTGCTTCTATTAAAAAAGCTGTGATGTAAATTCAAAATTTTACCAAAACAAAAATTTCAGATTTAAAACAAGCAGAAGACTATCTTAAGGAAGATGGCATTCACCTGTCTTCATTTACACTCAAGGCAGAGCAAACTACGTACATTACACCAGTGGACATTTAGGTTCCAAATGAGAATTTAAGAGCCATAAATCCCCTCAAAGCAGTTACTAAAGATGACATTTCTACAGAAGAGTATTTACCTTTATGCTACAGTAAGTCCACACTTAACATCACCGATAAGTTCTGCGGCTTTACGTGAAACAAATCGAAGTATAACAAAAACATTTTTACCACAGGCTAATAGATATAAACAAGATATAAACAAGTTCCTGTGGCATCTCAACATGATAACAAAACAACAGTGAACAAAACATATTCAAGGACCTGCTAGATATATATTTTATTTTGCTAGAGAAGGGAAAGCAGATTAACTTCTACTGAAGCTCATAAAACCTAAAAAAAATTGCTTTTCTTTTAGCAATTATTATCAATATCTGAGTTTTTACTAAGGTAATAAATATATAAGGACATTTTAGATCACACATCAAGTTGGATTCAAACTGGGGGAATTTTAATTTAGAGTAAACTTCTGTTTATTCAAACTGTCCAGTGAATGTGGTATCCTGGTTAAACGAATGTTTGTTTGCTCACAGCACTTCTATCATACATACTTAATACATGTGAGATAGGCTATATAATGCATGAGACAATTTCATCATTCCTTAATGATTCAAGACGCTAAAGAAACCCTGATCTGCTGTATGACATCCTTTACAAATGCGGGTTCTTGGGTACACATGGGGTGGCAGTACTCTGTGTGTCACTGGATCCCTTTCCCTCCCCATCCCTTCTTGCATCTGTCATTTTCCATCTCCACCACTTTACCAAAACTCCTTCCTGGGCGACTAACATAAAGGTGTACTCTGTTTCTACTTGTCCTGCTATCCACAAAACATTTACTATTACTTTCCCCTTTGCACAAAGAATGTGATGTTCAATTACCTGACTCATTTCCTACTACTTGACACATCCATGCAGTTCTATGATGGTTTCCTCCCCCATCAGATCTAAGTCTAGGTTTTCCACAAGCCTCCTCTCCGTTTATATATACTCTATCCCTTGATGAATTTATCCAATGGCCGCTATAGTTACACCTAAAGCTCCCTTCTCCACTTCAGTCAAGACAGGTAGCTCCTTATTTCAAACATAGCCAGTAGTTGAGACTGAATAGCTTGTGCTAATTTGTCACTGCCTCTCCAAATTTTCTCAGCTTTTGAGTGAAGCCACTCTAACCCACAACAATTTTCTCCTTGCTTGTCACTCATTTTGGTACCAGTGTATGTTACAGGTGACACCATATAACCTCTACAACTATATTATAAGCTCCCCTTTACAAGAAACATGCCATCAAAACCTAGCCTCCCTTTCCACTTTTCCCAAGCTTTTCACACTAAACAGCAAAAGCCTTTTCCTTTCTACTTTCCATACCTCATTCAGTGTTAAAACCTCAACTCAAAGTATAATGATAAAGAAACTTATTTTCCTGTCTATCCCTAGCCTTATTTTGTATTTTTGCTAACGACTTTAAAACCCTAGAAAATAATCCAAGTGGTCTCCATGCACTGCTTACTTCAGTGCTAGAATGAAGATACCAATTTAAATGAGGTGCATTTACAGACGGCAAGAGACAAATCTGTCCAACTCTAACTTTATTTAGGGAAAGAAAAGACTTATTTTCATCATTGCTCACACTTACCTTATCAACATATTTCTTAGAATTGTGAAATCACAATGTTCACCATTTTCAACTATTAAAAAAAAACAAAAAACAGACCACATACATTATTTCCACTAGCCCCAATCTTTTCAAAGGGAATTTCACAGGAAAGTGGGGGTACCAACAATAATATGCAAAATAGCTTAGATCAATTTTTCATTAAGGTTTAACACTGTCACACAGTACTTAATTTAAGAGCATGCCAGTATACTATACTATGGCTTTAATGTAGTTTAATCCTGTGATAAAATACATAAACCTAACAAATGAGCTCTTTAAGGAAAACAATTTTGAGATTTTGAAGAGATCAAATATTTTTCTTTATTGATGGAAAATACATTTATTCCATAATAAAATGCATTTTAAACGTTTAGTGTGGGGTAAGGGGGGAATCACTTTAGAAAAACCTCCTTAAGATAGCCAAAATGAAAATGTGAGCCAAAAACTTTCAGGTTCTTTATTTTTTTTAAAATGTATCACTTATAGGAACACTCTAAAGGGAGAAAAAAAGAACTAAAACTATAGATACAAAGCAATTTTCTTCAGGACATATTTCAAGGGTTGTACAAGTTCTAAAGCCTTGGCTCAGCAACTGAAGGTTGCATGCACATGACAGAGCTGGGGAGGAGTATAGTGTCATTAGGGGGGAAAGCCACAAAGGACAATAACTGGGAATGATATACTAAAAAGTACAGAATTTTTCAGAGTAGTAACAACAAATAGATAAAACAATCATGACTCCACCTTGGTTCCAACATACTATAACACAGAAGATTTTATCTTATTTAGATTAAACCAATATAATATACACAATTTTGGGCAAACCCATCTATATTGCCAAGTGAGCTTCTGAGTGATGCTATAGCTAAGGTTTTATTGGTGTTTAAAACTCCTTATAAAATTAGAGGATTTCTTAATGATGGATTATTTTTTACTCTAAAGATATGATGCCACAAAAGGTAACCTTTGTCCAGAGGAAAGGAAATTGTGAATGTTTTAAATGGACTTGTGAAAGTTCTCTATCATTCTTGAGGGTACCAGACCCATCTCAGACTCAGATAAAAGTGAGAAAAACCTTTTCTCCAAAATTGTTTTACAGTAAAGAACCTCTGCATTATATTTTCAAACAAACAAACAAACAAAAAAAACAGAAATAGGCCTAATGATGGGGCAGAGATGGGACAGTGGGGCACTGACATGTGACCTTTAAAGTATTACAGCATTAGGACTTAACACATACTTGCCTGGCTTAGTAGGACACAAAATCTGAGAAACTGGAATGTAGTTAGGAGGAAATGAGACTAAATGAAACTGAACTACCTTTGAAAATCTAGAATATATCAATGCAGTGGGCATATACTACTTACTATACCAATTTTTTATCACATTTGCGAGCTCTTAGAGAAAGTGATTCACTGAAGAAAACCTTACCTTCAGCAACACCCCAAGGATACTGCCTTCCTCTGACCCTTTTGCCATTAACTTCAATGATAGTATTACTACCTACCACAGCAAGAGGTAAACGATCCTATAAAACAAAGTATTCTTGTTCAAATACATCTCGGAAGTCCTCACAAATTCAAGAATAAAAAAGTTACACTACTCAACAGATTAGAAAAAAAAAACCCTTGATAGTTTCTACATTCACTTTTATAGGGCATTCAATCACTATTTAGTAAATTGCAATTACATGGGTTTATCACCAACATAAACAATGAATAAAATACTTTCTCTGAAAATTTAAGAATAGTAAGGCATATATTGACCAAATTATTTGTTAAAACAAAAATCATTCCAAAAAGAAGCTGTCCCATACTGGAAAACTTTTAAAGAGTAAAAAAACACTGGCAGTTAGAGGGGAAAAAGTGAGGCTCATGACTCGCCCGCTGCCTGATCACAAAGCAGCCCTAACAGCTCTGGAAGTAGTGAATATTATACTTGCAAACCTCTACCTTTGGAAGTCCAGGTCTGAGGACTGGATTTGTACTCATCCAGACAAATTCAGAGTACATACAGTTTTTCAAAATTCTTGTGGCTCTCTCAGAAATATATAAGAATATATAAAACTTATGGCTTTTTATAAAACCTCAGAAATTCTTCATTGGTAAGGTATAAGTATTTCACTATTCCAAAACAATTATTTGCTTACATAATGCCATTAATCAATACACCATTTTTAGGTCCAGGGTACTTAGGAAAACAACTGTAAATTAAAAATAAATATTATGTCGGTATAATTTTTGGTTGGTTTTTATAAAAGGACAAAAGAAAACATTTTTGTTTGGCTCTTAAAACAGAGTAAACATTACAATGCTTAAGAACAAATCCTCTCCCTTCTCATGACCCGTTTTTTCATAATATGAAACCAGTTAACTGAAAACCACATGAAAAAAGGAATTGTGTTATTCATCTCTCTATTTCATACAATTCCTTATTACATGTAATAGCCACTAAACAACGTTAATTGCAAAGTTGAATTCAACACTGAAAAATCTCCCTATTCATTTTGTAAGCCAATTACTTAAAAACACTCATATTTTTGGTCTTTCCAGTGGATATTATAGTGTTTTTAAGGACCCCAAACATTTTAGTATGTGTATGGGAATAGACCTACCTTTATCTTTTTAACAAGCTTATTTTCTTCTTCATCATCTGTCTCTGGAAATTCATATATTTTAATTTTATGTTCTTGGATTTCTTTCATTATCTAAAATGAAAGAAGAAATTAGCAAAAGAGTACAAGACATTAACTAGTACATTAACTTTATTTTTATTATACTCTTCTTAAATTTGTATGAGTCCTCAGCTCCAGGTCCTTTACTGTTTCTCAATGATGCAAAAACTGTTAATCAAAAAAGATAGTAGTATGCTGGTCTTAAAAAACAAACAAACAAACAAAAAAACTATAAAGTTGAAATATAAATACCACTGCTGAAATCCAATTACTTCAGAAGTGTTAAAGTCATGTGGTTATAATACCAAGAGTTCTAGAAATGATGTAAAATTCCAGAAAGGGCCTTCTCGAGTTGATTTCTACTATAATGGCTTTAGGTATTTATTTACAATGACTGGATTCTTTCTTTCTATAGCTCTCTCCAACTGTTTTATATTCAGCTGAATGAACAGAGCTTAAACTCACCTAAAATTATTAGAATTCAGCAAAGGTATTTAAGCCTAAGTACAGCATTGGCTCCAGGAGAAAAGTTTGCACATTGTCATAAAATATACTTGTATATGTATGTGCATACACACAAACCAAGAAGAAACAGATATAAGACAGGAGAAGTACACAGGGAGAATATATGCCTCACTCTGGAAATTAAGAAGCTAAGGAGTTAATGAGAATGCAGAAAAAAGAAAGACAACTTATTAATAACATCAGAAATAACCTAGTTTAAATTATTTTGTCCAAAATTACTCTAAATTCTAAACAGAATACAGATATCCAAATAATGTTCAACTACCTACCCTATTCCAACTCATAACAGACCAATAGCTAACATACCTAGAACTAGCTCCTGCTAGAACTAAAACTACCTATACTGGTATTTCAGTGCTACTGTCACTGCAAGGTTTCCCAGCAGCAGTAAAAGCAACCCTAAACGAAATGTGTTACATGGTTGCTATACTAGGTAGGAGAACAGGACCATACATCTTTTACAATTGGGGTATATTTTCTATACAGAAAAAAAAACCATGAGAATAAATAATGAGGTGTCAAATGTATGACTGGAAGGAAAAAGGAAACACTAAAAGCTAGCTCTGAGAGCAGTGGTTCTTAGAAGTTTTCTATTAAAAGGGTATGAGTGAGCATCTTCAAAATAACAAACGCCAAAACCCCAACTTAATTTACAGAACTAACTGTTACGGACATGATTCAATAACTCATTTTCAAAAAGTTCTCCAGATGATTCTGATAGACACCCTGGTTAAGGAACCATATTTTTAAGCAGATGGAAAAGAAAACTGTACAAACACTACAATGCAACCAATTTGGACGTAGAGATCATTGCTGTTCATCTTTTTCCTAAGTTCTTAGTACCTCTGCAAATCACAATACATACAAATCAAGACAGAAGGGGAGAAATGTGATATATGATTAACATTTGAACTTAGAAATAAATAGCACATTACAAAATAAAAATGGGAGTAAATGTAAAATAAAGAAATATGCTCCAGGTAGGAATTTTAAATAGAGTAAAAATGATGTACTAAATGTCAAAATTTAAATAGATTTAACACAGTTTCAAAGCAAATTTCAACAGGTTTTTGTTTTTTGTAACGGGTTTAAGGTATTCTAAAATTTATATTGAAAAAGGTGAAAAAAAACAAAGTATCCTGTTACAAAGAGGGCTACAAGGACAGTAAGAGATAATTAACATTAAGAACTATTTTTAAATATTCTACAAAGTAGCTGCAGCTTAAAAAATATAACATAAGTCTAAAATAAAGAAATAGGCTATTAGGAGAGTATTTTAGAAAATGACCCTACATGTCATAAAATGTAATATGTAACAAACCAAACACAATGAGGAAAAAATAAACCCCTGCTTTAAAAAGTGTTCAGCCTTTATGGAAAATTAAATTAAAAGCTAAAAAACCCATTATAGGTACCAGTGTATTCTGAAGAAAATTTTTAAATAAAAATGACAAACAGTACTAGCAAGGTACTGAAATGAATACACCCATTATAGAAAGAATTTGTTTTATTGGAAAAGCACCATGACAAAATGGGGGAAGACATTCACAAAATAATCATACCCTTTCAGAAAGTAATCCTCTTCCTGGTTAAGTCTAAGAAAATAATCCTAAAGGGTGTGGGAGGGGTGCTGGTGAAGGCTATGCAGGAACATCTAATAGCCTAATAGCTGTAAGTGACAAAGGATAAGGGAACTATGATAATGGAAGGATAAGAGCTCTGAAAACTAGGGCAGATGATTATTTTCAACAGTTAATTGTAATACAGTATAAATGACCATATAGGATGTAGGAAGAAATACACTGTAATACATTATACAGAAAATATGAAAAACTGCAAATTACGTGAATCGTATGAGAAACTCAAGAGTTCAAGCTTATTCAGCTCACCTGTTTTTTAAACTGTTGGCACTCCTCCGGTGTGAGTGTGTCTGCTTTGGCAATAAGAGGGATGATGTTCACTTTTTCATGCAAACGCTTCATAAACTCAATATCCAATGGTTTAAGTCTGAAATACACAATATTTAATATGACTGAATTGATAAGTTTGGAAAAACAGATTCTTCACATCCCCAGTGCGAAGTTAAATAACTACATTGAAACTACTTTCCTTAGTTCTCAGAATGGCTCTCTGAAGATGAACTGGGCTAGACTAGAACAGTTAGGGAGAACAGGGCCTATATTTCTTAGAAAAGAGGCTCAAAAGAGAAACTTCTTCATCATCACCTTCACCCATTGCAATCTGGCTGCTGCCTCTACTTTAACACTCTATTTTTCAAATATAGTTCCAAGTACTTCCAAGCTGCTAACATAATCAGCAGCAGCTAACTCATAAATACCATGGTGTTTACCATTACTTTTTAATTTGCCCGTTTTGCAGCATTTGGCATTACTTCCTCACAAGCTGTTCCCTTATGGTACTTTTTGTAGTGCCTTAAAAAGTATATTCCTCAAAATTCACTACTAGGCCTTCTTGTCTTACTCTATATCATATATGCTTATTGATTAAAATGATTTCTATCATCCTCTATGGGTCAATGATTTCCAAATGTTCACACTGAGCCCAGATCTCACTCTGATGTTCCAGACTTGTGTTCATCTAGTGGAAATACTACTTGGACACCCCATTTTGGCTACTTAAAATCAAAAGCTCATCTGAGCCCCCATACTGCTCCCCCACCCTGTGTTTCAATCTCAGTGAATGGCACTACAATCCACCCAATTACTACTCAAGGCTGAAACCTCAGATTCTTCCCTTCTCTAACTCTCACTTCCAAAGATTCACCACCAACACTTGCTAACCAAATAAATATCTCCATTTCCATTACTTTGGTTCAGGCCTCCAAGACCTTTGGTGTGGGTAATTACAAGAATCTATTTGGTTTCTCTCTAAACCATTAACACTGCAGTCAAAAATGGTGTTTCTGAAATCCAAATCTGATCGAGTCATTCCCTGACTGAAAACCTTACTAAAGGCCAGACTGCTGAGCTACTGTGGCCTACAGGCCTGGGAAGATAGAACCTCTTCAGCGGTCCTCATCTCTTAGACTTCCTCGGCATCTTTTGCTACTTCCTACTTCCAATATGCCAGCCATTTTGAACTTCTCACAATTCCCTGAAAGCACCATGGTTTCAACTCTAGCCACAGGGTCCTTACTGCCTCTGCCTGGAACATGCTCCAGTCCCACCCCCTTCTTCTCGGCCTACCTAATTCATCTTTAGGACTTGGCTTACAATTCTCATTTCATGTGGGAATCTTTCTCTAAGACTAGGTAGGCATCTTTCTAAGGGGTCACAACATTTAACTTGCCATACAGTAGCTGCCTACTTGTGTATTTGTTTTGCCTATTTTCTCACTAGAAGATCCTCAAGAGCAAGGCCTTGGTCTTCTTCATCTCTGTCTCCAACACCTAGCACAGTGTCAATAACCTGAGAAGTGCCCAAACATGTACTGACCAAAAAAAGTAAGCTATGGGACTTCCCATGTCCTTCAATAACTCTAAATGAAAACCAAAAGAATTCCTCACATCTAGAGCATATTGCAGACTAAATATTAACATTCCACAAAATAAATAAAGATGATGAAAATATTTTGCATGGAAATATCATTCAAAAGTGGCATTCCTTAACTTTTATAAAACCACAAGAAAAAAGAAATAAAGGTCTAATTTTGCTATAAAGTTTATTGACATATTTTAAAATGAAGAGAAAGCCCTTCTTAGGGTTCTCTTAGAGTACTACAGTTTAATTTATATATATATATATATATATATATATATATATATATATATATATATATATATATATATATATATAGTTGGGGGACTGGGACCTAAAGACTAATGAAGTACCCCTTTTCACCAACAAATAATACTATACCTCTTTGTAGTGCTGACGCTGGAAAGGTTGCAATAGGAGAATTAAGTTAGCTACCTCATATTCTAATTTTCCTTATCTTGAATTCTCTGGAATTTGATATTGGCACTCAGAATAGGTAACACCACAGAAAAGCGAGTTTGAATAGAATAACACTATATTATCTGTAAATGGCACCCTTATCTAACTAGTGTTAACTGAACAAATCCATCTTTGAAAAAAATTTAACTTTTGCTTCTTTTCATTAATCATTACACACAAAACTAAATATAAAAGCTATGCCCCATTTAATCAATCTCAAATTTGTCAATTTTTATGGTTCACTTTCCAGATTATACTCATGACAAATTTAAATTACTACCACCATCACCTACTTAGCCAGTGACAGAAAAGAATTCAGTTAATCTAAAATTTTCATAAACCTTAAGAGCATTTAATATAAAATATTAAAATCAAAATCCAAGTTAATAAAATTTTACACTTAAGTAAAACAAACAAAAAAGGTGAAGCCTTTTATAAAAGCCCTGATAAAACCCTTTTGCCCTTTTAAATTAAAATACAAATTTTAGAAGCTTACAAAATGTCAACAGCAGAAAACATTTAGTTCACATGTAGATTATATAGTATGTTCTGGTTGAAATCTTTCCTTTGTCCATTTAGTTTTATTTCAGGCCATCTTTTCCAACAAATTTAGTTTTTAAATGTTGTTTTTAAACAATGGAAAGTCCTTTACAGAATTTCTAGAAGATAAACCCATATTAGAATAAAAAGACTAACTTCAAAGCCTACAGCAAAATAAAATAACTACAGGGCAAATGACAAAGATTTATAATCTATACATACATATATATGGGGCAAAAACCTATAGAAAATTCACTGAGTAACACTGATTTTAAGTGGGAATCAGTAGTCAAAAAGGTAAAAACACCATTTTAAAATTCAAGTTCCAAGTCAGTTTTTTATTTTGATAGCAATTACCAACCACTGAACAAATAAAATGAAGTAACAATAAGCTGAAACCATAAATTAGCCCTGTGTGTTCAGTGATGACACTTGGTGGGGTAGGGGGTGAGGGGGCTGAAAATACACGGCTAACCAACTTATAACTCCAAAATAAGGATCCCTCTAAAAAGGAAATCCAGGGACTACACAGATAAAACAGAAAGGCCCTGATTCATCAATCAGACTGCCAGGAATCTCAGTCTGTAGTGAGCAGGGGATTTGGAACTCTCTACATAAAATTCAGTGTCATATTCTTTCACTTAATGCATAGTAGCACATACAAACAGGCAAAACTTTGTTCCATTTCCAAAAATAGTTAAGCTGAAAAACTCTTCAAAAGCATATTTTTATACATAGGAAATAAAATTGAACTTCCAGTCCTTGTGACAAACAAGAAATGGCCCAAAGCCACTACACATCATTTGAATCATATCAAATATTTTTTCTTTAAAAAAAAATCTTATTTCCCATGCAATTTTAAGAAATATTATTTTCCCCTGGGGGATAAAAGAAATGTGATTTCATGAGAATTACTAAATCTTGGAGAGAGTCCAAAAGATCTAAAATAATAAAATGGATATAAACTGACAAATTTCTATTGACTTAAGTGCAGATTAAGATTTTACTCTGTTGGTGTCCAGAACAGAGGCCTAACAAGTTAAACTAGAATGATTAAAAACATATAATTTAAAAAATCCAGGAACAAACTAACAAGCATTCTTAAAAGGCCATCCAATGTGTTGTATTTCTGAGATCATGTTTTTTGAGCCTTTTAAGTAGATGAGTTAATTCTGTGTTTTATTCATTGTAAACGAATATTAGAAATAAACGAAGAAATATTTGCATCACTATACTCTGACAGTGCAAAAATGGCAAACTACATAATTAAGGCTTTATGTAGTGACAATGTTCAAGATAGTGATAATGGGCACTAGCCTATCTAGGAATAAGGTGGAGAAAGAAGCAGAAAATAGAAGAGAAAGGCACTCTTATGAAGGAACTAACTGGTTTACACTACTGTAATCTGGGTGTTGTATGACTTAATGCTATTTAGTCTGATACTATAGAATATTCCAGTTCCTTTTGGTGGAGACATGACGGAGTTGCAATCAAGTGACTGAGTCACTTACCCAAAGAAAAAGACTAAAAAAAGAATAATTACAAACATCTGATGTTGACAATGACACATGTATCTACTCAAAATGACAAAGGAAGTACAAACAAGAAAAAAGGGGGTACAGGTTGGCTGTACTAACAAACAGAACAATCACACCAGAATAATGTCTAAATACTGAAATCTTAACTCCTGATAAATAGAAGGTTAGTACTGATACACTTCAACAGTGTGACTGTGATGGCTAAGGTGAAACAGAAGCCAAAGAGATTTAATGAAGAAAGAAATGGCACATGGGAATTTTGGCACTTAAGTCTTTTTGTAATCTTCTCTATCAGATCTATAGTAAATAACATCTTCAGAGTTTCTTAGAATACATCTAAGCTAATTGTTATGGCTGTTTCTCCTTACTGGTAAAAAAAAAAAAAAAAAAGTTAAATTAAAAAAAAGCTAAATTAGCCACACTGAGACATCAAACCATGATGGAAACACTGTTCCTTTCCATGAAGCCTTATGAATGAGAAACTAAGAAGTAANCCCATTATAGGTACCAGTGTATTCTGAAGAAAATTTTTAAATAAAAATGACAAACAGTACTAGCAAGGTACTGAAATGAATACACCCATTATAGAAAGAATTTGTTTTATTGGAAAAGCACCATGACAAAATGGGGGAAGACATTCACAAAATAATCATACCCTTTCAGAAAGTAATCCTCTTCCTGGTTAAGTCTAAGAAAATAATCCTAAAGGGTGTGGGAGGGGTGCTGGTGAAGGCTATGCAGGAACATCTAATAGCCTAATAGCTGTAAGTGACAAAGGATAAGGGAACTATGATAATGGAAGGATAAGAGCTCTGAAAACTAGGGCAGATGATTATTTTCAACAGTTAATTGTAATACAGTATAAATGACCATATAGGATGTAGGAAGAAATACACTGTAATACATTATACAGAAAATATGAAAAACTGCAAATTACGTGAATCGTATGAGAAACTCAAGAGTTCAAGCTTATTCAGCTCACCTGTTTTTTAAACTGTTGGCACTCCTCCGGTGTGAGTGTGTCTGCTTTGGCAATAAGAGGGATGATGTTCACTTTTTCATGCAAACGCTTCATAAACTCAATATCCAATGGTTTAAGTCTGAAATACACAATATTTAATATGACTGAATTGATAAGTTTGGAAAAACAGATTCTTCACATCCCCAGTGCGAAGTTAAATAACTACATTGAAACTACTTTCCTTAGTTCTCAGAATGGCTCTCTGAAGATGAACTGGGCTAGACTAGAACAGTTAGGGAGAACAGGGCCTATATTTCTTAGAAAAGAGGCTCAAAAGAGAAACTTCTTCATCATCACCTTCACCCATTGCAATCTGGCTGCTGCCTCTACTTTAACACTCTATTTTTCAAATATAGTTCCAAGTACTTCCAAGCTGCTAACATAATCAGCAGCAGCTAACTCATAAATACCATGGTGTTTACCATTACTTTTTAATTTGCCCGTTTTGCAGCATTTGGCATTACTTCCTCACAAGCTGTTCCCTTATGGTACTTTTTGTAGTGCCTTAAAAAGTATATTCCTCAAAATTCACTACTAGGCCTTCTTGTCTTACTCTATATCATATATGCTTATTGATTAAAATGATTTCTATCATCCTCTATGGGTCAATGATTTCCAAATGTTCACACTGAGCCCAGATCTCACTCTGATGTTCCAGACTTGTGTTCATCTAGTGGAAATACTACTTGGACACCCCATTTTGGCTACTTAAAATCAAAAGCTCATCTGAGCCCCCATACTGCTCCCCCACCCTGTGTTTCAATCTCAGTGAATGGCACTACAATCCACCCAATTACTACTCAAGGCTGAAACCTCAGATTCTTCCCTTCTCTAACTCTCACTTCCAAAGATTCACCACCAACACTTGCTAACCAAATAAATATCTCCATTTCCATTACTTTGGTTCAGGCCTCCAAGACCTTTGGTGTGGGTAATTACAAGAATCTATTTGGTTTCTCTCTAAACCATTAACACTGCAGTCAAAAATGGTGTTTCTGAAATCCAAATCTGATCGAGTCATTCCCTGACTGAAAACCTTACTAAAGGCCAGACTGCTGAGCTACTGTGGCCTACAGGCCTGGGAAGATAGAACCTCTTCAGCGGTCCTCATCTCTTAGACTTCCTCGGCATCTTTTGCTACTTCCTACTTCCAATATGCCAGCCATTTTGAACTTCTCACAATTCCCTGAAAGCACCATGGTTTCAACTCTAGCCACAGGGTCCTTACTGCCTCTGCCTGGAACATGCTCCAGTCCCACCCCCTTCTTCTCGGCCTACCTAATTCATCTTTAGGACTTGGCTTACAATTCTCATTTCATGTGGGAATCTTTCTCTAAGACTAGGTAGGCATCTTTCTAAGGGGTCACAACATTTAACTTGCCATACAGTAGCTGCCTACTTGTGTATTTGTTTTGCCTATTTTCTCACTAGAAGATCCTCAAGAGCAAGGCCTTGGTCTTCTTCATCTCTGTCTCCAACACCTAGCACAGTGTCAATAACCTGAGAAGTGCCCAAACATGTACTGACCAAAAAAAGTAAGCTATGGGACTTCCCATGTCCTTCAATAACTCTAAATGAAAACCAAAAGAATTCCTCACATCTAGAGCATATTGCAGACTAAATATTAACATTCCACAAAATAAATAAAGATGATGAAAATATTTTGCATGGAAATATCATTCAAAAGTGGCATTCCTTAACTTTTATAAAACCACAAGAAAAAAGAAATAAAGGTCTAATTTTGCTATAAAGTTTATTGACATATTTTAAAATGAAGAGAAAGCCCTTCTTAGGGTTCTCTTAGAGTACTACAGTTTAATTTATATATATATATATATATATATATATATATATATATATATATATATATATATATATATATATATAGTTGGGGGACTGGGACCTAAAGACTAATGAAGTACCCCTTTTCACCAACAAATAATACTATACCTCTTTGTAGTGCTGACGCTGGAAAGGTTGCAATAGGAGAATTAAGTTAGCTACCTCATATTCTAATTTTCCTTATCTTGAATTCTCTGGAATTTGATATTGGCACTCAGAATAGGTAACACCACAGAAAAGCGAGTTTGAATAGAATAACACTATATTATCTGTAAATGGCACCCTTATCTAACTAGTGTTAACTGAACAAATCCATCTTTGAAAAAAATTTAACTTTTGCTTCTTTTCATTAATCATTACACACAAAACTAAATATAAAAGCTATGCCCCATTTAATCAATCTCAAATTTGTCAATTTTTATGGTTCACTTTCCAGATTATACTCATGACAAATTTAAATTACTACCACCATCACCTACTTAGCCAGTGACAGAAAAGAATTCAGTTAATCTAAAATTTTCATAAACCTTAAGAGCATTTAATATAAAATATTAAAATCAAAATCCAAGTTAATAAAATTTTACACTTAAGTAAAACAAACAAAAAAGGTGAAGCCTTTTATAAAAGCCCTGATAAAACCCTTTTGCCCTTTTAAATTAAAATACAAATTTTAGAAGCTTACAAAATGTCAACAGCAGAAAACATTTAGTTCACATGTAGATTATATAGTATGTTCTGGTTGAAATCTTTCCTTTGTCCATTTAGTTTTATTTCAGGCCATCTTTTCCAACAAATTTAGTTTTTAAATGTTGTTTTTAAACAATGGAAAGTCCTTTACAGAATTTCTAGAAGATAAACCCATATTAGAATAAAAAGACTAACTTCAAAGCCTACAGCAAAATAAAATAACTACAGGGCAAATGACAAAGATTTATAATCTATACATACATATATATGGGGCAAAAACCTATAGAAAATTCACTGAGTAACACTGATTTTAAGTGGGAATCAGTAGTCAAAAAGGTAAAAACACCATTTTAAAATTCAAGTTCCAAGTCAGTTTTTTATTTTGATAGCAATTACCAACCACTGAACAAATAAAATGAAGTAACAATAAGCTGAAACCATAAATTAGCCCTGTGTGTTCAGTGATGACACTTGGTGGGGTAGGGGGTGAGGGGGCTGAAAATACACGGCTAACCAACTTATAACTCCAAAATAAGGATCCCTCTAAAAAGGAAATCCAGGGACTACACAGATAAAACAGAAAGGCCCTGATTCATCAATCAGACTGCCAGGAATCTCAGTCTGTAGTGAGCAGGGGATTTGGAACTCTCTACATAAAATTCAGTGTCATATTCTTTCACTTAATGCATAGTAGCACATACAAACAGGCAAAACTTTGTTCCATTTCCAAAAATAGTTAAGCTGAAAAACTCTTCAAAAGCATATTTTTATACATAGGAAATAAAATTGAACTTCCAGTCCTTGTGACAAACAAGAAATGGCCCAAAGCCACTACACATCATTTGAATCATATCAAATATTTTTTCTTTAAAAAAAAATCTTATTTCCCATGCAATTTTAAGAAATATTATTTTCCCCTGGGGGATAAAAGAAATGTGATTTCATGAGAATTACTAAATCTTGGAGAGAGTCCAAAAGATCTAAAATAATAAAATGGATATAAACTGACAAATTTCTATTGACTTAAGTGCAGATTAAGATTTTACTCTGTTGGTGTCCAGAACAGAGGCCTAACAAGTTAAACTAGAATGATTAAAAACATATAATTTAAAAAATCCAGGAACAAACTAACAAGCATTCTTAAAAGGCCATCCAATGTGTTGTATTTCTGAGATCATGTTTTTTGAGCCTTTTAAGTAGATGAGTTAATTCTGTGTTTTATTCATTGTAAACGAATATTAGAAATAAACGAAGAAATATTTGCATCACTATACTCTGACAGTGCAAAAATGGCAAACTACATAATTAAGGCTTTATGTAGTGACAATGTTCAAGATAGTGATAATGGGCACTAGCCTATCTAGGAATAAGGTGGAGAAAGAAGCAGAAAATAGAAGAGAAAGGCACTCTTATGAAGGAACTAACTGGTTTACACTACTGTAATCTGGGTGTTGTATGACTTAATGCTATTTAGTCTGATACTATAGAATATTCCAGTTCCTTTTGGTGGAGACATGACGGAGTTGCAATCAAGTGACTGAGTCACTTACCCAAAGAAAAAGACTAAAAAAAGAATAATTACAAACATCTGATGTTGACAATGACACATGTATCTACTCAAAATGACAAAGGAAGTACAAACAAGAAAAAAGGGGGTACAGGTTGGCTGTACTAACAAACAGAACAATCACACCAGAATAATGTCTAAATACTGAAATCTTAACTCCTGATAAATAGAAGGTTAGTACTGATACACTTCAACAGTGTGACTGTGATGGCTAAGGTGAAACAGAAGCCAAAGAGATTTAATGAAGAAAGAAATGGCACATGGGAATTTTGGCACTTAAGTCTTTTTGTAATCTTCTCTATCAGATCTATAGTAAATAACATCTTCAGAGTTTCTTAGAATACATCTAAGCTAATTGTTATGGCTGTTTCTCCTTACTGGTAAAAAAAAAAAAAAAAAGCTAAATTAGCCACACTGAGACATCAAACCATGATGGAAACACTGTTCCTTTCCATGAAGCCTTATGAATGAGAAACTAAGAAGTAAAATCATTGTTAGCTTACCTAGAAGTTAGTTTTTTTATGTCATTTTTTATACAACTGGTATAGTTACATAAATGTACACCATAACAATAGGGATTAATAAAATATTCACCCAAAGTTGAGCAATTATAAAAAGCAACAAAAAGGTTATCAGAAGCATCGAGGTACTGACCCATGTCCTGAAGGAGCAATGAAGTATAAACAACACTGCACCCTGTTATCAGGCATCTGACGTCTGTTCACTCGAGATTCTGCATTTAGGTAGTCCTCAAATTTACTATCAATGTAGTCGATAACAGGCTGCCAGCTATAAAATGCAGATAAACAAAATAATTAAGTTTCAATGCTATATATAAATACACAACCGATGACTCTGTTGAAGGGCAATAACCAATATTTTTAAATAGATAAAATCAATCTAACCAGTACAGGACATCTCAAATTATTCTATATATATACTGATTTAAAACAGGTATAAATTGTTGAATAAATCTTAATTCATTATTTCTAAACTTTCTAAATGAAAGAAAATTGTTTAGAGTCAAAACATAGCTACATTATCATATTATTTGTAGTGATAAACATATCAATGCTAAGACACTTTACAGTATGAAAAATTATATCCAAAGAGTTTAACATTTTAAACAGAAACATTAAACAGTACAAAAACCTCATGATGAACTTATTCAGGTGTTTTAAAAGCTGACAGAAATTTACTTCAAAAACAATATGGAACTCAAAGAAAAATTAAAATATTGTTTATAAGATACTGAAATATTACTTCCAACTAAAATGTCATGGATGTTTTCTTCATTTATGACATATGGAAAAACTGAAGGTCTAAAATAAAGTTTAAATTAGGATGTGATAGATAATAATGTATACATTGGATAAAATTATAGTGGAGAATGGAAAGTTTTAAATTTCTTATAATAATGAGAATTCTTGTATATATGTTGTTTTAGAATTTCTCTTCAAAATAATTCTAGGATAGGTATTATCTCCATTTTATAGAAAAGAAAATCAGTTCAAAAAAGTTAAGCAACATTATTAAGTAGATGGCAAAGTTGCTATATGAACCCAAGTCATAGCACATAAAGTTTAGTGGCCTCTGCTAAGATGAGAAGTTTTAAAATGTTAAGCAGAAAAAGTCTAACCACCTCATATCCCAAATGCAATGGAAAGCAGTGATGGCAAACCCTTCTTACCAATTACTATTATCCACTGCATCTCCAAATCCTGGGGTATCAACTATTGTGAGCAGCAACTGAACACCACCTTCTTTGATTAAAACTTTGGATTGTTCCACCTGTAAGAGTCATTGGTACAGATATTAATACCATACATTACATCTGTGGTTTCCTACAATGTAAGAGGTAGGGAGATGAGCGTTAATCAAAACCAATGAAGAAGCTTTTTGCAAATTAAAACTACCCATCCCCACATTTTCTTTAGGATCTATTATTACGGACATTAGAAGTCCTGGTTACTTGAAAGAAAAGCACATTATATAAATAGTGGGTTTATGGCTCTAGTTGGTACAAAGAAGAAAAACAGGAACTGATAAAACAGTAATAGGTAATCACTAAAGATTATACTTATATAATACTTACATAAGTTATATATATACTTATATAACTTACATTCTATAATACTTATATAACCTAAATACACATCTAATAATACAAATAAACAATATGGGGGCTGGCCAAGCGACTCAGTTGGTTAAGAGCTCGCTCAAGAGTGTGAGCTCTGAGCAACAGTGTTGCCGGTTCGATTCCCAGCCCGAGCTGAGCTTCTGCTGAGCTGCCAACAGGTGGCAGGATGGCTCAGTTAAAAAACCACCAACAACAAAAAAACCAAATAAACCGTGTGCTTGAATGATGCAGTAATTCACAGAAATCAAATGTGATTAATCAAACAAGTACATTTTATCAACCACTTACAGTAAATGTTTTCCTGGATTATCTCCATCTAGTTTGGTCCAAACCAATTACTCAAGTGAACTTATTCCCATTCCCAAATCTTTCTCCGAATGTCTATAATTATTTACACTGTGTTTATGTTATGGCTAAGGTCCACTTCTCTTCTCAAATGTGACATATCACATTTAGACCAAAGCAATCACCAAACACCCAGGCATTGAAAAACATGTATTCTGGTACAGCAAAACATACTAACTCTGATTAAAATCTTCAGTTCTCTTTAGAATTCGTAAAAACGTTCTATTTGATAAAAAGTGTTAGACTTAATTAACAACAGTTCCTCCTACAATTTAAGATTTTCTATAACCCCAAGCTCTGTATCAGAACATACAAATCATTTATTGTGGGCATATGCTGCTGCTGGATAAAGCGAACATGAATGCTAACTTAAACAGAAAAGATGAATAATTCCCACAAGAAAAGATAGGCTTTCATTCACTGTACATTTATATCAAGTGCTTACTAAAAACTACAGGCTCCAGGTATGCTGAAAGGCTAACATAAGAGGCAAAAATTATATTAAAATGTGTGTGTTAAGGGCCATAATATGGTACAAATTAAGTACTACCAGACTTAAAAGGAAAACATAATCATGGGTATGTGAAAAACAACTTTAATTATTTATGTTAACAGAGTTTGGAAAGGGAAAATGACTATTTTCTGGGTAGAAGTTTGGTGTGCCTTTAGAGAGTACAGAAATGATGAAGTCTTTCCATTTTCCTTTGGCATTTCCTTACACATGCTAGCTAATGCATGAAGAGATTGAGGAGAAGAAAGTAAGATTGCTGAGCAAGAAAAGTCTGCAGCAGCTCCATCCAATAGAACTCTCAGAGATGATGTTCTATATCTGCACTGCCCAATATGGTAGCTGCTTGCCCATGTGGCTACTTAGCCCTTGAAACATGACAAGAGTAACTGAGGAACGGAATGTTTAATTTTATTTAATTTGAATTAAATTTAAATAGCCACATGTGGCTTAGTGACTACTGAATTGGACAGTGCAGGTCTATGGCACTCATGTTATTTTGTTAGATTATTATCAAAAAAGAAACTTGTTAAAACTGAAGACACTGCCTGAGATTTGGACATGCAAGTCCATGGAGGAGCTTCCCATCTTTTAGACAAATAACAGGCAAAGGTCTTATCTTTTAGACCAATAGTCTTCAGACTGGTTTGATCCTGGTGTAAACTCTCAGTGAAAATTTTGAGCATCCCAAGTGTATTTATCTACCAAATACATACAACTGGCAATCTGAACATTAAATAGTAATAAGTATTAGTTTCTCTGTAGATTAAAAAAGTAAACATCAAAAAATAAGGGTTCTAATCTTTTCTGGTCATCTTCAGTATCAATGATGGAAGCATATTACTTGGGAGACCATTGTTCCACACCACACAGCCAAGATGATACAGCTCGTCTGATACCGGGTTACTCTAATGTGACGGAGGCAGAATAACTGAGCAAATAATCCTACTCATGAGTGTCAGGTTACCAAAACTCAAAAAATTTTAAGTGACATTATCTCATGTGACAGGAAGTTCACATTTTATGGTGATCCTCTAGTCAAAGAACAGTCTGGTTGTGTGTCAATTACATACCATTTTAAAAAGGACAATCTAGTCAAATCTAATACCTCAATATATATTGAATTCACCATCTTTTTTATAAGAACAGGTCATTCATTTATGGTAACTGTCATTGAAATAGAAATATCTAAAGTATTCATTCCACCCCCTTACCTGATAATTTGTTTAAATGACACAGAACTGTATATTAGAAACAAATGCAAAAACATAATTGTTCTACATGAATCATCTCCCAATTTTACTTCAAACCATTTTTGGTTCCCTTGTTGCTAAACAAAGCCCATTTCTACCTTCGGTAATGAATTGTACACTAACCACACACCAAAACAGCTTAAATTTTAAAATTTGTTTCCTTGTTTTTCTTTTAAAAAAGCAGTTCAACAACTTGTTTATTGACATGATAAGAAGAATGAAGATCTGTATTTTATATACTTTAGAGTCTGCTTATAAAGCTTCTTTTCTTCTCTGGCCTATGAAATTCTGTGTATCCATACATGGTCAAATACAAAGAAGACGGTAACATGTGGAAGAAATCCAGAAAACATAACTGTAAACTAGTGCCATTCAAAGGATCCAACTGTATCCTATCATCTGATTTTGCAAGTATCCTCATGGGATCCATGGAAAACAAATTAATTCAAGTCCAGGAATTTCAAACTTTTCTTAACAAATCTATTCCAAATGGCCACTTTCCCATGCACTTTATTTAAGCAGGTCACATCAGCATATTTTATGGCATCACTCAGAGTTCTCTAAGATTAAATGCATAATTTAATGCTGAAGGAATGAATCAGGGGGCATTTTCACCTCTGTTTCTCGCTGCAAAATAAAACTAAAGCCCATTATATTGTTTATGTCTGATTAATTTATTGGGGCCTCTTGGATTCCTAGATTCCAGAAATCCAAGGCACTCGTTCTTTTAATACTGTTCTGTTTTACAATCTGAGGAAAAATAAAGTCAAACCTTCAATGTTTATACTGCTTCATTTCTTTCATTTTCAAAAGACTGCTAAATACACTAAACTTTCCTAACCTAATGTTTAAGAGCTATTTGTTATGGTAAATAAAAAGTGTTAATTAACACTTTTTAACATATTAAATTTTGAGGAGAGGGTTACAGTTTTCTATCAAGGCCTTATCGCTAACTACACTTGCTTGGCATACAGCCAAAACTCTGCAGAGACTTGAACAGCGTGAGCCTAAGATACTCTATTCAGCTCAAACACAAAAAACGATCTATTTTAATTATTTAGTGGCTTAAAAGATCAACATCGTCTTAAATGCTTCATTATGTTCCACAAGAAACTAAAAGAAGCAATGACCAATAGAATAGTTATGCCTAAAGACTACTTACTTCCCATCAACACCCAGAACTAGTTCATTGAAAAGAAAGTTCTCTAAGATTCGAATTCTGCCTTCTACTCTCTCTACACTTCATTTCCATCTCCTTACACTGAGATCTTAAGTCCCTTGTACCTTTCGTTTTCTACTAGCAAATCCCCCTCCCAAGCCCCTTATTTCTTTTCTTTTCTGCTCAGATACCTTTCTGTTCCATAAAATTCATGAACGCTTCAACCTCAACATGAATTTCCCTGTTGTCTGATAACCCTCTTATGTGCTCCTTAGTCTCATGCCTCTCTCATTTCCTGGTATGGCGCTTTCCAAGCTCTACCTATGATCTCTGCCACCGCACTCCGAAAAGTACCTTATCTCTACTTGAAGACAAGAGCATCCCCGATTTGTCTGAAGCAATTAATTATTTCCTCCTGTTCGGTGGAATAGATCCCGTTCTTCCTTAGGCTAATTTCTCAATCTATGCTGAGGATCTGATTACTGTCTATTTTAGAGTCATCTTGACAGCTGTTTAGACTATTCCCTATATCTTCTACTTCTCATCTCTTAAGGACTTATTCTCCATAGGATATAAATATTCTCTGAAAATAAAAACCAAATGATTTTCTCAGTCCTCTACTCTCAACCTCTACGTATTCTCTTTCATCCCTTCCTTCACAGCTATCCCATCTTCACTGCCTAACTTACCACGCACTTTTCAACCCATTGCCATCTTGCTCTCCATTCCTACTTCACTAAAATCTACCTTACAAATGTCACCTCTGTAGCACCTTACAGCAGCATTTTTCTCACTAAATCTTAATTGTTTGCTACATCCTTCACTTGATTGTGAGATCTTTGAGAATTTTGACTGTGCCCATTAACACTGTAGCCCCCAAACCCCGTGTAAGATAAGCATTCAAATGTATACACGTGGACACTTTGGTCAATGTGGCTCAAACATAGTTCGCTGTAATCAAAAGTGTCTAGACGCTGATAGTAACCACTTTGAGCACCTCTTGTAATTGCAGAAGTCAAACGTGACTTGTACTCATCTTTTGCTATCAGTATATATTGAGTATTACAATTTTAACCCAGTTTTCCTTTCTTAAAATGTGTTTACATTTTTTTGGCACCCTCTGTATATACATGAATGAAAATGGAAGTAACATGATGCTACTTCATTCAATTTGAGATATTCTGAAAGAAGTAAGGAAAAACAGTTCCCTCCCTTACTTCCTTCCCACAGAAGCACGAAACCAGTTTGCAGCAAGCCAGAGACACTACAGAGCAATGGTTCTCAAAGTGTAGAACTCAGACTGGCAGCTGCATAGCCTGGGGACTTATTAGAAGTGCAAATTCTTCGGGCCCTGCCTCAAATCTATCAAATAGCAAACTCTGGGGTGGGGGACTCAGCAATCTGTTTTAGCAAGCCTTCCAGGTGACTGTGATGCACACGCAAGTTTCAGAACTACTGGGTATAAAGAACTCTAGGATCAAAGTGTCAGCTTACTTTTGGAACTGCACAGCTCAGGGTCATGAGGCCCAAGATAGGAGGTCAGAAATTAATCTCAAAGGACTTCTAATATTGAAAACTTTATCCAAATCAGAACCACTTAAATACAAGAAGCAGCTCAGAATCATATCTCTGCTCAGTGGAGATAGCTTCTCCTTCTTTCCAAGACTGTGAAGGAATTTCTTTTTAAGATACAAGCCTCTTATAAATGATGCTCAGGGAGGAGATTATGAAATCGTGTCTTTATTAAAATTTTACTCCCTTTTTGGACACAGTACAGTATTTTTCTATCCTCCTCCTCCTCCTCTTTTTTTTTTTTTTTTGACAGTCCCAAGTATTCCAGAAAACCTTCAGGTCAGGAAAATTGCAGACATCTGCCTTTTGAAATTCAGGATTGTATGTTCCTCCTGGTCTAATATGTCTGGGCTGAGATACAATACTTCTAACCACTTTCTACTGAGAGAATTTATGAGCTTCCAAGAGCAGATCTCTGATAGATTACTGGGCTTGGTGAAGAGCCAGTCAACTGTAAAAGAAAGTGATATTCTATTTTCTAACTACATTGAATAACCTGGAAGATGTCGTGTTCTCTCCCGGGTAAGTAAGGAAAGAATTTAGATGATCTTCAAATTGTTTCAGTATACCAAGGAATACCTCCATGGTACAGTCAGGAAAGAGGGCTTCTCTGGGGATTCTAAGTCAGGATCAATCCAGTTCTCAGATGATATAAGTCTTATTTTTGGTTAAAAAAAAGTGGGGCGGGGGGGGGGTTAACAGCCGGTACACAGGGCTTTGTCTTAAAAATCTTACTAGAGATACTTTCAGCCCTAATTATTCCTTTGTTTTCAAAAAAGGGAGAATCAGGAAGATAATCACAATAATAGAGGGCACTGCTGACTATCACCTTAAAGAAAGATAAAGTGAGTTTAGACTGGATTATTCTGGAAATAGGCCAGTGCAAAAAAGAATTCTAACAAATTGAGAGCGTTCCCAATGTCTTTAACAGATGATAGCCTGAGAGAAATTATCTGTAATTTCTGAAATGTAAGGGACCATTACCTACATAAGGAACTCCTCCAGATCAAGGAAGAAAAGACAGGAAATATTAAGATGGTCAGAGCACTTCAATGAGATCTGAACAGTTAATGAGTTTACAAGACGTTCAATCTTGCAAGAAATCAAGAAAAATAAAATGAAACAATGAAATACCTTAATACTTTTATGTATGCACACACATGTACACAATCAAAATGAGTGCCTATGTCCACCAAAACATACATACAAGAATATTCACACTGGTCAAAAACTGAAAATCCAAATGCTCATCTACAACAAAAACTATATGTTGTGAAATGTTCCTACCATGGAATACCAGACAGCAATGAAACAGCTATAGCTACGACACAAACAAATACTACAGACATAATCTTCACTGAAAAAATCAGACACAAAGAATATATTTCAATGAAGTTCAAGAACAAGCAAAATTAATCCATAGAGACAGAAGTCAGAAGGTGTTTATACTTAGGGGTGGGTATAATACTGAGTGAGAGAAGGCACAAGGAAGACTCCTAGAGTGCTACAAGTGTCTATCTTAATCTAAGTGGTGGTAACCGGGATATAAAATTACATATACAAAAATTCACCAAGCTCCGTGCTGAAATTTGTATCCTTTTAGCATACAAGCTACACAACAATTAAAAATTAAAATTTAAAAAATGTGCTCAAGACAAAATGAAAGTAATCAATACAACTTTTAAGAAGATCCTCAAATTTAAAAAACTATTCCATTTAATCTACAATGGTGATTTACAGGACTTCACAAACACAAATCAACAAACTTTCAAAGACCCTCAAATTTTAAAATACCCTAAACACTCTTATAAATTTTAAATCATGTATTTAGTCATTCAGCAAATACTGGATGCTAACACATAACTGATGAAGTTTAGGAATTGAGCGTACAGCAGTGAAAAATGCCGCCTCTACCCTCACAGAGCTTACACATTTGGAGAGAGGGGTAGGGACTGGAAGCAGTTCATAGGGTGGTTGGCAAGTCCTCACTGCAAAATCAAGCTTTAAGCAGAGAACTGAAAATGAGGCAGCAAGCCATGAGGGTGTCTCAGGGAGGAACACTGCAGGCAGAGACACAGGAAATGAAAGGGCCCTAAGGTAGAAGTGGAATGCTCTTGTTCAAAGGACAAGGAGGTTGGTTTGGCCAGAGCTGAATAAGCCAAAAATGGGTAAGTGTAGAAAACAGGTTAAAGAGCAGGTTGAGGACAAATACTATAGGGTCTCCCAGATTGTAAGGACTCTGGCCTTGCTCTGAATGAGACAGGAAGCCACTGAAGGGTTCTGAGCAGAGGTGCAACATGATCCGATTTATACTGTAAAAGGAGACTCTCACCACTTTGTTAAAGAGACTGGGGTGATGGCCAAGGATCACTGAGGAAGGTGAATTAGGTTATTACAATAACCAGGAAGAGAATGATGGAACCGTGGATATGAGCAGGTAGTAGGGAGTGGGAAAAAGTGGTAGGATTCTGGATATGTTGTGAAAGTAGAGGTAATGGAATTTGTTGATGGAGTACATGTGGAATTAGAGAGGAAAAAGGAGTCAAGGATGGCTCCAAGTTTTTGATCTGAGCAACTAGAAAGGCAGAATTGTCATTTAGTGGGCTGGAAAAATCTGCAGGGAGAGCAACTGGTTTTGTGAATTAGAGGACTTTGTTGAACTGACCTAGAACCAATTGTTATATGAAATTTATGACCCCTGTCCCCCACTACTTTTTTATCTTTTGGATATAGTATATTTTCTTTTCTGAAAGTGTGTGTGTGTGTGTGTGTGTGTGTGTGTGTGTGTTTAATTATAAAAGCATGCTCACTGTATAAAATTGAGAAGATATAATAAAAAGAAAAAATATTCAGTCTCATAATATGGAGAATCACTGATGACTACTGGATATAAATCCTATTTAATATACTTTTTTGCAGTTATGTGGACCATGCCAGAATAAGCACAGTTGTAACTACATTACAATCTCTCATTGTTTGAGCAAATACTTTGTTGCAGAGTATGTCAAACTAGATTTCCATGTGTTGAATTCTCAAGGTTGCATGCAATGATACTCTCATCTCTTCAGACACCAGGAAAAAAATCACTTCATGGGTGAAATCAAAAAAGACTGTTCTTTTCTGTCTATTAAACAAAGTAAAATAAAACATGGTAAGGTAAAAAACTTTCATGAGTTAATTGGCTTCTATCATCCACTCAGCAGTAGTCTACTAGGATTTCAAGCCTACTACTCAAGGGAAGTCAATACCCTCCTGAGTCCATCTTGCAAATTCAAACCTAGTAAGCGACAGAAAACATCATGCTTGGACTATTACAAAACCCACTTCTCTTAAGTATCCTTTACTAGCTAGCATCAGGCAGTTCAGACATGGTCTACAGAGGCATTTTCTATGTTATTTAAACTACTTTCATATATTACAAAACTATGATGAAGAAATGACTTCACTGATTATTTTGTCTAAATTGCCTAACTGGAAAAATACCTCCCTATGTCAGAATTTTATAGAAAAAGGTAAAATAACCCATAAGAAAACTTACAATTTGATTACCCAAACACTATTAAAAAGGGAGAGATGTAGTAAAAAAAAAAAATCTAATCCACTTATTAAGAATTGATTAATCTATTAAATTAGTCTTTATTATCTACAATATAGAGATAGTATAGCTTGACAGAATAGACTAAACTAGACTGCTCATATTTGTATCCTGCTTCTGTCACTCTAACTACATCATCTCAGGCATATCACCATCTCTGTGCCTCAATTTCCACATCTATAAAATAATGATACTGCTTATCTCATAAAGTTCTTACAAGAATTAAATAAGTTAATGCATATGAGGTGCTTTGAAAAGTACCTGGAAGATGTTAATGACTCACTATGTGTTTTATTATTAATGTAGGCTTGGCATTATGCTAAGTGCTAGAAATACAAAGAGGACTCAGAAAATTTCCTCATCAGCACTAATCATCAAGAACACTACTGGTAGGTACATGACCATTAAGATCTATCAGATATTTTACACTAAATATTCATGAACTTAGGAATCTACACTGGGGTTCCTTTAACATTTCTACATACCTAGTTTACTGATCTTGAATTGAAATATATATATTAAGAAAGTTAAGTTTAACTTCCTGCTTAGGGTTAAAATATCCATTATTGATCACAAAATAAATAAAAAATGTAGTAGAAAGTTTTTAGAACACACTTTTGCAGGTAATTTGAAATCTCAAGCTCTATAAGGGATACAAAAAAAATTCTTAAAACAGAGAATAGCTTTAAAAAGGAGAAATAAAATATTCACATCACAGATTTACTTCTTAGGGATCTTACTACTAAACTGCATCCTTCCATCTTGTGCACAGGGATAATGACTACCAATCCGTCAAATACAGCTCCAGCATCATTATTTCAACAAAGCCTACTCCAGGCAGAACTATTCACTCCCTTCCTGTCTGCTTATGTGCTGCATCAATACACCAACAATTTCTTAATCAACAGTTTAGAGCAGCGCTGCCCAACAAAAATGTAATATGAGCCACAAAAGTAATTTAAAAATTTTCAGTAGCCACTTTAAAAAATAATAATTGAAATTATGTATTTTATTTAACCCAATATAACCAAAATATTATTACTGCAAAATTTAATCAATATAAAAAAACTACTGAGGGCTGGCCAAGTGGATCAGTTGATTAAGAGTTAGTTTAAGAGCACAAGCTCTGAGCAACAGGGCCGCTGGTTCGATTCCCACATGGACCAGTAATGCTGCACCCGAACTGAGCTGCTGCTGAGCTGCCAACAGGTGGCAGGATGGCTCAGCTGGTGAAAGCACGTGCTCCTAACAACAAGATTGACTGTTCGATGGTGGGCTACACCAGCCTGCAACTAAGATTGAACTTGGCACCTTGAGCTGAGCAGCCACCCAGATGGCTCAGTGGATAGAGCATGTGCTCTTAACAAGGATGCCGGGTGGGATGGTGGCTACATCCACCCGCAACTAAGACTGAATACAGCACCCTAAGCTTAGAGGCCACGAGCTGCCGACGGGCAGCCAGATAGTGACTCCACAACGAAGATTGAAGAACAACAACTTGGCTGGTCCCCCTCCCAATTCCCCAACACTGTTCCCTTCTCCCAATTTCCCAATTAAAAAAAAAAAATTATTGAGCTACTTTACATTCTTTTTCACATATTAGGTCTTGAAAATCGGAGGTATATTTTATACTTGCATTAACATCTCAATTTGGATTACTCGTATTTTAAGAGCTCAACATCCATATGTGGCTACTGCACTGGATAGTGCAGATCTAGAGTTTAGCACTTTGCTACATAAAGTGTGCTCTATGGGCCAAGCAGCATTGTTACCATCTAGGATTTTGTTAGAAACGCAGAATCTCAGCCCACCTCAGACCTACGAGAACAGAAACTAAATTTACGAACCTCCCCAAGTGATTTAAACGCACATGAAAGATTGGAAAGCACTAAATGAGACCACACATAGCTTGGGAGCCTTAATAAATTGCTACTACCATTCAACCATCATGTGGTATTATGCTACTGACTAATACAGAACACTGTGTTTAAATAATAACGATTTTTCCATGAGTCATGTTCTCTTTACACTGTCCAATAGAACTTTCTTTCTGCAGTGATGAAATGTATTTGTGCTGCCCAAATTGTAGCCATTGAGCCCTTGAGATGTGACTATTGCATATGAGAAACTGAATTTTTAATTTTATTTACTTTTAGCTCATTCAAACTTAAATAGCCACATATGGCAAGTAGCTACCATATTAGACAGCATAACTCTAAGGGTATTATTTACTACGTCACAGTGTAATCCCTAGGAGGGAACTTAGGACAAATTTAGAAGGTTTTAATTAAAATAATTCCTCTAATTAGCTGCACTTCTTTTTCTCTCTTATCAATAATCACGTTTACTACTTTACACTGGCTGAGGCCAAATCTGAAACGTATCTCTAGGGAAACATAACAAAAGTTATAGTTTATGTTTTTTGTGTGTAAAAACATTACTCCAGCTTATATCAATTAACAATACTAATATACATACCTGTACTGTCTTTTTTATTCTATGGGAAGGACCTGGATACTCTGGAGAATACAGATCTGTGAGGAATAATGAGTTGATTAACGTTGACTTTCCCAGTCCTGATTCACCTAAAAAAAAACAGGGGAGAAAAATCTGTTAAACTCAGTCATGTAATTGACCTTAATATTCAACTAATACTATCATAAAACTTACTTTATGTAAGTTCTTCTTGGCAGGACAAGGAAGTGACATTAGAATGTAATTGACCTTAATATTCAACTAATGCTATCATCAAACTTCATGTAAGTTCTTCTTGGTGGGACAAGGAAGTGACATTAGAAAATATACTATAAAGACTTCCTATTAGAATAAGTTCTTTGTCCTCATTTTCTTATCTATCAAACTGGACTCATGTTTCCAAGGATTATTTAGCTTTATAATTTTACAATCTGTGTTCTTTAAAAGTAATGTACCTGACGAACTTGCAACAAGGAAGAGGTCTTGGCCTTCTATGATGCATAAATATTGTAAATTTGTTACAGGTACATAAAATTTCTTGTACCTTATATCTGTTCTTGTGTTTTGTAATTATTTGTTACATAAAATTTTTTGTATTATAATATATTAAAAAATAAATGCTAAAATTCCTTTATAATACAAAAAACAAGTACCTAAATGTAAACAAGTAAAAATTTGAATTAAAAAATTAAAACTAAACATTTTTTTCCGTGAAAGTTTGGGCCAAAAACATAGGGGCGCATTATACACGGGAGTGCATTATATATAGCAAAATACAGTACGGAGTCTAAGGAGCAGGGAAAAAAGAATGACAGAAACAGCCTGAGGGACTTGTGGGACACCATCAACTGGATCAAAATACATAGACAATGGAAGTGTCTGAAAGAGAAGAGAAAGGGTCAAAGAGATTATCTGAAGAAAAAAACTGACCAAAAATTTTTCCAAATTTGATGAAATACATAAATCTACAAATCTAAGAATCTCAACGAACTCATAATGTGACCCAACACCGAGACACATCATGATTAAAATGATAAAAGCTAAAGACAGAGAGAATCGTGAAAGCACCAAGAAAGAAGCGATACATCACACAGAAGGCATCCTCAATAAGATTATCAGCCAAGTTTTCAGCAGGGACCTGGGAGGCCAGAAGGCAGTGTGATGACATAAATATCAAATGAAAATTCTGCATCTGGCAACTGTGCTTAAAAGCTGAGATAGAAATGAAGGTATTCCCAGATAAACAAAAACTGAGGGAATTCATTATCACTACATATGCTCTACAAAAAATGCTGAAAGGAGTCCTTTGGGTTGAAATGAAAAAACCCTAGACAGCAAAGATCTCCAGTAAAGTAAACACATGCACAAATATAAAAACCAGTATTATTGTCATTTTGGTTTTAACTCCATTTTATATTTTCTATAAAATTTAAAAGACAAATTAATCAAAAAGAATTAATTATATATCTATGTTAATGAGCACACAACGTTTAATGATACAATTTGTGACACTAATAACAAAAAGTGTGTGAGGAGGGCTGTATATGAGTGGTTGGATGTAATTAAAGTTAAGACAGTACAAATTCAATTATTATAACTTAAGATGTTATATGTAATCTTTATGATCACCAGAAAGAAAATATAGACTATACCAAAAAAGATGAGAAAAGGAATCAAAATGTGACACTACAAAAAAATTAACTAAACACAAAATTTTTATCTACTTATTAAGATACATTAAGTTCTCCTATAGTTTACATTAGGATAAACTTTAAAAAACTTTAGGAACACAAAGGTTCAAAATCGTAGCTTTTCCACTTTACCATTATGCAACCTGTTCACTTCAGTTTCCTTATCGGCAAAATGAAGAGAATGCTAATTATTGCATAGTGAATGAAAGGTAGTGGGGTACTTGGGTTTTAAATTCAGAAAACTTCCTGTCCAATTAGCCCAAATCAAGGAAGTTTTACCCCTCCTCCTCATAAAAATGATTTGTCAATAAAACTGACTCCCTCAAAAATGGCTTTTTAATATGACCACACCCCAAAAAGAATGGAAACTTTCTTAAATACCAACTGAAACTACCTTTTAAGCTCCTAGAATTCTTAGCATTTCTATGTTAGGCTGCTTACTTCCTACTTTGATCTTTATTGCCATAATTACCTTGGAAAGGAATCTCATCAATTCCCTCAACTAAGTTTAAAAAGGAGATAGGTGCAAATTTCATATTTAGGAATTATATTGTCATAGATGATTAAAACCTGTAAGTTTCTTTCCTCCTTTACTATCATAGAGGAAAGAAATAGAATGATATAGTAATTATTGTGTATCTCTATGTTTATAGACTTGTTTTCAACCCTTTAACAATTACTCACAGGAATTTAAACAAGTTATTTTACAGCTGGTAAATAAAATATATACTAAAGGTTAGTATATAGCTGGCTCTGGAGAACTTAAGCTCATGATTTTCCTATTTAAGAACAAGACCAATATTTTTTTTTTGAGCAATTCTCCTTTTGAGAGCAATGATTAAGATTTCCCCCTTATTAAAATTATTTAATTCTGAATAGCATGTACCTCATACTACTATAAAACTTCTAAATGCTGTCTGCTTTTTATACTCAGTAAACATCAGAAAATACCCAACCATACTTTCACTTATGATTTTTTTCCCCAGTGAATTTTTTTCTCTATCTTCATTTAAACTCTTGATGTTGACTACATGAAATAATAGCTTACATACGTCAGGAGGTATCTAAATAAGTTAACTTCCGTCTATTCCTAGACAACTCACACTGAAATCATGGGTCAAAGCTTTAAGATTCCGTTCTTATGTGGTATCCCTGAAGGTTGGTTATAGCAACAAAAGATAGATTATCTTGCTTAAATTCAAGATAAAAAATTTTGAGACACTTTACCAACAGTTATGGATGTTAAAAACATGTCAGAGTAAATAGTGAGTATATGGAAAGAAGGAGCTAACCTGAAATTTAAAGGGAAACAAGTTTCCTAGTTCACCAGCTTATGTGTATAATTTGTATATTTTATACTCCTTTAGGCTAATTTACAATTTGAACCACGATTACACTAATTGGGTGATCTATCCAAAGTAAACACTACAGAAAATAGAGTATCATCTGACCACAGAAAAGGTAATTTCAGAATCCGATTCAACATTGTTCATGTGTAACAGGTGTTTCTGTAGTTCTCATCTCCATGCTAATGCTTGTAGCCATTTCTAAGTTATTTCTGAGTTGATTCTGGGCAAATAACTTTTTTTTTTAGAAGAACTGCTCAATTTCCTTAATTCTGAGATACACATTTCCCCCCCATCAACATTTGTAAAACAAATGTCTTTTATAATCAAAATACGCATTTACTGTACTGTACTATTTCTTACCTCCCCCAAATCAAATTTGATTATATGTTTCACAGATTACATCTTGGAATCAAGAACCCAGTAAGATCAAAACACTTCTTCCCTCAGACTCAAACTCAATTAGAAGAGCCAGATCAAAGAAAGGAGACCTTAATTATTTTTTCCTATGGGTTAGAATTTGACATTTAATTTTTCACTCAGAACTAAGATGATTTCTATTTCTTTCTAATTTGCAGGGCCCCAATGGAACAGGAGGTTTTCACAATAGAGAAAGGACTCACCAAGGCCATCTCCCTCCCACCTTGGCTCACGAGATGAGCCACCCTTGACAAAGTTAGACGCTTAGGAGACATGATCCCCCAACGGCCAAGTTTCATTCAGTGCAAGGAGGTACTAAGAAGTGGTTAAGAATTCAGTATAAATATAAGACAATGTGTTGAACATGGAATGGGAGATCCAGAGCAGATAGTAGAAAGGCTGGGTGGGCGGCCAAGTAAAGAATGAGAACCTAGAAGGAAACACAGCAGAGAACCCAACAACGGGCAACAGAAGACTAAGCACGAAGCATGGAGGCCTCAATACCTACAACCTCCTAAAGAAAGGAGGGGACACTCTCACTGGTGACCTAGAAGGGAAGCCCAGAGCTATGTTTTAGACCAGGATTTCTTTCCCTTATAACAATATTTTCTGTTTCAAATCTTTCTAAAACTAACATGTATTTTCCTCATTATAAACAACCAAAGTAACCAAAAAATATGTCGCAAAATAGGTAAAATTACAGAGAAATAAAGTTCTAATTAATTAATTTCTAGTCTAATTTAAAAACTAGATAAGTTACTAGTTTTTCTCTCAGATGTTTACACATCCTCATCATGCACAGATCAAAAGCAATAATGTAAGTAGGGTCCCATTTGTAAAAAAGGAATCATAAACATTTGACTAATAAGGATTGCCTCTAATAATTTTTCTTTTGCTTTCCCTGATAAAGAATATAAGATATTAAAAACTAAAAATGCCGAATTCTGAATATAAAATATGCTGAGAGCAATCTGAAATATTACATACTTTGCATGAAGTATAATTCAGTAAATATTTATTAATTATCTGCTATGTATTAGGCACAAGGATTATAAGGGCAAATAAGACAGAGCTCCAATTCTCATGGAACTTACAGATGAGTGCTGGAGACAGACAAGTAAGTAAATGCTATGAGCACTATATTTAGATATGTTGATGATGGTAGTAAGCACAGAAAAGTAACTTCTATTGATAAATCAGATGAGAGTTAAAAGAGGTTTCCAGAAAGAGGTGACAACAAACTGGATCTTGAAGGATAAATAAAACCTAGCAAACTAAAGAAAGGGTACAGAAAAGGAAGAACTCGCAGACAGAAAACAGAAATCTGAGTCAATGCAATTTATTTGGGTCAAGTACATATGCCTGGGCTTCAGGCTCACAGCTTCTAATTCAGCCTCCAAGGCCAAGGTTTGGGAATCACAAGTGATTAGGATTTGCAGTCAGTGATAGAGAACCAACCACAGGCCTGCAAAGTGACAGAGAGGAGGGCTTAGAAAGAGGGGAAGGGGGAGGGGGAGGAGGAGGAGGAAGTGAAAGGGGAAAATCTTAAGATGACTTTCAGAATTTTGTTTTGGACAACTAGACAAAAGCATTTTATGGTGGTTATTAGCACAGCATTTAACTTCACACTTTCTGGATGAGAATCCTACACTTTATAGCATGTTTACAGTGAGCAAGATACTTTACTTTTTCTGTTCCTGCACACTTTTTCTGTTCCTGCACACATATCATATTAGCATAATACACGAACTGTGAGAAATAAACCAGATAATACATGTGAAACCTAAGCATAGTGCCTAGTAGACAGTAAGTACACAATAAATATTACTGTAATATCATTTAATGAGACTAGGAATACAGGAAAACATGAGAAGGAACAGAATGAATTAAGGTTAAGGACATTTAGAATTTAAAGCCCCTTCCAAAGCTAAGTCCAAGAATGTATATCAACACAGAATGGGATGAATCAAGTCACTTAACAGTTTCAATCTACACCATATCAGTTTTAAAAGCCAACTTTAAAAGATGGATATAAATTTTAAAACAAGCACGGATGAATTAACAAAAAGATATATGTACATTTATATACAAGTGCACACAATTTGTTCCTATGTTCAATGTACTGTAGTACAGGCTTAGGATACAAAAATTTTTTTAAAAAGCAATCCATTATTATCCCCCCCCCCACACACACACACCTGCACATGCACCCACACAAATCTATACACATACCCATACACTAACCCTTTCTGTGTGGGAAAAACCTACAATTTACCACTTCCTTCAAACATGATATAACGAAGGCACTATGAGCCTATAGGGGAGGCAAGAAACACAGACTGTTACGGATCAAGGGAGGTTTCCCAGTGAAATGAGGAGGAGCTGGCCAGTACTCCCAATATGGAAAAAATTTTAACCTAAAAACCTGGACAATTTTCAACTTTATTACGGTAAATTAGAAACATGGCACCTTGCTTTACCCAGCCTAACATATATGCAGTTCTTAGCTGCACTTTACCCACCAAGACCATTGCGAACGGGTGCTGCCATGAGGACCCTGAGCAGAATATCCCAACAGGCAAGGTTGGTGCACCTAGACCTACTGTTCCTTCCTTCTCAAGCTAACCTGGCTGCCCAAAGCTACCACAGCAGTGTTGTCCCTCAAGTAAGGGGGATTTGAACTTAAGACAGTTTTGAACATGGCTCCAGAGACTGGGCCATGTGGCAGCTTCTTGGAATATTCTCTAAGGGCAGTGCACTCCTCTTGTTCTTTTTTCCTTCCTGCTGACTGGAATGTAACCATGACGCCAGAAGCTGAATTAGCCATCTCAGAACATACCCAGTGAAGAAACAGAAAAGGAAGCACCTGGGCCACTGAGAACTTAAAGCAGAGCCATCAGTTCAATCCAGGACTACTCAACTCTGGATTTTGAAATAGAGGAAGAATAAATTTCTATCTTGTTCAGACGGTTATTTTAAGGTTCCATTACTTACAGTCAAATTTAATCCAAACAATAATATTAACAAGAAAGACAAGCAAATGTAAACAACAAAAACCTAAAAGTCTCAATGTACTAAGACAAAGGAGAATTAAAGACACAAACTAGACAATATAAGAGGTATGTCTGTCATGAAAATTAATGCACCATAACATATCATCAAAATACAAAATACTATTATTACATATGAATTAATCCAAGGAGAGAACTGGGAATTTAGTGTTAAGTTTTGCTTTATTCCTTTAGATTCTACTAATTCATTTACAAACTTACTCTGATTTATTTGAAAGTTTTGTATGATAGAGGCAAGAATAAAAATAGCAACAAAGCTTTAAAAAATGCATAAGGCAAAAACTTAAAAACTGTAAGGAGTTAACAAAACATCCACACTGAAAGGTCTCTCAGATACTTGATAAACCAAGTGGATAAAAAATAGAAATAATTTGAATAATTAATATGCTTGCTTGTCAAAACTAAATGAAAAAAAACTCCTATCCAGAGAATAAGCATACAGTATTTTTTAAATGCCTATCAAACACTTTTATAATCTGGTCATTTATTTGGCTACAAAGATGATCAATCAATACTGAAAAACACAGAACTCAACAGATATTCTCTCATTACAATGCAGTGAAATTAGAAATTAACAACAAAAAAATAACACAATCTGCTCATGTAGATTTAAAACACTGTCCCCTCAACTCCTTAGATGAAAAATTATTCAAATAGAAACAAAATGAATACTACATATGAACACATAAGCGATATGATTAAAGTGGTGTTCAGAGAAAATTTTGTGCTTAAATAAGCCTAAAGAAAATAGATTTACTTTCAGAGTGTCAGCTTTTCTGAGAAACAATTTGGCAGTCAGTCAAAATTTAAATTCACATGCCTTTTGACCCAGCAATTTCACTTTTAGAAATATACATTACACAAGCATTTATGTGTGCCTAAAAACTCAAGAAACTTAATTAAGCATTGTTCTGAACTGTGAACATCCATGTCCATCAACACCAGACTGTATAAATCCTGATAAATATATACTATGGAATACCACATAACTCCAAAGAATGAGGTAGCTTTTTATGTACTGACACAGATATGTTAAGTGACACAATATATTAAGTGACAGGGAAAACACATTCACAGAACAGTATTTATAGCATGGGGCCATTTATATAAGAAAGAAATCTACGTGGGAATGATTGGTGTATATAAAATTATAGCAAAATGCCAGAAGACTTGCAACTTAATGTACTTGTCATTAAAGAAGGGGATAGGACTGAAGGAGGGAGAAAAAGGAACTTCACTTTTTTATTAAATGTTTAGAATTTCCATTTAAAAAAATAAAAATGTTTTTATAGACTTTTCATTTTAGGAGGCAATAAAGATGAGACATATGACAATGGAGTAGAAGGATAAGACTGGCAACATAATGACTCTGAAGGATACTAGCCTCAAAAGAAAAAAAAGAAATGTCGAAATACAGTGAAGCTATGTCTCAGTTTGGACATTAAATTATTAATTCCTATTTAATATTTACCTCTATACCAAAATGTCAGAAAACCTATAATCCTAAGACAAAACACAGCAACTCTGTCCTCATACTTTCAAGGCAACATAACTACAATCGATTTTTGCTAACTGGCTTCACTAAAGGGAAATCAGCAGTGTCACTAATGTAAAATTAGCAAAGAGAGCTTCAATTAGTCCCACCAACTCATATTCTACTTCAACACAGAATTTATAGAACATCGATCAAGATTATCTCTGCATTATTTAGGAAATATTTAAGAATAACGAAGTTCAATTATGCTAAGTGAAATAAGTCAGTCAGAGAAAGACAAATTCCATATGATCTCACTTATACGTGGATTCTAAAGAACTGAATAAATGAGAAATGTAAACAGAAATTGTCTCAGAGACACAGAGGAAAAACTGAGAGCTGCTAGTTGGGAGGGGGTGGGGATGAAGGGGAAGGGACGAGACAATACAAACTGGTAACTACAATATGGCCTCAGGGATAGAAAACACAGTCTAGGGAATATAATCAATAATGTTGTAAATATTTTTTAGGAGGCCAGATGGACTCATGTCCTGTTGGGGAGACCACTTCATAGTCGGTGTAGAAGCCTGACCACTGCACTGTGTATCTGAAGCTGATGTTGAATAACATTGTATGTCAACTATAATTATACATACATATAGTCACGGGACGTGGAGTAGAGTGTGGGAATGGAGTCAATGGAATTGTAATAGGTAAGTATGATATCGGGGGTGGGAGGGCAGTAGATGGGGGAGGGGCGTTGTTACTTTGTGAGGGTGAAAAGGATAACTATTGCATTGTTCTGTACACCTGAAACTAACAATAAAAAAATAAATAAATAAGTAATATTATAATCACTTTATATGGTGTCAGATGGGTACTAGATTTGTTGGGTGATAGATGGAAGGGGTTTGGGGCAGGGTGAAAAAGGTGAAAGGATTAAGAAGTACAGATTGGTATCTACAAAATAGTCATACGGATGTCAAGTGCAGGGAATATAGTCAATAATATGGTAATAACTGTGTATAGTGCCAGGTGAGTACTAAACAGGGGGATCACATCTTAAATTATACAAATTTCTAATTACTATACTGTACTCCTGAAATTAATATAAAATAATATTGAATGTCAAATAATAAATAAAAAAGAATAACAAAGTTCAGAATTATACATTCTAGATTAAGAAAACAATTATTCAATAAAATATAAACACCATGTCTATATGTAACACTCTGTACTTCCTTATAACTAATATTTTAAGATCTGTTAAGCGATCCAAATTGATGACAATTTTACATTTACTTGGCTTTGAAATGCACTATATACATTTTGCAAGTCATGATCATTCCTTACATTACTGTATTTTACAGGGAAATAATTAGACTTAAATTTTTTTCTCCTTGTTAAAACAAAATATTGTACTACTTAAAATGTCAAATGTTAAATACTTTACAAAAATTATAAAATAAGAGTAACTAGTCTGTGTAGTATTACACCTATACATTAACATTTTGAGGTCTAGCCCATGAAAGCTATGCATAGTCCATCATTGTTCAAGAATATTACGTTTCAAGCCTAGGAATAAAACATTCATGAAACGTTTGTTCATGAGGTTTTGAAAATAATTATAATAGTTACACCAACATTTAAAGATGGCCAGTGGAAAGGATCCTAAACAACCAGGTAAACCAAGAGGCAGTTATCACAAAAAGTGAGAAAGAAATGCAAAGAAAAGTGGTCAATAATGCCAAATAAGAGGTTTAAAAAAAAGTGACCAAGGGACAACAAAAAGGCCTTTTACTGACCTGTAATAAAAGTAGTTTTATGTTGAGAAGAGAAGCCAAATGGTGAGGAGTTAAGTAATGGATAGGAAATTTAAAAATACAGATTTATAAATAAAAAAGACAGACAAAAAAATAAATAAAAGTACAGATTTATTCAGTAAAATGAAGAGAAGATACCACCCATGAAGTAGATAAAAATTTGTTATCCAGAGAGGGTGCTATTCTTCATCTTGCTAATATGCTTCTCTCTGAAGATTTAATCTAAGAACAGTCTAGACTACATTAGATACTGGTTATTTCTAAGGTACTCCACACATATGTGGCCTGGGATTTCCCATAAAAAACTATTTCATCTAAAATCTATTAGGGTATCTTTCGACACACAGACTGATGTACATGCTAATCCTAAAATTCAAGCTAAACAGGCTCCCTATGACCTGGCTCTGCAATTATCTAAACAAGGTTTACTTATTCTAATTACAGTAATTGCCCATCAGCACTAAGAGCTAAGTAATAATTCTGCTGTGTAGCTAGTAGCAAACATTCCAACCAGCCACTCAGTAATTACCTCATTCACCAAGTCAAAAAGTTTTCACTTGCTGTGCATCTAAAGCTGGGAGGCCTTAAAGAGGATATTCATATTTCTTGCTATACTCAGACATACAAGTGCTATTTTTACAGCCCAGTTTAAGTGGATAACTACCTTTTTTCTTTTTAATCCTCTTGTTGCCAGAAAAATCTAAATGTCTACCTGGAAAATGTTTTTCATGATTAATTATTTCAAAAATGGATTACCACAATTTTGTGGTTAAAATGTACTGTCTTACTTAGATTGGGGTCTGCAACCTTTTCTAGGTTGTAAACCAAGATTCTGTTAAGTTCTTCTGCTAAACTGAAAAAGAGCTGAAATCAACAGATGCTGTTTGTGAGTTCTCCCTACCAGGTTCCTCCAAATTCTTTACATTATTACCTGAAATTCTAACTGATCTAACCCCTAATTCTAAGCCTCCTTAAAAATCAAGTATTCCTGGGAATACTGTCTTTCATATCTTGGGGGAGGGGGAGATCAGGCTTTTCCTCTAATTTCTAGCTCTAGCCAGAATACACTAAGGAAGTTTTAATTTAGGGTAAAATAGGATTCGTTTTGAAATATGCAAATCAGACAAAGTAAAGATTTTGTGGAAATATCAGTGTGGAGAGCTCTATGAAACTAGAGGGCAACTTAAGGCCAATGGTTACCTACACTAGAGTGTAAGTAAAAGGAGAGATATCAGGAAAGGAGATTGGAGCATAACAAAGGAATGATTTTAGTGGATAGAAGAGGGGAAGCAAGGAGTTGATTTATTCTTGAGCAAGGAGCACATTCTACAAAGTGACTTTAAGGAGTGCCCTTCAAAGCTGAAGCAGGCTGACTTTGACGGTTTGAACTAGCTGAGTTATAAATAGATTTTTTCAAGTCCTATAAATTTCATATACCAAAATTTATAACCTAAAGCAGTGGGTTTTGTGAATTACACTGATCTGTCTCGCCAATATCTCTTAAAACATCAAAAAAATTAAGTATGCATAATTGTAACATGCACAACAAAGAGAATGTCAGTGGTGTAAATATGCTTAATAAAAAGCTAGACAAAAAAAATTTCAAATCAAAAGCACACAAATTAAAAAGTGGAACCTTTTTTTAATACTAAACTAACGACATCATTTTGCTTTAATAGGCATTTTTTTAAAAATTCTACTCAAGGATGAGATAAACAAGAATACTGACACATCTGTGCTAACTGTGGAAGTGGGTATAACGTTTTCAGTTCACATCCTTTATCATGTCATCTACTTCTGGAAGCAAGCATGCAGGGGGAAAGACTGCAATAATATTTTTAATAGTAAAGAAGTGGGGGGAGAGTCTTTCAGGTTCAACAATGAAAACAGGCTATGATACACTGATAAAAATAGTATTAATCAGCCATTGAAAATTCCTTTTTAAAAACCCATTTGACATGAAAAAATGTTTGCCATAACATTAGGTGAAAAAAGTATTTAAAAATGAATATGGTATTAGAGCTGTGCGTTTTCTACAGAGAAAATATACCAAAATTAACAATGGTGATCTCCTCCCTCTCTTTAAAAAATCCCATCTACCCTGTATTCCATTTCTAATGGAAACCATTTTTGTAACTAGTAGTAGTTTCTACAGGAAGAATATTTAAAAACTACATATATCTTAATAACTTTGTTTTATCAAAAAAACATTTGAGTTATCAAAAAATACAACTATATTTCAAAGAAATATATAATTTGATTCCTTTCTCTCAACATTAAAGAATGCTTCAGAGCAGTGCTCTTTAAATTTTAGAATTGGGAGTAAAGGGCAACTCTTGTCAAAATGCAGATTCCCACATTCCTGGGATGAGCATCTCATAGCAGTCCAGATGATTTTGACTAAAGGGGTCAGAGAAACTCAGAACAATCAAAATGTAGGTTCATTTGATTTCCTGACCTATCTGTCCTTTCAGATGACTAAAATTTTATAAAGTTTATTCCTTAGACCAAAATTACCTATAATGTAGTATTACCAAGAAATACTACTGTTAACTGATAAATGACATTAAATCTGATTTTATTCAACAACAAAAGCAAACACCAACCCATATGAGAAATTTAATTTTAAGACTCAAAATTAAAATCTTGACTGAAACCAATCCCTAAGGTTCTTTATATTACTGACATTAAGTACCTGACACACATGGGAAAATGAGATACTCAAAACGTATGTTATTATTAATATTATTAATATTAATATTGTAGCAACTATAATGCATGCACACCCTTAAAACTAATTAGTGATGTCATATAACTGGAGCAAAATACTTAAACTTAATATATTTATTGAAATGCAGAATGAGCAAGTACAAAATCATATTTTGTTAACAAGAATGCAAGCTACCCAGCTAAATCTTATTTATAATGGGAGATGAAAAGAACAAATTCTCAATTATCTTTCAAATTAGCTAAATCTAGCTCTCCATAAAAAAGAGCTTTGCCCAGCAACCCATACTGAATTGCAAAGCAAGAGTACAATATGTGTGCCCTAAATGTTTATAAGCAAAGGAGTTCAACAAAGAATAAGTTCAAAGTAAGGATTAATAATTTAACCCTTTTTTCAACCATCATTTTCAACCATCCCTTATCTTTATCTTTTCTTCAGCCCTGGTATTTGGAGCTAAATCATAAATTAATCATAATTATATTTGGAATTAAGTCATAAAAATACACTAAATAAATTAAGTTTTATGCTTAAAATTAAGATTTGCAGGCCCATTATGTATACAAGGTCCATTCATATGCACAGTTAGCTCAAGCCCTCTGTGAGGTAGGGGCAGTCACACAGAGCAGTGTTCTTGTCCAAGCATCTCTACTCCACCACACCATCCCACAGCCTCAGGTTCTTAGGGGCGTGGCTCTTTTTTTTTTTTTTTAATCTCAGTGCAGTGCCTGGCTTAGAAAGACTAGGTAAATGTTTGTTGTGATAAGAAAACTGAGATTCGAAGTGACCTGTCCAAGGTCAGAAAGCGCATTTGTGGCAGAAATTAGAGTTTAAAGCTAAGTACAATATTCTTTTTAGTGTAACAGCTGCTATACTAACTTAGTATTATAAAATAGATTTAAGTTAGTTTAAATATAAATGGCTGATTTTCATGGTATGCTGAAAACATAAATAAAAAGCATAACTAGTTCTTTTACAAAATCGCCAAAATATATTATACATTTGAAATTTAAGCACAATAGCGTGCTACTAGTTTCAGGACTCTATAGTATCAGACAAATGTTAATAACTCCAATAAGCCCAAATAATAATTCCCTTGACTCTTTATACCTTAAATGAACACTACTAACACAATTATTTAATTAAATTGTAATTAGTGCTGTGCGTTTCCCTGAAAATTCCTTTGAGGGCTGAAGTGGTCATTTTCATTATTATACCAGATTAGTTCATAATTCCTAGCACTTTACTGATGATCAGTGTATGTCATCGGAATTACTAATCATTCAATTAAAATCTATACTCATGACCATGATGGGAATACTATAGAAATATATTATTCCTGTAATTATTATCACATTAATGTAATAATCAATTTACAGTCCTCCATCATAAAAACTTGAGTTAAGAATGAACCACAAATCATGCTTCACAATCGATTCCTTGGCATGCAAAATTACCTTGTGTTTATCGTCTCCTTACTTTAGAGTTCTGGGAGGGCAAGAACAGAAGACCCAAAGTCCAAAGCTTTTTTCCTTCTAAATATTAACCTACTTGTATTTGTAGGTAACCTACTCCATTAATAAATCTAGAGGCCACCCAAAAGTTCTCCAAACTCAGTTTGTCAAGATATGTATAAATGTATCTTCTACAACACTATACTTATAAATAACTTTCATTTCCAAGCTAAATTGTTTCGGTTTTATCTCCATTAGTCATTTTTTTCTGTATCAGCCCCAAATTACAATTTTACCAATTTGTTTTTTTTACATAAGCATAACGGAAAAAAAACAAAGTTCTTCTATATATATGACAGTTAATTCTATAATACGGGTAAATATTAGTTTTTAAATCCTTCAAAATTATTTCAGCGCTCTCTTCCACTTTCCTTCCTGAAAATTCAGTTCAAAAGTCATTATCTGGGGATGAAAAAGGCAGGTGAATATACTGAAAGGATAGTCAATGGCCCAGAGCAGGGTGTCAGAGCCTGCAAGACAAAGGCTTACAAGGGGGTCTGGGAGAAGACCTGAGCTCCAACAGGCTGAGGAGGGCACCTGTGTGAGAAGAGTGGCCTGCAGCGGTATCATAGCACTCAAGAGGCCAGCAAGGCCACTACACAGAAAGGGGTGAGGAGGAACGTATGGGATATGGCAGATCGGTTACACACAGGGGACTGATCAAGTCAGTCAACATATGAAGATAATGGTTTCTCACTATCAGGACACTACGACTACAGAAAAGAGAAAAAGAATGACCCCTGTGGTACTGAACTAAAATTGGAAACATCAGTGTGAACTGATTTTCAATACATATAGCTAGATACGAATGTAATATGGATGTAAATATATATGTACTCGTATGTATGTCTATATGTATGTATACAAACATACATTATTTTGATTTTGATTGTATACTATGGTTATATAGGAGAATATCCTTGAGGAAGGGAAACAAATATTTAAGGAGTAATGGGGGATTACACATCTTAAATGTTTTAAGGGGAAAAAAAAGTTGTGTTCTATACTTGTAACTTGTGTTTAGAATTGTTTCAAAATTAATTAAAACATTATTTAAGCACAAGAATCACTATAAATCAATGCCACATGCTTCCAATTACTTAATGTTTATTACAGTATATTGTTACAATTATTCTGGTTTATTATTAATCTTTTATTGTGCCTTATTTACAAATTAAGCTTTATTATAGGTATGTATATAAAGAAAAAAACATAGTACATATAGGGTTTGGTACTATTCACGGTTTCAGACATCCACTGGGGTCTTAGAACAATGTATATCCCCTACAGATTAAGGGGGATCTTTTTAGAGTCTACTAAATAAAACTAGGGTATTATCCAGATTATATTTCTCCTCCAGGTCAATCCAGGTATTGCCTCTCTTATGAAGGCAAAAGACTCCCAGTCTATAAAACAATATTGTTAAATGCTTGTCTGAATTACAATGTTCCATGATTAAGGCAATGAAATTAAATCAGATAAACAAATGTATAAAACATTAACATACTAATTACTGAAAAAATTATGTACCATTTTCCTGTGAATTAACAGTGTATGATTTAAGACACTGGAATGCTTTTTAGCTATAAAGTTATGGGAGTTGATTTCTCTAAACTCCCATAGCATTTGGTTTATGCCACTTATCACATAATCTTGCATGGTGCAGTTACCTTGTCTACTTTTGCCCTCCTCTACTATTCCCATATAGTGTCTTCATCTACCTTTACATTCTTCCCTCAGGCATCATAAACAATTACAGCATCCATGGAATGAAAAGCCTCACCTTCAAATATACCGTAACTCTCTTCCCTTTTTTAAAAGTATAATATTTAGTAGCACAAACACTTAAGAAAACAATTCATTAATATGTATCAAGAGACACAAAATGTTCAAATACTTTGCCACAGTAATCTTCAGGGACTATAAACAAATCAATAATGATACTGCCTTCTGCTCCCCAACATACATACACAAACCCTGTGTGCTTAAAGATCTTCACTGCCATGTTATTTGTAACAAGGGTGGGGTAAAACAAACTTAATGTCTATTAGTGGAGAAATAAATTATAAAAATTATGGTACATTCAGCCACAGATTAGAATACTATGCAGCCATTAAACACCAATTAAAATGTTGACCAAACTTTCCATTTCATAAATTTTTTACTGCAGCATTATGATGAGATCAAACTCAAAAAAATCATTCAAACGTCAAATGAGAAAGCAATGGCTAAAATCTGAGATAGCCACAGTTGGAAATATTATGCAGCTATCAAAGGTAAAATGTTGATAATTATAGCAGAATGTTAATGAAATCTTTTGCAGGTAATTATTTTTCTTCTTTTTCTTTTTAGTATTTCATGTATTTTGGGTACTATTATCATTTTCAGAGAGGCAAGTCTTCCCTGGTGACTTGAAATAGATCCCACCATGTTTATATTTATACTTCCTTCCTAGAAAATAACATAATCTGTAATTATTTTACATATTGCTTTGTTTGGCTATCTCCCTAAATTAACATAAACCCCAGTAATCTTCCTACACAGTAATAACATAATTACTGTAATTTATAACTGCAATAATGTTGTATTTATATAGGAAGGACTACAGAATGAATGAAATCAAAGGTTGAGGAGACCAACAAAGCACATATATTTTTAAAAATAGGGCTTGCAATAATGGCTTTGGCAGGACTACTTAACCATTTAAAATAATAAAATAAAATTAACACCAGATTCCTCACTCGCATCTCATATCAAAAAAATCCACATAGATTTAAATTGCAAAATAAAAAATTAAAACTTTAATTTATATATCTTAAAACAGTGGAGTCCCCAATAACCTTAAATGAAGCAGGACATCAATGACAAAAGGCATATGACAAAAAATTTCATGGACAATATAAAAAACAACTTAATACAAAATACAACACAGAAAAAATTCTGGAAAAATGCCAATACCTAACAATAACAAAAAAAAAAGGCTTACTTCCAACTATTATAAAGTTACATTGTAGGGGTCAAATTCTAAAGTCAATATGCAGAAAAAATTAACCTTGAAAATACACCTTATATCATCCATAAAGCACGATTTATATAAACTGACAATGTGTTTTTCTTCCTGCATGAAAACAGATACCTTTTTCTTTGAGCACACAAAAAGTAACTAGTTTACATAAACACCATGGTTTTCACTAGACTAAGATTCAGCAAGGTGAGATGCTCATACTAAGAAAATACATGGAAGCTGAAAATGACTGGGGGAATAGAAAATTCACCTCTCCCACCTCACACCCACCCTAGGCCAGACACTTATTCCTGTGGAACAGCAGAAAAAAACTGTCCTCACTATTTAAGTTCTCAAATTCCCATTCATTCATTGCATGTGCGCGCTCTCGTGTGCTCGTGCGCGCGCTCTCTCTCTCTCTCTCTCTCTCTCTCTCTCTCTCTCTCTCTCTCTCTGTCAGCCTCTGTCTCTTTCATTTTCTTTACAGAAAACAGAGCATTCAGTTAAAATCATGGAAGTGCAAGGCACTCTACTGAGCTCTGCTGAACCACATCCAGTAAGTCCAAATGAGCCTCTGCAGTGCTTAAGAACACACCAGACTGGGGCCGGCTGAGTGGCTCAGTTGGTTAAGAGCTCACTCAAGAGTTTGAGCTCTGAGCAACAGCGGTTCGAGTCCAGCCCGAGCTGAGCAGCCGCTGAGCTGCCAACAGGTAGCAGGATGGCTCAGCTTAAAAAAAAAAAAAAAAAGAACACACCAGACTGAGAAACAGGCTGGGTGTGGTTCTGCCATCAACCAGCAATGTGATCATGGCAAGTAACCTCATCTCTCCACGCCTAAATTTCTTCATCTCTAAAATGGGGGTTACAATATACCTACTTCATAGGGTTGTTGTTAAAATCAGTGTCAATTTGGGCCGGCCGAGTGGCGCGATGGTTAAGAACTCGCTTGGGATGCCAGAGGGCCCCGGTTCGGATCCCACATATGAGGGCCAGTGACACTGCCCTCCACAGCTAAGATGCTGAACAACAGCTTGACCTGGAGCTGGGCTGCCGTGAGTCGCCAGCGACGGTGTAGGCTGCACTCCCTGTGGCAGTGGGTTGCCATGGGCTACCGTATGTAGCCAGCAGCCAGCGTGAGCGGCCAGCAGCCGCAGTGAGCGGCCGTCCAGAAGCCGGCGACTGATCTGCCTCGCCAGAGAAGAGCGCAATGATGGTGCCAACTTGGGCCAGTGAAGCAACATCCTCCACAACTAGATTGAAGAACAAAACGACAGCAACTTGTCTGTTCCCCTTCCCCCAATTCCCCAGCACTGTTCCCATCCTCCCAATTCCCCAATAAAAAAAAAAAAAAAATCAGTGTCAATTTTAAAACACTGTCTGGCACATAATGTTATGTAGGTGTTGGCTATTCTTCTCCAACTGGACTGTCCCCTCAATGTCTATCCCAATTCTATTCTTAAAGTTCTGCCCTAATAACTCCTCAAATAAGGCAATATAATTTTCAACCAGGGACAACCTCTCCTATATCACTTAAACTTCTATGGTTCCTAATTTCTGTATGACTCTACTGACTCGTACTTACTTCCTAGAAATATTACTTATTTTTTCATGTGTACTTTATGTTGTCATATAAATTATAGGCTCCTTTAAGAGACAAAAATGTGGGAATACACACTGTGTCTCTTTGATAACAAAGAAATCACTCTAGTAAGTACTCAGTAAATATTGCTTATGAGGCAAGGTTATCAGATAAAGGTTTCCCAACAAAGGACAAGGAGTTTCATAAAAAAATCAACTGTTAAATATATAGATTATCAGTTTGTATCAACATGTAAGTCTTTAACCAAGAACTCCTGTAAGAGCCAAAACTGCTCTGAGTTTAAATCTCAAAAATGAGGACTTAGCTCATAAGAAACAGCCTATGCTCTCTTAAGTTAAAAATATTAAAGCAAGGTTAGTTATACCTTTCTATGATTTGCAAACAACACTTTAAGATTTGGCCTAAAGTCTGAAAGGCAGGCCAATGTATTAGACACTTACTTAAAAGATGACTATGTGTTAGAAATTACAACTATATAGGTAGATGAAACTTTAGTCCCTGCACTCAGCAAGTCTATATAAAGATAACTAAATAATAATGCTCACAGTACAGTGGGGAAAACAGAGTAAGGATCCTAACACCCATTTCCCTTCATCCTCAGTGTAGTCTTATCAAGGAAGAGAAAACACAAAAGCTGTAGTTGACAAAATGACTGACCAGAAAAACTAATAAATAAGATACATTCAGAGATTGCATATTTCCTCTAAAAATCAAGATAAGATGACTTAAATTTTTTTCATTTGGGAAAATGTCACAGGGATTTTAAACCAAGTGTCTGCCCTTGATTCCCAAATATTATCCTACTAAGTCTATGTTCAAAAAGTTATTCTTTTAAAATTTTAATTATCAATACTTTTTTGAAAATCGTTATTGTTTGCCTAATGGACCTAGGAAGTTGTCTAACAAATTTAAAAAAAATATTTCGTTTGTCTATAGTTTGTCATTTAAGATCACTAACATTACATATATAAAGGTAAGATGTAGTATTTCTTCATATACAATGATCATGTTACCAACTTAGGGAAGAAAAGGTATGTTCTGTTTTATCCATCCATCTAGAGTGGTCGGCAAACTGCGGCTCGCGAGCCACATGCAGCTCTTTGGGTACACACATGTGGCTCTGAAGTAAAATTGAAAATGAAAATAAAACTATCATAGTTTCATTTATAAAACTGTTAAAGGATATTATTCACATAATGGTGATTTCATTTGTTTTATGGCTCTCAAATAATTTCTAAATTGTTGTAAGGGACAGGATTGGCGCTTCCGTCTCAAAAGTTTGCCAACCCCTGATCTAGACCCACCTCTGCTCCACAGAAGCAATGTGCAAGCTAAGAATACTATGCTTCTATTCAACCAGAGACAGGCAAGTTAACCAACCAAAATATTCTGGTTAACTGATAAAATATTCTTCCCTCTGGAGAGAGACAAATACCAGATGATCTCACTTATATGTGGAATCTAAAGAACAGAATAAATGGGCAAAGTAAACAGAAATAGTCTCAGAGATATAGAGGAACAACTGATAGTTGCTAGATGGGAGGGGGTGGGGATGAGGGAGAAGGTCAGGGAATTAGACAGCACAAATTGATAAGCACAAGATTGCCACAGGGATACAAAAGACAGTTTGGGGAATATAATCAATAATGTAAAGATTTTGTAGGGTGTCAAATGGGCACTTGCCTTATTAGCGAGACCACTTCATGGACGGTGTAGATGCCTGACCACTGCGCTGTACACCTGAAGCTGAAGCTGAATAATATTGAGTGTCAACTATAATATATATATAGTCACGGGATATGGTATACAGCATAGGGAATAGAGTCAATGGAATTGTAACAGCTACATACGATGTCAGATTGGGGGAGGGAGGTTATCATTTTGTGAGGGGTGTAAATGTCTAACTATTACATTGTTTTGTACACCTGAAAACGAATTTTTTAAAAAAGAAAAAAGAATTCTTCCTGTCAATAAAGAACTTTATAGCTAATTTATTAATCTAATTGAACACAAAAATAAAAATATTAGTTGAATGTATTAGCAAAAATTAATGCATACTACATAAAGGCCTAGAGTAAACTCAATTTTCTTTGTCAAGGATAGTTAATCTTTGTTTTTCACCTTTTTAAAAAATATAGAGAAATACAATAAAGTTCCATCATACTTAGGATGTAGGTTGTAAAGTCAGCCTATATAAGGTAAAAATATACAGACATTTAAGACTGTTACTTAAGATTACTAATTTGATATATGGTAACGTGTTTCTTCACATATAATGATGATGTTACCAACCTACAGTCAAAAGAACCCTTTGTCCACTTAAAATGGACTATAGGCAGGGTAAGGAGTTCACAGGATAAAACTCTAACATAAGAAAAATGAGACTGAATTAGAGAGCAAGGAGAGTCATACTTCACTTACTCCAGGGCTTATACTCAATGAATTAATTCCCAGGGTAATCAGTTGCATGATTATGATTCTCTATCCCATTCTTCTTTTTCAACTTGAGAGCATATATGATTAAGTTAAATGTTCATGTGCTATGACTCCATTATAGTATATAAGCCACGGAATAAAATTATCCTGGAAAAATAAGTAACCACCAAATGCTATTGGGTTGTCGGAAAAGTCATGACGTATTTTTGTTCTATGTTTTTTGTTGCAAAAATGCGTCATGACTTTTCCGACGACCCAATATTTCCTTCTGCAGCGTTACCAATTGAAGAGGACTTCTCTAATGCTCTATTCCTCTACCACCCTCCACTGCTTCTCTACCTTTATTAGTTTCCAAAATTGTGCCATTTTAAAAAAGGAGGCAAGAAAATATATAAATTCCATTATACCACCAAGCTAAATTTTAAAACGTCTTTGCATAAGAAGAGAAAATATAACACATGATCCCTGCAGTTATTTGGGCTACTGTTTTCTTAAATCCACTCAGAGTTGATTAACAGTTTAAAATTTAGATCAAAATTCAGTTTTAGTGAGAAATCATATCTTACCCACAACCATAAGTGTGAACTCAAACCCTCTCTTCACTGATTTTCTGTATACTTGATTTGGGAGGTTTGCAAATCCCACATAGCCTTCGAGGTTCTTCTGTTGCTGAGGAAAGCAAAAAGGGTCAAGTTATTTGTGTATCAATAAAACTCTTCTGTCACACATTTCAAGTTCCCTTCATTAACCTACTTTAGGAAATTATACAATCTATTACTCATGGCAAATCAAATTGATTTTATGTTACCAGTAAAAGTCATAGTTAACTGCTGCAGTGGACAAAAAACTTGACCATGAGTTGATTGACAATATAATGGTCAATTATAAAAATACATGGGAATAAAATAAAAATGAAAGAAACCTGCCTCAGAGCAAAGATTTCAATTTATAGTAAGTTAGTAACAATAAGATTCTAGTCAATCAACTAAAAAAAAAAAAAAGGCTTTTTCACAATAAAAATATTCAGATTCCCTCAAAATTATATTAAGAACTTTCTAATTATACCATTTGCTTATACTAATTACCACCAGCATGAGTTTCTTGAAATTTGTCTTCTTATTCATGAAATGAAATCAAAATGTTGAGTATAAAGCAATTTTTTTCATAAAGTCTGGAAGGCTCGCATGATCAGTGTCAATAAACAGTATCTGTCATGCTTTATGTCCAATTATGTCACTTCAAGGTTTCATACGATCCTGCTACCTCCATTATTATCAAAGGCATCAGATGTATCTAGGTCTTAAATTATAATTCAGTTTTCTGTATGGTTTTTGATTCTTTGATGACCTCAGCAGTAGTTTCATTAGTAATTCAAAGAAATCTATTTCTAAATTGGTGTAGTAAATAAGTCTGATTTTTAACTTACTCATTGGTGAAAAAAACTGTCCACAGTTCAGACCATCTGAGCAGTCTTAACGGTTAAATTTACTTAGAGGCAGGTCTTATTCATCATTAAAATATAATAGCAAAATATTCCTAAGGGGTACACATTTCTCTTAAAAGTTTCTGCCACATTTAAATTCTCATTAAAAAAAACTCATGAGATCAAAGCTTCAATTCAACACATTTGGATTTAACAAAGAACAGTCTGCATTCCTCAACAGTATCACATATGTAGCTAAATAGTCCATCCATAACCTTTTACCCTTTTTTTCATTCATATAAACTAATTTTTAACCCAGATGTTGAGAAGATAAGCTAAGCAAACCAATTAAATTAAAAAGCAAATGTTAAATATAATAATTAAGACACTGATCAGAACGTGGTATTTTAAAATCAAATGTCTGAGCGTGTACTGTGTGTAGAGCTAAGAATATGTATTAAATTTAAGGCTTCCTTGGCTCGTATTTCATCCAAACGCAGATTAAATTTAAGATAACTGAAAAAAGATCTCTGTGTAAATTATCTAGTATACTCACAGCTACTTTGTAAAGAACACATTTCCATCATTCCAGTGTTCCAGATTCCAACAGAACAGATCCACAGAGGAACATTAAATGTGGAATTCCAAGAATTGTACATGATATATTCGGTCCAAACAGGAGACGCAATCCATTGGAACACAGCAAAAGAGAGAGGAAAAATGAAAGTTACTTACATGTAACTCAACAAATTAGAGGCAAATTACAAATAAACTGAGGGCAGACTTTTTTCCTACACATGTCAAATACCACCTTTAATTGTGGAATATAAGACTCAGTGAGTTTTAATCCGTTTTCAGCCGCTCTCTTGATAAAATGTAGAACAGAAAACCTATCTTATTATAAAGTCAACCACTATACCCTGCACGTAACGTCTTGTAAGAAATGGTGGAAAACTTGTAAAGTATGAAGTTTTAGGAAGGTATACTGGGACCAAGTCTAAATCCCAATAAGAAAAAAAATGTAAATTTCTTACAATTTTGCATTGTCAGTCACTAGATTAAGACAGCCCAGATCAGACAAAGACAAATGTTTTAGCTAAAATGTTTACACAATGCTGTATTTCAAGTTCTATTAATTAAAGTTCAGCATTGGAAAAAATGCAGACTTATGGATGGATACAGGAAAGGGAATGAAGTTAAAGATGGCAAGCAGTAACCAATGGAAAAATGAAGTAAATGTGAGCTGTGAAAAATGAAAGGCCAACTACTAAAGCACAGAGAAGAAAACAGGCTACCCTTGGACAAAATGTCTGTGACGCGTCTCTTTATTCTAATTTGAAACAAATCTATGAGTTATATCACAACCTGAAACAGATGATGATGATGATGATGATAACGGCGATGACAACGACGACTTTTCAAACATCACCTTCACAGAGAGGCCTGCCCTGACCAGCCTATCTAAAATGACAACCCCACTCATCACCTCATCACTTTGCTGCTTATGATTTTCTCTTTAGCACTTACCCACCGTCTAATGTACATTTTACTCGTCTTGTTTATTGCGATTTCTACCCCAACCCTCTTCCAACTAAAATGTAAGCTGCAGCAAGGTAGAGATTAAATGAATTATATAAATTGTGGCATCAAAGAAGAAAAAGCCACCTAAAGAGAGCTAAAACAGTTTCAGAGAAATTATAGGTTACATATTAAAGAAACCCACCAAACAAAAGGCATAAAAAAAGTCCGAGTCTGCCCTTATGTCTTACTCGTTGCTTTATCCTCAAGGTCTAGAACAGTCTTTGGCATATATTGTGTTGTCAGAAAAGTCATGATGCATTTTTGCAATGAAAAACATAGAAAAAATATGTCATGACTTTTCTGACAACCCAATAGTATGATTTGAGGATTGAATTAAGAAAAGAGGGGAAGTATTCTAGGCAAAATGGTGGGCCTTAGAAGTTGGGATGAACTTGGTACTTCCAGGAACAAAAAGAAGGTACATGAACTACAATGATGTGAAGTAGTGGACCAGGGAATAAGTGATAGAAAATGAGGTCAGGGAGGCAGGCAAGGGCCAGATCATGTGGGATCCAGACAACAGAAATTTGAATGTTATTTTAGGTATGATGGGAAGCCACTGGAGGGTTTCACACAGGCGAGTGACCTGACCTGATTTCTGTTTTAAAGATAGCTCTCATTGTTAAAAGGAGTGAAAATAAGGAAACGAGTAAGAAGCCTACCACAATAGTCCAAGAAACAAAGGGTACACTGAATTCAGACAGTGTAGAAACCAAGAAACATCAGAAGGATTCAGAAAATTTTTTTTTTTTTTAAAGATTTTTATTGGGTAATTGGGGGGATGGGAACAGTGCTGGAGAATTGGGGGAAGGGGAACAGACAAGTTGCCGTCGTCTTGCTCCTCAGTCTAGTTGCGGAGGACATTGCCCCACTGGCCCAAGTTGGCACCACCATTGCGCTCCTCCCGGGGGAGGCAGATCAGTCGCCAGCCTCCGGACGGCCGCTCACTGCGGCTGCTGGCCGCTCACGCTGGCTGCCGGCCACACACGATAGCCCATGGCAACCCACCGCCACAGGGACTGCAGCCCACGCCGTCGCCCTCAACCCACAGCAGCCCAGCCCCAGGCCGAGCCGCCGCTCAGCATCCCAGCCGTAGAGGGCAGTGTCACCGGCCCTCATATGTGGGATCCGAACCGGGGCCCTCCGGCATCCCAAGCGAGCTCTCAACCATCGTGCCACTCGGCCGGCCCAAGAAAATTTTTTGAAGGTAGAATTATCAGGACATTGCTAATAGATTGGATTTGATCGGTGAAGAAAAAAGAGACCAAAGATAACTCTTAGGTTTTTGGCTTGAACAAACTCCCCGACTAGTGATATCTCGTAGGGAAATAGGGAACAACAGAGAAAGAAAAGACTGGCAGGTGAGGGCCAAAGTTGCCCAAATCAGAAACAGCTTTGAACATGTTAAGTATGAGGTATCTATTATATATTCAAAAAGAGATGACCAGCAGGCAGTTAAACACATGAATTCTGAAATTCCGGGCTCGGTTGGTGCTGAAAATATAGATTTGAGAATCATACACATATAGATAGGTATTAGGAGAGGATTAAATTCCCACGGAGAGACTATAGGTAAAAGGGGTCTGTCTAGGCAGAGTCCTGGATCGCTCCAACCTTGGGAAAGATCAGTAAGGTGGAACCAGCACTGGCTCAAGGTCACTCAGCTATATTACATCCTACCGAAAGGTCAAACAAAATACCAAAGACGTGACCATAAAATTTGGAAATAAGTTAGTGATAACTTTGGATAAGAGCCATCTCAGTAATATAGTGAGGAAGAAGAGTAAGTTGAGAGTCGACAATTCTTTGCATATAACTATTATAACACTTTAAATAATTTTACATTTTAAGTTATTTTAAGATTAAACATGTTACTTGTCAGTCCCCCATATGACTGATTTTTCAGGAGAACCGTATCACATTCATCTCTATATTCCTAGCAAAATGCTGATACACAGGAGATATTTTAAAAAACAGAATGACTAAAATACACTTTCAGGAAGTTTGTTCTGAGGAAGAAACTGTGTCCAAAGAGAAAAAGAAGACTTAGGAAATATACTAATAATATAACACTGGTTGACTAAAACATATTAACCTTTCATGTCCTAAGAATCTCACCCCAGATTCTAAAATCAACCACATTCTGTAGTTCAGAAGACTTAACCACCCACTGATTCTTTTCCTGTACAAATGTTCACAGTGCCAGTGTGAAATATAATCTCTGCATAAAAAAAAACATTATTTATAGGTGTGAGTGACATAACTGTGACACATTATAAGCATGTGAATGTACAAAAAAAGTGTATTTACCAAAATACCTTTAGATCTTAATAGTATACTTGATTTCAAACATCGGTTACATAACAAGAAACGGTTACCAAATCATCTTTTCTAATAGCATGTATTTACAAAATCTTTTAGTTACATAGAGAAGCCAAATCTGTGTCAAAATTCATATTTAAGAAAATCAAACTACAAGAACTCCATTACTTGTTTGTTTCACTGCCTGTGGAAAAGTCAACATGAATACAATGTCCAGGAATTTCAGAGTTTAACTTATTTAACCTTATTTCTAGAAACCAATTATATTCAAAGAACAAGATGCTTCAAACAGGTTCCAAAAGATAGATTACTGTAATCCTTAAAAATTCCTGGGCTGGCCCAGTGGCTCATTGGTTGAGAGTTGGCTTGGAACACCAGCTCTGAGCAGCAGGGTCCCAGTTCGGATCCCACATGGGCCAATGACGCTGCGCCATCTACAGTTAAGATGGTGAACAACAGCTTGACCTGGAGCTGGGCTGCCGTGAGTTGCCGGCAATGGCGTAGGCTGCAGTGGGGCTGGCCGGCAGCAAGCGTGAGCTTTCGTGAGCTGCCGTGAGCCATGAGCAGCCGTCCAATGTCCAGCGAGTGATCTGCCTCATCTGGGAAGAGCGCAATAATACCAACATGGGCCAGTGAAGTGACGTCCTCCACAACTAGACTGAAGAACCAAAGGACAGCAACTTGTCTGTTTCCCTTCCCTGATTCCCCAACGCTGTTCCCCTCTCCCAATTCCCCAATAAAATCTTTTAAAAAAAAAGATAAACATTTGGTGTTTCCTAAATAACATCAAGTTCAATCTGTACCCCTTTCGGTTTTAAAACATAGGTATAATACATATTGTTTTACACACTGACAAAAATAATTGAATTTCTTTCTCCTAAAATTTAGACAATTCTAAATACAAAAAAACAAATACACACTACGAAAGGAAAAGATATCATGAATTTACCTGTTTTCTCCTTAGTATTCTTAACAAAAGCCTCACATCATACACACAGATATAAGTGTCTACCACTTGCTTAAATTCCTATCATCTCTTACATAACCCAAGGAAAAATTAAAGAACATCATTTAACTGTTTTGAATGCCTACATTCTAGATTTAATACAACAAGAACACTAAGATGTTTCAAGATTACATAGGTATATAATCCTGAATGTTGGCTTTGATGTCCCTTCCCCTCCATTTTTCTGAAGGTTCATGTCTTAGTCTGAATGCCTCCTGCTGCTCCTCCCTTTTTACTGAGATGAGCAATTATGTACTGATACAACAAACTTATTTTCTTAATTTTATTTGGGGATCTTGGTTAATCTGGTCAAAAGATTTCAATATTTAATTCTACGAACACATGTAAGAAAGATAGATTAAAATTTAAATAGTTTTTTTTTCTTTGCTCTGAACTTGGAATTTAGATCTCTACTTATAGAATTACTGACCACACTCTTTCATTCATTCAAAATAGTTATTGGATCCTTACAGTATATGTACTAGCAATTATGGATATAAAGTGAATAAAACAAGGTCCCGGCTTATGAAACTAAAAATCTAAGGTCAGGTAAGTTAGAAGGCAATTAGAATAACAGTGATAAATACTATGAAGCAGGCAAGCACAGGTGGATGGTATGAGAACAAAAGGGGAAGGATGCTTCATCTTATCCTAGAGTCAGATCCTTCAGGACCTGAAGGACCAGTAGGCCTTGGTCTGATGAGAAATGTGGGTAGGTGCTGAAAAATATGGGTTTCAGGCAGGCTAGATAGTGACTGCAAAGGCCCGAAAGCATGAGGAGAGCATGGATTGTTACGGAAACTTCAAACATTTCAATATAACTCATTTTCAGGGCCTAGGAGCTAAAGTGTAGGCAAGTTAAGCAAAAGCCAGATCATGAAGGACTTTGTTAGAAACGCTAATGAACTAAATTAGACTACACATCTTGAACAGTTTATGGAGAGCATTAAAGGATTTGAAGCAGAAGAATGCACATTAATTCATATGCAGAGTCACATTCATATTTTAGAAAATTACCACTAAAAAAATACTGAGGATGAATCGGAGGAGAGAATGGTAGCAATCCCAAGAGCTGCTATAGCAGCCCACTGGAATCAAGACAGAAGCAGTGGGGATGAAGAGAAATCTAACTTTGAACTCTAATGTCAATAAGGTAGCCACTAACTACATGTGACTAATGAGCACTCGAAATTTAACTTGTCTGAATTTAGATGCACTGTTAAGTGTAAAGCGTGTGCCAGATTTCAGACTTACGAAAACAAAAAGAATGAAAAAAGTCTTAATTTTTATATTGATTGCGTGTTAAAATAAATTTTAGATATGCTGGGTTATATAAAATATAACACTAAAAATAATATCACCTATTTTTTGTTTTGTTTTTTTAAATGTGGCCACTAGAAAAGCTTAAAAAACATATGTGGCTTGCATTAGTTTCTATTGGACAGTGCTGGGTTAGATATTAATGAGATGAACTGACAGGTCTCTGTGACTAACTTGAGGTGGGTAAGATTCAGTTTAAGGTGCTAACTGGACTTTAGGGAGACACAGGTCTAGTAGGAGCTGTGCATATAAAAGTTAGATGTTCTAAAAATATCTAAATTAGACAGATATTAACGTTTTAAGTCATCAAATTTACATGGTATAAAGGCCAAGGTTATGAATCCAAATACAGTACACAAAAGTAGGAAGCAGGCCAGAACCAACATCGACATACCACCACCACCACCGCCACCGCCACCACCAACTACACAAACCTAGGAGAAAGACAGAAGAATGAAGAAAGCAGTTCAAAGAAGTTCATGGACACCAATTGTAGTGGCCTCCTTCAAGAAGTGATCAATGGTACCAAATGCTCTGGAGTGGTAAATATAAAGGTACAGAAGAATCTACATATTAGGGACCACTGTCAGAGCAAGGGGAGAGGCAGGTTGGAAGGAAATAAGCAGTGAATAACTGTAGGCAGTGAATGTAAACAATTCTTTCTGAATGCTTCTCTGTGAAGAGACGAGCAAGAAGGTAGAAGCTAGAAGATAACACAACAGAGGGTCAAAGGAGGGTTTTAAAAATTAAAAAAAAAAAGAACAGCTGCATTTGTTTAAATGCTAAGAGATCAAGTAGACAAGTGGCTGAAAAAAGGAAGGTAAGTTAGGATATAGAAAATGTTCTGAAGTGAGGACAGGGGTTTCTACTAGCACCAGAGATAATATCACCTGCTTAATCCATCTAGGTAAAGACTTGAATCAACAACCACAAGAACAGGGAGAAAGGCTAGGAATACATAGGAGGCAGTCAAGCAATTCTATCAACTATAGGCTGAAGACCACAAATCTGAATGTATATATGGTATCTTTTTTCCCAGTAGCCATTCACAACTGAAGTATAAGCCAATAGGCTGTAAGATGCATTTGAAACTGTTGTTTTGCAGAAAGGGTGCATAAAAGTACACGGGATTAAGTGAGCTGCCAAGCATAGTTGAAGAATTTCAGTGAATGAAAATGAAGAGGCTCAAAAATAAAAGGTAGGAAGTAAGGAAGTGAGATAGCTAAATTGTGGTTAGACTGGGCCATAAAATTAAGATTTTAGAGGAGGAACAGAAGTTCTAGATGATGACAAAATGGAACCATTAAAAGGAGAATGGTCTAGAGTCTAGACCAGTGCTGTCTGATAGAAATATAAGGTGAATCACATATGCAATTGTAAATATTCTAGTAGGCACATTAAAGAAGAGTAAAAAGATAAAATTAACTTTAATGTATATTACTTAACCCAATGCATACAAATTATTTCAACATGCAATCAATATAAAAATTGGTATGATTCATTTTACATTAGTCATTCTGCATTCTTTTGTAATCATTGAAATATAACACACCACATTTAGAACTGGCCACATTTGAAGCACTCAAGAACTTGTGGTCAGTGGCCACCTTACTACATATAAAACATTTCATAGATATACAACATTTTCATCACTGCCAAAAAATCTACTGGGGAGTGCAAATTAAAATGAAGAGTAAGTAATACCCAGTACTGGGTAACAATGTGGGAAAATAGGCACTTTCCACATGACTGGTGGAATATAAACTTAAAACACTTCCCTGAAGAGCATGTAGACCAAAAGCTTAAGTTTTCATGCTCTCAGACTCAACAAATTCCACTTGCACAAATTTATAATCTTGGGAGCATAAAAGATTTAGGAACATTCGACAAAGCACTCTTAATAGTGAAAAGCTATAAAAATCAAGTTCCCAAAACAAGTGAAACAATATATATGGTACACCCATGTGTTAAAATACCATGCAGCCACTAAAAGTAAAGTTATAGAATAGATAGGACAGATAATACATTGAATTTAAAAATTATTACAGGTATCCACCATTTTTCAAAAGCTCACATTACACCACCTCACTTTTATGGAAGACCTACATTAGTACCTGTTTTCACTAACTAAAAGAAATCCAAAAAGGGTTTTCACTTTCTTGAGGGGGGGAAAAAAAAGGGAAAATAGCGTTCAATGTTTGCTTTACAGCAAACCTTTATATAGGCAGTTCACACTCCAAGCAGTGAGAGCAGCACCACCAAGCTTCTTCCCAGGGAACTAACTGACCATCTCAGCATCAAGCCACCACAGTGTTGAACTGTGTCTGTTAGCAAATGTGCTTTATTTCAATTTATTTTGCTCATCTGTTAGCAAAATGTATTCTAAGTTCTCAGAAAAAACTAAGAGAGCTAGTAAGAGTGTTAACGCTTAGTGTAAAACTGGGCGTAATTAAGCATATCTGGTATGATGTTAGGAAATTTTCTGGGTCTGGAATCACTTAAAATATTTTCCATATAAATTAATGGTAACTGTTTTTTCCTCTCACTATTTCAGTTTATGAAAGGTTTCACAGGAATGCTCTGCTTTCGGATAGCAGAGGAAACCTGTATTGGAGAGTTGGCACAGTATTATCTACCTTTAAAATTCTCTCGTGTATACACTGGAAAACAATTAAAAGGATATAGACTGAAATGGCATTAAAGAAACTGGCAGAGTAAACATCAAAGAAAATTCTCTCCATTAAAAGCAATGAGAAAACTGGCAAAATTATCACAATCAACTTCATCAGAACTCTAGAAATTAACAAAAGGCTTGCAGCAATCCAAAGAGTGTTTATTCAATAAAAAGGGCTGCATTTCAGGACAAACAGCAGCTCTTGTTGCATTTTAACCTGCTCATTCTCAACTCCCCTCCCCAGCTCCACAGTAGCCTTGAAAACCAAAAACATGCACTAATGGCAAAAACCAGCAGTGTGTGAGCCACTGGAGGAAGCAGAACAGGCTCCTTCATCAAAGCCCCATTCCCTAGGAACTATCATTACTTCACCTGTCTGGTGGTTCCCTGGAAGATCCCATAAGATAACCAAACCATTAAGATAACCAAAGGGAGACTTCAATGACCACACATAGCAAAGAAAACAGACTTTACAGAATTAGTTCCCAAAAAGTCACTGAACAACAAATAGTAACAATAACAATAACAAGTAACAATAAAGGGGGGGGGTCTGACGAGAGTTGCCACATTGTATTACTTAAAAGTCCAGTTTTTAACAAAAACATTATGAGACATTCAAACACAAAAAAAAACAAAAAACCCCACAAGAATGTATGGCCCATACTCAAGGAAAAAAAGCAGAAAAGCAATCAATAAAAACTATCCCCAAGAAAACCCAGACAATTAGGCAGAGACTTTAAATCTGCTCTTTTAGATATGTTCAAAGAACTAAAGGAAACCATGTCTGAAAAACTAAAGGAAAGCATGAGAATGATGTTCACCAATACAGAATATCAATAAAGAGAAATTATTTTTAAAAACCAAGCAAAAATTCTCAAGTTAAAAAATGCAATAACTGAAATGAAACTTCACAACAAAGGCGCAACAACATCTCAGATGGCAGAAGAATCAAAAACTTAAAATAGGCTAAACAACATTCACCAGTCTCAAGAAATAAAACAGAATGAAGAAAAAAATGAACAAAGCAGAGACTAGACAGAACAAAATCAAGCATACCAACATATACACAACAGGAGTCCCTAAAGTAGTGGAGGGAAAGGAGGGAGGAAAACAGAGAAGGAGAGAGAGAAGAAGGGGCAAAAGCAAGTTTGAAGGAACGATGGCAGAAAACTTCCCAAATTTGAAGAAAAACATTTGTCTACACATCAAAAACTCAGCAAATTTCAAACAGGATAAAATCAGAGTTCCACACCCAGATACATAATCAAACTGTCAAACACCAGAGACAAAAAATCACGAAAATAGCAAGAGAGAGTCAAATGACAATATACGGGATTCCCAATAAGAGTAATAGCTGACATCCCACCAGAAACCATGGAGGACAGAAAGTAGAGGGATAACATATTGAAGATGTTAAAAGAAAAAGATTGTCAACCAAGAATTCAATATCTACCAAAGATATCTTTCAAAAATAAAGAACTAAAGACATTTTCTGATAAAAACACAGAGAATTCCTCAGTCAGATCTACACAAGAAATATTTTTTTAAAAAGTCTTTCAAGGGCCGGCCGAGTGACATGTTGGTTAATTGACTTGGGACGCCAGCTCTGAGCAGCAGGGCCCGGGTTCCGATCCCACATGAGGGCCAGTGACACTGCGCCCTCTACAGCTAAGAAGGTGAACAGCCGAGTGACATGTTGGTTAATTGACTTGGGACGCCAGCTCTGAGCAGCAGGGCCCGGGTTCGGATCCCACATGAGGGCCAGTGATACTGCGCCCTCTACAGCTAAGAAGGTGAACAGCAGCTCGACCTGGAGCTGGGCTGCCATGAGCTGACAGCGACAGCATAGGCTGCAGTGGGGCTGGCCGGCAGCGGGTGTGAGCTTTTGTGAGCTGCCGTGAGCCACCGTGAGCGGCCGTCCAATGGCCAGCGAGCGACTACCTCACCCGGGAAGAGTGCAATGATAATACCAACATGGTCCAGTGAAGCGAAGTCCTCCACAACTAGACTGAAGAACAAAAGGACAGCAAATTTTCTGTTCCCCTCCCCCAATTCCCCAATAAAATCTTTAAAAAAAAAAAGTCTTTCAAGCTGAAATGGAAGGACTTTAAAACAATAACTCAAACCCACGAGAAGAAATATAAGTACATATACAAGATAGTATAAATATAACTTCTGTTTGTAACTCTTCTACCTGATTTAAAGGACAACTTCATAATGCAATAATTATAAAATTCTGTAAAATGGCTTATAACATATAAAGTTACAATTTGTATGACACTAACGAAACAAAGGAGTTAGGAGGGAATGAAGCTATACAGGAGCAAAATTATTGTATTCTATTAAAACTAAGTTGGTAGTAACCCAAATTACAATGTTATAAGACATTAACTGTAATCCCCAGGACAATCTCAAAAGAATATAGAAAAAAGGGGAATTAAAATGGTATATTAGAAAATATCTAACAACAACAAAAGAAATTCAGGAATAGAGGAACAAAACAGAATAAGGAAAAAAATGAACAAGCCAGAGACTGTGTTCAGACATAAAACGTATAAAAAACAAACAGTAAAATGACAGATATAAATCTTACCTTTCAGTACTTAGATTAAATGTAACAGGATTAAATATTACCATCAAAAGGCAAAGATTGGCTGAGTGGATTTAGAAAACCATGATTCAACCAAACAGTTGAATACCCACAAGAAACACTTAAGGATCACAGACACAACCAGCTTGAAAGAAAAAGGTAAAAAAGAATAACAAAAAGGGAGTTGAAGTGGCTACAACACAGACTTTAAGCCAAAAATTGTTACCACAAAAAATATTTTATGCTGATTAAAACATCGATTTATCAGGAAGGTATAATAATTATAAACAAATTCCTAACAACAGAACCCCAAAATATAAAATATCTAACAAAATGGAAGGAAACAATAAGACAATTCAACAATAATTGGATTTTAATACCTCATTTTCAAAAATGGATAAGAGAACTAGACAAAAGATAAACAAGGAAACAAGATCTTTCATATATAATGTTTATATCTTCTTTCTTACATTTATCTTCTCATTTGTGCAAAAATATAGGAAGAAACTAAAAAACTAAACCAAAAAGTAATGAGATTGGCTACCCATATGGATGGGTGAAACTGATAGAAAAGGGGAATGAGATGTAAAAAGGTGTGAGGGACACTCCTAGACATAACTATTTTATAGAGTTGACTTTATTAACACCACAGTAATGTTTCACATATTCCAATAAAAAAAAATAACCCAAACCAACAAGGATGTGAGAACTCAAAATGGACTAGAAACAGTAACAAAGGAAGCTAACTATTTCAAATCAGTAACAACCCCCTTTAACAGAGTGGGCAAGAAAAGAACCAAGCAACTTTGAAAAACAGAATTTTGACTGTATAGTATGAGACTAAAGACAAGAAGAATTATACGAAAATACTAAACCCTAGTGAGTAAATATATTTAAACAGCAATTTTGAAACTATATTTATGTGTATATCAGAATTGAACAAATATGTAAATAAATTGTGGATGAGAGACAGGTTTTTCACTGTTGGAAAAAGAAGTTACAAATAAGGAAAAGAGAAAGACTAGACTGAACCTTGTGTTAGTGGGCTGGAATTGGTACATCAATATGTACACATGCTTTTTAATATACATATACATATGTATTTATACACACTTAAGATACACATAGAAAAATAATTACGTATATAATTACATAATTTCCTAGATCGATCTGCTAAAGACACCTAGAAGCAATGATACCCCAATAGCAATAAGCACTCCTAGTGCTCAAACCTTGGTTTCTAAATACTATGCTCAAATAAAAGGAGCTTGGACTCCTAGGAGAAATGATCAATCCGAGAGTTTAGGAAGGAAAAATACAAGATGAACCAGAAAGTAAGGAAGTGCTTCAAAAAATTGATGGGGCATGTTGAAAAGATGAATAGGAGTCAAGCTGAAAAAGCTCTCAATGGTCAAATTCAGGACAATCTGAGCAACAAACAATGACAATATTCATGTGCTCATACCAATATTAACAAATAATTGAATGAATGAATATATGAGAACAGCTCTTCCTTACAAAAGAATCCAATTTTTGAAAGTTAGCATAATAGAAACAGAAATTCACTACTAAGGCAAACAGCACAGTAATAATTATGATAGGCAAGAATTATTTGACAGATAGTGAATAAAAATATGATGTTATTTGCACAGTTCAACAAAGGACTAGTATCTAAAACACAACTCAATAACACAAATAATCCAACTGAAAAATGGATCAAAGATTTCAACAGAACACCAAAGACATGGATGGCAAATAAACACATGACCAAGATCCTCAACACCATTATTGATTAGGAAAATGCAAATTAAAGTCACAATGAGGTATCTCTAGAATTCTAATACAATGGCTAAAATTAATGAGTGACCTTTTCAAGTGTTGGTGAGTATGAGAAGCAGCTAGTTTTATATACAGTTGATGGGAATGTAAAATGTTACAACTATATTGGAAAATAGTTTGGAAATTTCTGAAAAAGTTAAACATACACCTATGACTTAGCTCAAGTAACCATGAGAAATATAATCATGTGTCACCGTCAACTGTAGTTTTTAAGAGTTTATTTTTTAAAAAACCAAAAAGAAAACATATCTAAATTTTAACCTTGTTGTTTTTTGCTAACTGGACTTGAAGGTAATTCAGTTTTACACTATTTTCTGTTTTCCAAGTTATTATTAAGAAACCTGAAGCATTTTCATTAAAAAAAAAAAGAACCACATAGAAAATGAAATCACGTTCACCACAAGTCAGTATCATCTTTTTAATAGGTAAGTCAGACTTTCTTTATTTCCCATTTCTGACAAGTCATTATATTACAAAGGAAGAAATTATAGGAGGTAATTCTGACAAGATTTCAATCATGATGGGAATATGGGCAAGGTAGAGAAATAAAGGCTGCAAAACTAATAAAATAAGATGGATTAATAGTTGGTTAAATGTATGTCAAATTCAGCAGGATTATACACAAGAATCCATCTTTAATTAAACCCAGGTAACATCATTCAGCACTTTGATAAAAACATGGAAGATACACTTGTCAAACCTGCAGATGATAAAAGCTGAGAAAGGTAACAAAAACTTTATATTACATACTAAGAATCCAAATGAAATTCAACATGGAAATATGTGGATTTAAACCATGTCCTTTTTCCCCACCCCCAAACCAGAATCTGATGAACAAATTTTCAATTAAAATCAGAACTATAAAGTGGGACTACAAAAATAAAAAGGAAGTGGTAGGGCACATTTCACCCACTCAGTCAACAAGTTTCCTCTAATTAAAAAAAAAAGGGTTGAGGCAGATAAAACAATAGCAGCACAAGAGGAAAAAATACAGACATCTTTGTTGATGCTATGCTACATAAATCAATAGTTACCCTAAAAGGTAATTTAACTGTAGGTCTCATTAACAGGCTCATATAGCATGTAGAAAGAGGCAAAAGATAGATGTACTCTGATCTGTAATTTTAAGATCACAAGATATTTAGTTCTTGGTGCCAGTAGGGATATGTACCAAATAAAGTTCAGAGGGTAGTAATAACAATGGTTGGAAGGATATAACCCCCCACCCCATATAAACGTTGTTAAAGTCTCTACAAAGACTGAGAGTTGTTTTCAAACTACTAAACAATAATATTAAAAAGGGAAATTAGATTTATCTTTTTGGTCTCAAGAAGTAAATGTGAATTTCTGAATACAAATATCAGAGACAAATTTCAGACACATACAGAAATCGGCAGAAAAGAATTAACAGTGACAGCTACTCAAAGATGAAATGTGCTTTTTCAGAAGGTAGTGAGTTTCAGACTAGACCAGCACTGTTCGTTAGAAATATAACACAAGCCACACATGTAATTTAAAATTTTTCTAGTAGTCACATTTAAAACAGCAACAAGAAACAAGTAAAACTGTACTATATTTTCTTTAACTATATCCAAAACATTTCAACACGCAATCAATATAAAAATTAATAAGATACTTTATATATTTTTTTCAAGGTAAGTCTTTTCAAAATCTCCTGTGTATTTCACTCTTACACCAAATCTGAATTCAAACTAGTCTAACATTACAAGTGCTCTACAGCTATATATGCTTGTGGCTAAAGGTATGGGACAGGATAGCATTAGAAAGGCACTTGACAGGTATGTTGCAGGGGGAATTAAAGTGCTGTTTGCATTATTAGATTAAATGACTTACATCTTCCAATCTGAGGCCTTGTGAAAATATCAGATGAGTAAGAAAAGTATCAAGAACATACTCAAAAAATTTAAAGGACTGACTTGATTCCATTTTAATCAGTCACTACTGTGCCTCGCGCACTCATGACATATATACCGGGGGAGGGGGGGGGGAATGTATACACATAACTTGTAGTCATCTTTTGTTATCAGTATATATTGAGTATTATAATTTTAATAGTTTGTTTCCTTTCTTAAAATGCATTTTGGCACCCTCTGTATACGTACTCCGTATTTTACTACAGCAGTCACTCTGAACACAACATAATAGTTTTGTCAAAGAATTCAAGTTATTTATGCAATATATCTCTCAAACTAGCTTTTTAAAGATATCAAAGCCATTTCTTGTCAGACTACTGAATCCCATGATTCATAACGTTTTACTGATATTCATCTTAGCATTGCTTGACTAATAAAAATATAAGTAAAAGCATTCAGTGTATTCATTGTTACCTTTTTTAAAAAGTTTTCTTTAACTTAACTACATTACATCATATAGAAAAACAGAAATTCAATTTCTGTTATAAACTGAACTGTCTCCTCCCAAAATTCCTATGTTGTGACTATATTTAAACATAAGGTCTTTAAGGAGGTAATTAAGTTTAAAGAAGGTCCTAAGAGTGGGGCCCCAATCCCATGGCACTGGTATCCTTAGAAGAAGAGGAAAAGACACTGGACATATCTCCTTCCCTCACATGTGTACAGAGGAAAGGCCATATGAGGACACACTGAGGAGGCCACCGTATGCAAGTCAGGAAGAGACCTCACCAGAAACCAAACCTACTGACATCTTGATCTTGGACTTCCAACCTCCACAACTATGAGAAAATAAATGTCTGTTGTTTAAGTCACCCAATCCGTGGTATTCTGTATGGCAGCCCTACCAGACTAATACAGTTCTTAAGAAAGTACTTTTAGAAGACTGGATTGAAAACCGAATTGTATCATTGTTGAAATTATTAATAAATTATGATAAATGTTTATGTATGTTTATAAATTTACAACCAAAGATTTCAAAAGCCTGACTTGTTGAGCTATTAAAATAACTAAAATAATTTGATAGCTCAAAACTGCAAATTCTAATTTTATCTGTAACTAAGGTCTTCAACTTGTATTTCATTATAAAAACAACATTCTAATCAAGATCAGTACTATATACAATAAAGCTAGAGATCAGTAGGGAGCTCAAAAAAGCATGTCAACCATCGCAATACTGTAATATTACCACACAAACAATATTTGCAATATTAAACATGAACAATAACTGATAATACATAAAAAACTGACGGTGCCTACCTACTAAAAGCGCAGTCTTAAAAAAGTTCACGACAAGGGAAGGATCATTGAAGACTCAGATAGTTCGAAAAAGTTTCCCAGAATGAGTTATTTTGATCTGGGCCTTCCTTAATAGATGATGGAACTTCAAGGTAGATAAGAATAGCATGAGCAGAGGCAAAAATACAAAATGTGATTTGATCTGATAAGAAGGAAAAAGCCAAACCAAGGAGGACCTGAAGTGATTATGTAAGTTTTTAATGAAGGAACACAGAATTAGAAGGCCAGTATAAAGTAAAAGTACAACTAGATAGGAATTCCAGTATCTGCTGTAACTTCGGGCTATGCTTTCATGAGTACGGTGCATTTTCCTTTCTGAGCCTTAGATTGGGACAAAATCTTTATCAGGTTATTGCAAGGTATATATGAAATATTTGGCATTTCACATAAAGTACAATGTGCACTAGATGACAGCTATTATTAAGGCCTCTGGGCTTTTCATCTTGCAGATAAGTGATTCCCAGTCCTGACTATAATCAGAAGCATCTGGGAAGCTTGATAAAAACAGATACCTGGGCCCCAGCCTAGAAAAAGAAATAGAGAATGAGAAACTTGTTGGTAGAATCTTGTAAATAGTATGTTTAACAAGAAACTTAGAAGCCAACACTATAAATAACAGAGAGATATTTAAATTTTACAACAGGCCAACTACAAAAGTTGTGTTTGGGATACAATCATCTTACAAAGCTATATTAAATGAAGTGGGAAGAAACTGTTTGGAAGTAATAAGACCAATGAGGAAACTACTCAATAGGAAAAAAAGTCCTTTGTTCATCTTGGTGAGATTCTAATTTGTTAAATAGGATCCACTAGTGACTAACTATATACTTAGAACATTCATCCTTCAATTAAAAACCGATAGAATCTATCAGCCCTACCCAAAAACCTCCAACACAGATTCAATCGTAAAATTCCTCCCTTATTCCCTTACTCCAGGCCAGTACAAATGTTGATGTGCATTTATCTCATAACATGATGTATTTGCATGTTTGTGGTATTACTTTTGCATTCCCTCCATGTTAACCAAATACTTAATTTTCAAAAATTTGCAACTTTCCAGAAAGTTTAAATTTATGCCAAAATTTCAAAGAAGGAAAAAAAAAAAAAGCACACCTATGTAATTATCTAACAGCACAATACCATGGTCAAACACAGACCTGACTATTTTGGTGACTACTTCTGGTGAATTCACCTGCCAGCTAAGTCATTCCAGTTACCTTTTTAGCTCACAACTAAATGAATCATCTTACAAAGTAACTCCTAGTTATTCTGGTTTAGACCAACTTTTATACTCTTAATACAAAATCCAAGACAGGACTGACTGCAGTTCTATCTAGGATAACTAATTTCATCCTTTTGTGCCAAGTTCTCACATTTCCGAACTTAAACTAGAGAGAGAAATGGTAACTGCTCAATTCACCCTTCTCAGCAACAAGAAAACTAAGACTATAAGTTGTCCTCTGAGTATTTGCAAATTATACAGTGACTATATATTTTGGTTTCCAAAGTTGTTTTCTATTTGTACATTATTTTATACATCCATAAAACATGAATCATTTCTACTTTATTTTCTTTTCACTCAGCATATCCATTATACAGAATATAGCTGGGAAACAGAAATGGAAATCTAACTCAATGCTTAACAGACAACAGGCCTGCAATACAGGAATGAACCAGGAAATAAAAAGCTGAGCAACAAAAACATAAAGATTTGTAATGGCAAACCGGACAGTATACACTTTAAGGACAAAAGAAAGTAGGTATATCCATAGAGCAAAAAAATGTAAAAAGTTATGTATGGCTAAAAACAAAAACAACTCATACTGCATTATTTAATAGCCCCATATTATGTCATAGCACAAAACTAAATATTCCTGATGGTGATTTTAATAAGTTCAGTATATTCCACTGAAAATAGGGAAGCTAATCAGTTTATACGTAACAAATATGTCTCGAGTAATATAAGAAACATAAATTAAAATATGTTGAAGGTACTAAACTAACAAATACCCTAGGAAATGGGAAGGCAGAGGAGGTTTGTTTAAATATACTCTTTAAAGGGCCGGCCGAGTGGCTCAGTTGGTTAAGAGCTCGCTCAAGAGTTTGAGCTCTGAGCAACAGCGGTTCGAGTCCAGCCCGAGCTGAGCAGCCACTGAGCTGCCAACAGGTAGCAGGATGGCTCAGAAAAAAAAAAGCATAAAGTAAAAAAAAATAAATAAATAAACAAAGTAAATAAATATACTCTTTAAAATAATACTTAAAATTCTAAAATATTAAAACTATGAAATGTCTCAAAATCATAAAATTATTGGCAAATTAGAGTATTAACACTGGAAAACCATATACATATTTAAAATAATCTTCATATAGGTTAATACACCAAAAACTATATTAAATACTAATACCTTGATTTTGTATAAAATTTAAGAGTTTACAGAGTACTTTGACATGTATTTGACATACCTCATAATATGTAATTCATGCCAGAGGTTATCAACCCTAAGGGTTCATCAGAATTACTTCAATAAAGCTGAAAATTTCTGAACCCCACCTTATTATACCTAGTGAGCCTCCAAGTGTGTTAAGCATTGGAAGTGTTTCCAATGTCTGACTAGAGTTTTAAGAACCACTAACCACTAATATACCACTAATTGCAACCATGAAAAAAATATATGTAATTTAAAAAGAACACAAATTAACTTTCAGTGATTGAAATAACAATGTTTTTTCTCCTAGTTAATTTGTTCAAATTAGTCATAAAAGAACTAAGAATATTTATGAAACTTTTTGAAATTAAAAATGGTTTAAAATGTTGCTGCTTGAAGGTTTACAAGTTACTGAAAAAATTTTCCTTATTTAGATCACTTTACATCCCAGAATGCTACAAGTAACGAATGAAGTGATACACTGGCTATTTTAATAACAGTACAAACAGAAAGCACCAAGATAAAATTACTATGAAGGTTCTGCCTTCTCTTACACAAATAATTATCTTACTCAAAATATTTCCAGTATTCTCTAAAACTGATTGACAATCTATACCAAAATCTTCCTCAAAAAGAAAGTACTCTGATTACAATCTGAATGGATAATTTGAATATATAAGGATACAAAATGTCACTGTGTAAAGAAACACTAGCATGACCCTTAGTTTGAAACAGCTACTGCTGTGAAACATGCCAATAGAAATTTTAAATAAGTAAACATTTTAGTACTACTCAATTGGTGACCTCAGTCTGTTTAACTGTGAAGAATGCAGAAGTTTCACATAAATCACTTTATTCCAGTTTCCTTCAATTCTGCTCATCAAACCACAAATACCAACCAAGTCTTACAAAAACAGTACCAGGGCCAGCCAAGTGGCTCAGTTGCTTAAGAGTTGGTTTAAGAGCATGAGCTCTGTAACAGGGCTGCCGGTTCGATTCCCACATGAGCCAGTGAGGCTGCACCTGAGCTGAGCTGTCACTGAGCTGCCAACAGGTGGCAGGATGGCTCAGGTGGTGTAACAACAAGATTGCCTGTTTGATGATGGGCTAGGCCCACCCGCAACTAAGACTGAACTCTGCACCTTGAGCTGAGCTGCTGTTCGGATGGCTCAGTGGATAGAGCGTGCGCTCTTAACAAGGCTGCTGGTTCAATTCTGGCATGGGCTGGTGGCTATGCCCACCTGCCATTAAGATTGAACACAGCATCTAGAGGTTAGAGGCCACAAGCTGCCAACGGGAAGCCAGATAGTGACTGGCGCCCTCCACAACTAAGATTGAAGAACAACTTGTCTGGTCCCTTCCCCCAATTCCCCAGCACTATTCCCCTCCCCAATTCCCCATTATAATCTTTTAAAACAAAACAAACAACAACAAAAAAAACAGTACCAACAAATTTATTGACCAAACTACAAGTATAGCTTTGGTTCAATATGGCAGATTTGATTATTAAATATAAAAATTCAAAGTGAAATTAATAAATTTATAATAATCTTAAAATGTTTATTCTCCATCCAAGATGTCTCTTCTAATATTGAGACCCTACCAGACATGCTCACTTAGATGTCCTTCAAGTCTCTCAATTCATGTTTTAAATTGCCTATTTCAATAAATGGTACCTACTCATTACCCATATGCTCCAGAAAGCTCAGATATTCTGATTCGTTACCACCTGCATCCCCTCACATGGCACATACCTCACAGCCACCCCCTATGCTTCATGCCTTTTGCCACAGCCCTAGTTATGTCCCTCATCTTTTGGTCCTAGGATTGCTACATTAACCTTCCTCAATTCACTGGCCCTACCTTGGTGCTTTATCTATACCTACTGGAATTATCACAATGATGCTCATGGTTATCATTCTTCGCTTAAAATCCTTCAATAAAGGCGTGTTTTTTTTAAATCCTCGGCATAGCACACTAGATCTCTGCTTACCACCTCTCTAGCCTCAGAACCTACACCACCATGATTTCTCAGTTTAGAGTAAGTATCCTTCCTCCTCTGCCAAATCACTCCTACCCACCATTAGATTCACCTTTTCCAGTTTGGAAAAGGTATCCTGCTCTGTACTCTTCTAAGTGTATACACACCTTTAAATCACATCACAAATGATTTACTAAGTAAATGACAGGTTGGGGATACAAAAGTGAACAGAACACAGTCCTTGACTTTCAGAAACTTAAAATGGAGGCAGAAAAGTAAATAGTCAACTGCCATACAGTCTTGTAACTTTTTTTAAGCTAAGATCTGAATGCTTGCTATATGACTATCTCGTTTAATTTTCATTTAATTCGCCAATAACTTTATGATTCCCACTTTAGAAGGAAAACAGAAAAACCTGTCATTTGCCCAAGGTTCAGTTAAGCTTTAGAAATGTGAATCCAGGTCTGACTCCAACATCTAAGCTCTTAATCACCACACCTTCTATTTCTACTATCACAGCATTTTAACTCAGTTTCTCTAGCACTCAGCATACAACAGGCACAAGACATATATCTGTTAAATGAATGAACTTGAGTGTTGAAGTCCTAAGGTAGTAATGACTTAACATCAATGCTACCGCTTCAACTGATAGTGTCTTTTGTCAAGGAAATCAAAAGCTCTGAGATACTAACACATATGAAATGATCAATGTCCCAAATTACTCATCATGTTATGGTTTATAATAGCAAAACATTGGAAATAAATGTCTACCAGAAAGGGACATGCTAAATATATCATAACCTCTCCATATACAGTCATATGCAACTTAACAACAGGGATATGTCTTGAGAAATGCATCATTAGGCAATTTCATCATTGTGTGAAGATCATGGAGTGTACTTACACAAACCTAGATGGTACAGCCTGTTACTTATACGCTATAAACCTGTACAGCATGTTACTGTAATGAATACTGTAGGCAATTATAACACAATGGAAATATTTGTGCATCTAAACATATCTAAACACAGAAAAAGCACAGTAAAAATATGGTATTAAAAATTTTTTTAATGGTACACCTACACAGGGCACTTACACAAGAGGCCCTGATTGACCCTCATGCATGAGGTTGATCAATTATACTTTGGAAAATACTGACCTAATATAATGTTGTATGTCTAGTAATTACTGACCACATTTTACAAAAATTCATTATAACTTAATGCACGCGTGTATTCTGATTCCCAAGTTTGGGAAATACTAAGTATTAAGTGGCAGGAGTTCTAGAAGGAAGAATTATGGACTAGATGGTTAAGAAAAAATTTCTTCTCCATCTTCTATGATCCTGCAATGGATCTCCATCACCCAGTACAGTGGTTCTCAAATCTGGCTTTGGGAGATGACCTCCTCTCAAGCAGTAGGCCCCAGATCTCTCTAACCACACTAACTATGTGGAGTACAGAATAAACTAATCCAAATAAGCAAAAGCCACGATGACATTTAAAGTCTTTCCTCCTCACACCAAGACCCCCAACCTTCTAAACAATAAGGTTTAAAAACCTTGGACTTGACCCATCGATACTGAACATCTTCCAAGTGTTTCTACAAAGTTGTTTTTATCACAATCCTTAATAATAAAAAAATGTTAGGTCCCAACACAATACTTGTAAAACAAAATTTAGCACCCCGCCAAAAATTTATACTAGGTACAAAGTACTGCTATTTTCTATTTCTTTCCTACTTTATAAAAAGCAATAGAAATCCACAAAACTGATTTCAAGACAAACTAATAGGTCTCAATTTGCAGTCTGTAAAACACTGCTGTAGAGACCAACAGTCTACATTTAACAGTATGCTCTCATCTGGCAGGCCTAACCTATAATCATGCTACCTTAAAATTCTGTGCAAAAACACATTTTTTTCTACATCAGTTTCATTGTACAATAAATCTTATGTCATTGACAGTCCAAACTTAGTACAGTAAAAAAGCATAAAAAGGGCCTGCCGAGTGGCTCAGTTGGTTAAGAGCTTGCTCAAGAGTGTGAGCTCTGAGCAACAGCGGTTCGATTCCCGGCCCCAGCTGAGCTGCCGATGAGCTGCCAACAGGTGGCAGGATAGCTCAGCTAAAAAAAAAAAAAGAAAAAAGAAAAGAAATTCCCCCCCCCCGCCAAAAAAACATACAAAACGTTTTGTTTTAAGATTTAGTAAAACGCATAAACGTTAAAATTAACATAAAAAATTTCAACCTCTAATCAAAAATTCAATATAGCTTATTAACTCAAAATGTAAAACAGGGTTCTCAACTGGTAATTTAGTCAGGTAACAATACTCCATTGGCAAAATCCTGATTAGAGTATACAGTGAATATGTATACCATCGAATTACAAGAAGCCTGAAACCAAACTGCTCTCTCGACCACTGTCTTCACTCTGACTGGTCTTGTCATCTGACCATCGCACATCATTCACGAGACGTGGAAACCACAGATCTAACCCTTCCTCTTCCCCAAGCTTTTTCTGGGTGTTTGTCCGTCTGTCTGTTGTTTGTTGCTAACCCTCTACAACTGCTCTAAGGTCTTTTAGGAGTCCTACCTTGTCTCAGACTAGCTTAGAAGTTCTGGCATGGACTTACTTAAGATTATTTCTATGGGAAAATGCACAAATACAAACAACCAATTTTATAAAACTTCTAAAACACAGTCTGTTGATAACACTACAATTCGTGGTTATGTATCCAATACCTTATCTTCAAATCAAAACCAGAAATCAAAAATTCTTAATAAATTACAGATATATCCTTTCTATAAATTAAAATCTACTTGACATAAACACAAAATAAATTTCTATAGTCAGTTATGAACTTCAATTCTGTAAGCCTAAGCGTGCATGTGGTACTTTTAATAACTGTATAAGAGGACCTGGCTCCGTCTTATTGTCCCATCACAGGCTGACACAATATTATCATCCAAACCCCATCCATGTAGCTTCCACATTTATTTCCTAGCTCCACTCAACCCTATCTCCTCTAGCCCCACCCACCGAACAGCTGGGTGGGATGAAAGATTGTTTCCTGCCCTCCCCCTTTGCTCCTTCCCTTGCTATTTGGAGGAATAAGGGATCCAGGCAGCAGTAACTAGCGTTGTAAATGTAACTGTTTACGTTCAGCTCGGGTACCATCCCTCAGTCTACCAGGATTCCCCAAATTTCATTTCATCTGGACCTGGGCATTTAATGCCTAAAAAGTTTCCTCCTCTACTTGCTCACAAGCTGGGGTAGGGGGCGGTCCTGACTGTGTTTATCACCGACATGTATATAAATTATGTAAAACCAGTAACATGCTTCTGAATCTAGATGTGTTCATTTAGATTCTCAAGGGCACTCAAGAAGATATTCGTCCCTTTTATCAAAATGAAGCCAAAACAAACCTTCAAGTTGAACGGTAACAATAAACTCGCAAGAGTAAGTTATTTCAGTAACTAAGCAAGCACCTGGCCGGCACCCATTCTTCCCTCACACCATCAAAACCCAGATTTGAAACTGCGCTCTCAAAACGTCACTCGGCCAACGAAAATGTGTTTGAAAAATCTCAGTTGCTTATGTCCTACTGTACACCCAGCACGAAATGGGACTCGGGAGTGGAAAATGTGAATGAAACGGCCCTGCTCTTTTTCCAATACGTGGGGGAGGAAAGGAAATGAAAGGGCTTAGGAGACTATCTGAGAACACTGCGATATTTTCAAAAACTAATTTCCTTAAACATCACCCGTCCGTATCTCCAACAGGGTCCCTCCCTTTTCCAGCGACCCTTCCCACTCCTCCGGAGGGCGCCCTTCCCAGACGCTCTCTTCCCCGTTTCTTAAAAAATTAAGCCCCAACCAGGCTCCGTCTCCTCCGGACTGAAGCCTCGCCCGCCATCCCCCGGCCTTCGGGGCCGCGCCTGGGGAAGGGAAGCCCGGAGAGGCGGGGAGGGGAGAGCGAGCCGGCGACGCGGTTGCCGGAGCGCCGCAGCCCCGCCGCCGCCTTCGCCGCAGCTGCAGCCCGGTGCATCCTCCTCCCCTCCCTCCCGCCGCCGCCCTCCCGGGCCCGGCCCACACATCCCCGACCTCCTCGCCAGGCCCGATCCCGCGTGGGGGGAAACTCCGCCGCGGGGGGGGAGCAGGGCCGCGGGAGCCGGCGGGCCGGGCAAGGAGGACCCCGCTCGGGCTGCGGAGGCCGCGGCTCCCGGCTCCCCCGGCCCGCCCGCCGCGGCACAGGAAATGCCGCCGCCTCGGCTCTCGTCACATTCAATTCAAACTGTCACCGCCGCCGCCTCCCCTCCCCCCGGGCCCGCCGCCGCCGCGCCCCGG
>NW_017731594.1:1737441-1889914 GCF_001890085.2 Hipposideros armiger
CCCGCAGCCCGGTCCGGCGGCCGCAGGGCGCCCCCGCGTCTGGAGCCGCCGACCCGAGTCGCGGCGGCCCGAGGCTGAGACTCACCCATGGTGCTGCTGTTGACGCTCCTCTCCTCAGCAGCAGCGGATCTCGCACTGACCGACATCCCCTCCCCCTCCGCGACCAGCCCGGGAGCGGCGCAGCCCGCGGATTCTCCAAGGCCGCCTACGCCAGTTCCGCGGCGTAGCCGCCCGGCGTCGTAGCCTCGCTTACGCAGGCGACAGCCGACCGGCTCCTCCTCCCGCTCTCGCCAGCCTCCCGCTCTCCCCTCGCCCCCCGCCCCCTCAGAAGAGGCTTCCGGGCCAAGCGGAGGCTGGCTCGGATCTCGCGAGATGACTCCCTCTCGGCCTCGCCGCCCTGCTCCATTGCGAGCATGACTTCATGGGCGTCCGCGCTCCTGTGCTGCTCGGGCTTAGCCGCCATGTTTAAATTGGCGGGATTTGGCACATCCAGGGACGTGGGCAGTCAGGCTTCTGCGCGTGTTCCTTCGCCACTGCCTCTAAGGTGAAACCGCGTTAACGTTTGTCAGGGAACAGCCTGGGGAGGCCGAGGCAGTGGCTGGCGGGGCGCGAGGGTGGGGCTTTGCCCGAATTAAAGATGGCCGCCGCCCGTGCTGCCCCACGCAGTTTCACGTCAGGTTTTGAAGCTGCGGGAGCCGCCCGGTTGGCCTTGGCGCCTCCTTACGGAATTGGCGTAAGGCAAACAGGCGCCGCTGGAAGCGGCGAGACTGGGAAGCGGCGCTCAGGGCGGGGGCCGCGTCCACGCCTTGGCTTCTGGCTACTGACCTGGCGGCTTTGTGAGTGAAAGGGAAGAGACACTTCGGGGCAAGTGTCGATGCCCCCATTCATCCCCGTTGCCTCAACTGCCTTCGTTCGGGGTAGTGAGGTTCGGCCCTGGTGGCCCCGACATGCCCGTAGCGCTGTCACTTCGCTGGCCTGGCACAGCCAAGAGGTCGGCTACTGCGGCTTCTGCTGCGGACTCCCCGCCGTCACACTCGTGTTGGCGGCTCACCTTGTTGGAGCCCGGTTGCGTCCTCGTAGAGTTGACACTCGAGTTGAAATGAACGGGCCCACGTGAAACTATTGGGTAACGGTTAAAGAGGAATCAATCCAAGACGCAAGTTGTGCGGCCTCGTACGGTAGCCGTGAATGTCGCGTGGTCATTGGAGCCATCTCCAAATGCTTTCTAATGAAAGCTTCAGTTTGCTCAGAACAACCCGTGGTCTTTTGTACCTTTCGTGAAAATTAATGGCGTCGCCGTTGTATAATTCATGCACATGAATGATATCTTTCCTGTTAAGCTGCGTGTTAAGTATATATACACGTATAGGCCGGCTCATGGTAATTTATGTATATTTATAAATATATATAAATAAATTGCCATGAACCGGTACAAGATGCTTCGTAGCAGCATTGCTTATATTAGTGAAGCAATTTAAATATCCACTTACAGGAAAATGGATGAATTAAGTTACATTGTTGGACAAATTGACATACACAGAATATTAAACAATGGATATTGATGAGCTAAATCCTAGTGTTAATTGAGAGTTCCTTAACATAATATTGAGATTGCAGAAAGATGTATGTATACAATAAATAAAAGTTTAAAAATAAACTGAGATCAAACTGTGAAAATCATAAGTAAATGATAGACACAAAATTCAGAACAGTGGTTACTTCCAAAGAGGAGCAGAAGGGAATGTCATAGGTAGGGTTCACATGTATCTATGTTTTATTTTTTACCAAAAGTAATGTGGCAAAACCTAAAGCTAGGTGGAGGGTATATGAGTGTTAAATTGTAATTATTTTCTATATTATTCTGTATACTTGAAATGTTTCCAAGAAATTTTTTTTTAATGAAGGACATTTAAACAAGCTAAACGTTTAGCTTGTTTCATGTCTTGATATCTACTGTTTCCTAAGTCTCCATTTGCTCCATTTATTCTCAGCTAAAAAAATAGAACCCATCAAAGAGGAACTCCAGCAACTTCCTGCCTCCACATTCATAAGCCTACCTGCATCTACACCCATCCTTTCAAACATCGCAGTGGGCCAGGTATCCCCCCACCATCTGAGGCACAGATTTCTACATGGTCTCTGCATTTTATCTCTGTGTGACTGACCTCTGGAGTCTGTCCGCCTCCTGTCTTCCCAGGAGCTTCACCAGTAGGTTCTTTATTCAGTAAGCTTCTGGGTTCTGCCCCTATCACTCCACTGAAATTCTCAAAGTCACTAACAACCTCTTTGTTCAATCCTTATTTTACTGACCTCTCTGCAGCATTTTGTACTAGTAATCATGGCCTGCTGCATTTATATCTCTTGCTGGGTGAAGCCACACTTTCCTGGGTGTCCTCCTAGATCTCTGGCTTCTTTACATGACAGTGTTTTAACTTCTAGGACCTCCTTCTTCTGTCTGTCATTTTTTTTTTTTTTTAAGAATTTTTATTGGGGAATCGGGGAAGGGGAACAGACAAGTTGCTGTCCTTTTGTTCTTCAGTCTAGTTGTGGAGGACGTCGCTTCACTGGCCCATGTAGTTATTATCATTGCGCTCTTCCCGGGTGAGGCAGCTGCTCGCCAGCCATTGCACGGCAGTTCACGGCGGCCCACAGCAGCTCACGAAAGCTCACGCCCGCTGCTGGCCAGCCCCACTGCAGCCTGCGCCATCGCTGGCGACTCACAGCAGCCCAGATCTGGGTCGAGTTGTTGTTCACCAATTTAGCTGTAGAGGGCATAGTGTCACTGGCCCATGTAGGATCCGAACGGGACCCTGATGCTCAGAGCTGGTGTCCCAAGCCAACTCTTAACCAACACGCCACTCTGATGGCCCTGTCTGTCATTTAAATGTCCATGTACCTCAGAGTAGTGTCCTAGTCAGTTTATTCCTATCTCACTTTTTATACTCTCTTTTGGTGATCTCATTTACTGCCATGGCTTCAGTGGTCATTTATATGCAAATGAATCCTAAATATAAATTTCTAGTTCAGTTCTCTTTCCTTACTACAAATCTGCATACCTGACTACCTTCAAAATATATGTCCTGATGTTCCAAGATATCGCAAAACAATGCATCCCAAATTAAACTGCTCATTTTCATCATACTTACTTCTATGTTCCCAGTCTAAATGGTATTGTCATCAACCCAGTTGCCTAAGCTAGAAATACAGGTTTTTTACACTCAGCCCCTCCCTCTCCCTTACCTCCTACGGCCCTCAGAAAGTCCTGTCTGTTTTTTCTTCGCATATATCTCCAATCTCTTCATTTCTCTCCATCTCCACTAGAACTGTTCTAGGTAGGCCAACATAATCTCATGCCTCACCTCTCTATAACACCCTTTCTGCCTGTTGCTTTGTTCTACTTCAACTCATTCTTCACATTGTACCCAAAGTGACCTTTCTAAATTGTAACTATGTCAGTCCTTTGTTTAAAGTCTTCAGACTTTCCCTCAGGAAATTTACATGATACAGTTTCTCCTTTCTGGCCTACCCACCATGCCTTGTCCTCTCTCCAAATCCTAGCAAGCCCTGCTGTTCCCTCTGTTTGGGACACTTTGCTCTCCTTTTTACACTTGCATTCCTTACCTGGCTTTCTCCTTTAAGTCTCAGCTTAGCCATCATTTTCTCTAAAATCCTCCCTTGATCTCCCAAGATTGGGCAAGGTACCCTCTTACCCCCACCCATAGTGTTATTTTTTTTTTAAGCTGAGCCATTCTGCCACCTGTTGGCAGCTCAGTGGCAGCTCAGCTCAGGCCAGGAATCGAACCGGCGACCCTGTTGCTCAGAGCTCGCACTCTTGAGCGAGCTCCTAACCAACTGAGCCACTGGGCTGGACCCCACCCATATTATCTTATATTTACTCCCATGTTGATGTTAAAGCACAGTTTTGCATACACTTGTCTCTTTCATTGGAGTCTAAACTCCATAAGAGCAGGGACTCTTGTCTTGTTCCCCTGTGTATACCCAGCACCTAGCACAGGGTATGGTATTCATTATTTCATTCAGCAAATATTTTTTGAGTCATAACTGGGTACTAGGCACCAGCATACTGGTTAATCTGTGAAATGGGGAACCCTTGGAGGAGGTCTCTGATATGCGAGTGGATCTCTGAAGTCTAAGTTATTTTAATTCTAACACTAAGACTTTGTTTTAACCTTTTTCATTCTCCTTCTCTCACGATCATATAGTAGAGTTTTCCAGAGACTACATGAAGTGTGATAATTGCAACAGATTGAATGCAAAAAACACATAAATAATTCAGCTGTCTTATATTCAGCCATACGTTAAAGGGATTTGCAAAAATGTAAAACCAAAACTAATTTCTTTTGGTTTGGAAGATATGGTTATTTTTCATAAAAATGTGTTATTTATGTTGACATGTAACGGATTTATTCCTTTTTAATGAATAAATATTTTTTTTACTTTCTCAGTTTTAATTTCTAGTATCAGTAGATGTATTCCACATAAACAACAACTCTTTGAAGTCCTCAATAATTTGTAAGAATGTAAAAGCGTCCTGAGTCCAAATATTTGAGAATTGCTGCACTAGCACATATTGTATGTATGTTCAATGTAGATGTGTTTAATAATTAATGATATCACTTTGCTAAAACCCCGGCATAAAGCTGCTTAATGTTTCTTAATCAAAGCTTCCCCCCAAATGCCCAGAATTAATATCTGAATAGGCAAAAAAAATACCATGCTTAATATCTGAATATGCATAAATGAAAGTATTCTTTAGGTGAATGTGCTTTGTAAACTATGGTGTGTTATACAAATAGCGTTGTTTTGGTAATTGTCTATGATAAATATGGACCAACACTCCAGCTTTGGTAGTAGAACCAGGATTACCTATAATATTATAACCTGATAGTTGACTTGAAGATGAGAATTTATATAGCCAGCCATTTCACATCCATCTAATCTAATCCATGTACTTTTGTAAAATAGATATTACCCTCATCTTTCAAATGAGAAACCAGTGTTCAGGGAGGTGAAGTGATTTATTCAAGGCCTCAGAATTTGTAAGAGCCTGAGACAAGGTTCAAAGACCTCATGCTTTTCCAGTATTTAAGAAACCAGGTGAAGGAGTTTGTTTCTCTGTTGTCCTGAATTCTATTATTATTTGCTAGACATTTGGTCTAGTGGAAAGGTAAGATGGTTTTTACAATTTTCAAGTACTTTTACCCTTAGTTCAAGCAGAAGGCCCTGTGGATGGTATTAAGTCTATATGAAGGTTTCCCTTGAGGGCCAACTCAGAAGTGACAGCATCAGTGAGATGGCACGTCTCATAGAACAAGTCTGTCCTGTTTTCTGCAATGCCAAAACTTAGCAGACATAGGTTGGGTGGTAGGGGAGGAGCTTGAGATTTCAGGTGTGTAGTTTATGAAGTGGGTTAGTCAATCAGCAACATTTCCCTGTTCAGTAATATCCAAATATCCAAAAAGCCCTTGAGTGCTTTTTGTTCCTTCTTTGAAGGACAGGCCGTAGTAGGAGAGGATTGAGAAATGATGTGAAAAATAAAGAGCCATTAACTAAAACTGTTTTACTTGTTTTGTAATGTAACTTGTTCAAAAGCTGAAACTAGTTTCATATGAATGAATATGGGAGTTTATTTTGTTCACATCAGAGTTAGAATATGAAACATTGTAATTCAAGATATTCCTCAAGAGAAATATTCTACCCTCCACAAAATCTCTTATAAGCGTCATGAAATACAAATACAGGGAATCAAGGCAAGAATGGTTTAAATATTTTTGTATTTAACTTTTAAATATTTGGCAATGAATATACATTCCAGTGTAAAATTCATAATTGAATAGCATAGTGATTAGAGCAAAGTTCTGTTGAGATCAAAGAATTTAACTAAAATAATTGACAGTGTTAATGGTCTGCAAATGAAAGGGAATAGATATTGACATGCCCTTTTATAGCTTAAGAATCTATACAGTACATTTGCAAGGTCGTACAACTAGTGAACGAAAATTAGAAAAAATAAAGCCTACTTCCTCTTCCTTTGTAAAGATCAAACTTCACCCCACAGAGGAAGAGAAGCCAAAAGACATAGTAGTAATAACAAAACAAAAGAAAATGAGAGAACCATGCAGCCTGAAGACCAGACATTTAAACAAACAGCAGAATAGCTATTTGAATAACAAATGACCCCCATTCTTAAATTCTTTACCTTGGAAGGAGGGATTTTTATTTTTCCCACCAGCCAAGGAGAGAGTGGGGGAGAAAGCAAAGCAGAAATAGGATGTCTGAATCCTGACTGCCCCAGGAGGCCCGATTTATCTCAACTTATCACTGGAGGCTCAAGGAATTTTCAAATTCCAGGGCTCTCTTGGAAACTTGGTCCTGATGCAGATGAGAGCCCCACTTGCCTCTGAGGACCCCATCTCCCTGGTGATGGGCAGGCAGCACAGTTGCCTCTGCGACTGAGGGAAGAGGGGAAGCCATTTACCTTGAGGTTTTCTTGCCAGTCAGCACCTTGCTGTAGCACTCTCCAATCTGATTACACAGTAGAAATTCCACTGAAGCACGATACTGGAGGGAAATCCAAAGTACATAAAAGAAAATCTATTAGAAGTGGAAAGGCCATTGTTGCCAACTCCCTTTGGCATTTTGTACCAGTGAATCATAAACTGACTGAAATAGGAAATAGGGACACATGGTTCTTTGGGAAACCAGCTGCTTTCAACAGCCAGACTTAATATATTGATTTTGGCAACGATTGAATGCCTCCTGCTATATATGAGAGGGTAGTAAAAGTGAATCAGATTGAACTTAAGGAAGTTTATGTAGATGACACGCGCTAGGTTAGTTAGAACAAGGCTATCATTTTAGCACGCAATGGGAACCTACCCTCTCCAAACACTTTTCCTAGCAGACCTCTAATTGAGTGACTGTTTCCTGAAGGCACACCTCAGAGAACCTCATATCCAGGAAAACAGGAAGTTCAGAGAGGAAGCAAATGTCTGTGCCAGACGAAGGCTCTTGCTTTACCTGTGAAGCAATTGCATTGGATTACCATGGAGACGGACTGATGGAGGGCAAATGCTTAGTGATAGATTTTAACTAGTATGTCATACTGTCTAGCTTTGTGCAGCTCCTAACAACAAGCTCTTTCTTATACTATATCTCTCTGATCATTTGACAGTGATTGGATTCTATTTTAAGGAGATACTTAAGTATCTGATAAAAAATAAAACGGAATAATAGTGTATGTTAATTGTTAGCCATGATGTGATCCATTTAATGGAAGGAATCGTGGTTGAGATTTATTTATGGTTTTTAGTTGACAAGCTTTTTTTACTTGATTTGCTCCTAAAAAATTGGCAGCAAATGATAACAACTTGCCAACCAACCACTATAAATAAACAGATTTTGTGAAACCAAAATAATGGCCATCTTTATCATCCAAAATGGTAGGAATACAGCATTAAACACTAGCATTGAACTGTAGATATTTCCTCCTGGAGTTCTTATTCCAAAAGGCTGCATTTGTGTACTAAAAGAACCTAATATCTTAAGAGTTGGAAGAGGCTGACCGTATAACTCTAAATCAGCTATGTACCAAATTCAAAATCTTCCTCAAATATTATTTTTTCATGTAATGTATAAGGCCACAATATCAGCTGTTGAAACTACAAATGTTAAAATTTGAATTTAAATGAAGCAGATGTATTGCAGATGATATTCTATTACTTTATAGCCCGATAGTTCACATATGGTATGGATGTAACTCGTCCCTTTTATGATTGATGACACACAAGTGAGCATTCTGTTCTGAAATACTTGTTTCTGATACAAGTGTTCATTTAATGCTTATTATTTCAAAATATGTTTTTGGTGTGAGCTAAATGTCAGTGACATTTAGATGCTGTCAATGAGCACTAGACAAAATGTTCTCTCTTGGAAAATTTAGCTGTTTTTGCAAATTTGTGAGCTACCATGACCATGAATTATCTTTGCCATGAAACTACAGACCTTGAAGCTAGGTCTTCAAGGTCTATCTTAGCTATCTTTTCATCTTCAAACCTAGCATAATGCCTTGCACATGGTGGGCAAACAGATTTTTTTTTTGGAAATAATTGCATATACGTTTAGGATTCATATGTTGCTTAGGAAACTGAATAGAGTATAAAAAGGAAAACCAAGAAAGGAAAAAAAAAAACAACAACCAAAAAAACCCTTAGAATTTGAGTGTTGGAAATAGGAAGAGATTATTATATTCCTATTGGCTCCTAATTTTATCCCCAGCTTCCATTGCACACACATATCCAAACACATGGAGGGGAAAAAAAATCAGGAAAAAAAAATCCCTTTCCCCAGATTTCAAAGGGCAGAGATTTTTTTTTTTTTGAGACGTCTGTGTTAATTTGGGGGTGGGGTTTGGCATCACCTTGACAGTGGAATGAAAGGCCCAGCTGGTACTGCCATTGGCAAGGTTGAGGGCAGAGAGCAGATCCACCTTTACTTCTCTGGTTTCAGCCCAGCTGCTTCCTACTCTTCTCCCTCATCCTGATCAGTTCTAGATAAGAGGCTGCCTGACTCAGCTTCACAAGATATACTAGCCTGCTAGGGAAATGTAAGTGCAAGCCCTCCCAGATCTACAGCGCTCAGGCAATGCACGCGAGCTCTGGAAAGAAAGCAAAGAGAAGGAAGAGATCCCAAAAGTAAAACCCCCTTTTCAATCACTGGCTGAGAGCCTCCTTTTTCCTTTCCTTCTGTCATCAACACACAGCAGTCCTCCAGCAAAGCAATCCTTCGCTTTACAAGTAAAAGGAATTGCTGCAGGAAGAAAGAAATATTAGAAGACCTTGAGACCAGTTATTCCAGCTACTGTGGCTCTGTTATTCTGGATGAGTCACTCTTCTTCAGGTTATCAGGTTATTCAGGAAATCGAAAGAATGTCAAATATGTGAGGGTTACTGAGGATGGCCGTGGAGCAGAGGGTAGACCCTCAGTAATTTCATTTCCTTCCTGCCTCTTTCTCCCAGAAGCACAGGTATCAGATATAGTGAAGGCTGAGGGACAAGGGGTGATCAGGGAGAGAGAAGGTGTTAAAACAGCTTCCAGGGGAGCTTTAACTCTAGGTAGCCCTAGGCTGATCTAGGGTAATTTAATTCTTAATCTAATAAATCTAAGATTTATCTAATAAATTTAAGATAATCTACAAAGGTGAGCTATTACTCCCATCAATCAGGGGAAGAAATGTGAGAGAACTTATGTGGGAAAGATTTTTTGTCTCATTGTTTCATAGTTCATATAATAAAAATGGAGGATATTTCAATGGAAAAATACCTTAGTAACTTCTTCCCATTATTTGCCATGCCAGAATGAGATATGTCAAGAAACAAATTGTTCATGCACATCCAAAGGTCCTTCAAGTTCCCCAATGTTCACAATAAACACCCCTTGTTAAATAAACTGCGATGATCAAGGAAGGTAAGGACAATGAAGAAAGGGACAGAGAGAGCATGAGCTGAAGTAAGGAGGGAGCAAGTGACTGGAACAGCTTGCTCACACCATATGGACCTCACCTCAAAGGAGAAGGGCTACCAAGACTGAGGATAACCCCTCAGTATTAGCGTGCTAGGGCCGCCATAACAAAACACCACAGCTTAGGTGGCTTCAACAACAGAAATTTCTTTCCTCAGGGTTCTGAGGCTAGAAGTCCAAGATCAAGGTGTCAGCAGGCTTGGCTTCTCCTGAGAGCTCTGTCCTTGCAGATGGCTGTGCTCTCTGCGTCCCCACATGGTCTCTCTACATGCACATCCCTGGTGTCTCTCTGTGTGTCCAAGTTTTCTTATAAGTACACCAGTCAGATTAGGGTCCAACCTAATGGACTCATTTTAACTTAATCACCCCTTTTAAAGGCCCGATCTCCAATAACAGTCACATTCTGAGGTACTGGGGGTTAGGGCTTCAACATGAATTTTGAGGGGACACAATTCAGCCCATAACACTGTCCCTGCAAATTGGCAAAGTCTAGTTAATGTGTACCCTGTGACTTGGCTATTCCTCTTCTAGAAATTTACCCTAGAAAAATAACTAGCATATATGCCAACACAATATTTACATGAGGCTGTTCATTGCAGCACTGGTTGAAACAGCAAGAAACAGTAAGTAACCTAATTGTCCATTAATAGGAGATTTGTATCGTAAATTACAGTCTAACCATACAAATAGAATACTAAAAAGGTGTCCAAGATGGTATGTCAATAGCTCAAGTTACAGAGCACTGTGTATAGTACAAATTCATGTTTAGAAATTATATTAATATATTTGTATAGGCCTAGAAAAGGCCTGAAAGGATATCAAATATCAAAATGTTAACAGTGGGAACGTCTAAAGTATGGGTTTTTTAGGAGGGCCTTTCCCTTTTTATTTGTACACTTATGTAATTTGAATTTTTGCAACAGATGTGTTTGGTTTAATAATTAAAAATGAAACCATTAATTTCTAAATTATTCCCTGAGGAACACGGGATAGACAGGTTTAAAGCGATAAAATTTGACAAACACTGTAACAAATAATTAAAACTACCTTTATTGAGCATCTACTACTTACTCATTCAACAAATATTTTTGAGTCCCAGGTATTAATTAGGCATTTCTCATATATTACATTCAACCTTCACAAAAATTTCTCGTCAAGCTTTATTCTTTTTATTTTATCACAGCAAAAGCAAGGCTCAGAGAAGTAACGTAATTTGCAAAAGTTTCCCAGTAAATAAGCAAGAAAGCCAGTTCTTTGGTCTACTTTATCATGCTGCCTTGTAAAATTATTTTTTTTAAATTGTCATCCAGCTTGACATTATCTTAGAGTCACATTTATAGGTCATTACTGTATTCTCTCAGCAAATAAGCTGCCACCTCTAAATCTAAGTCTAAATCTGTGTCTACCTACCTACCTATACACATTTCATAGCCATTAATCAGAAGTATTCGTCTGAATGATTTTGAACTTACAAGTGATTTTGGTAAGTAGATGAAACTCCCATGATCTTGAGCTTTCATTGAACAATGAATGGGGGTGGGGAGAAGGGTGAGCCAGGAGAGCCACTCTCGTTTACTTTGTTTATTGTAGGGCAGGGCAGTACTGGTATTTGGGATACTAATACAGCAGTGTCTGGGTCTATAACTCCAGTTATCAAAAGAAAGCAGCTTTAATGGATTGTGCCCTCCGGTTACCGTCTCTGTGAGAAGCACACACATAACGTATTGTTCCCTGTGAAAAAGAGGACTTTGTGCAGATAGGCTGGTACAGTGGTGTGGAAAGGACTTCCAGAGAATCTCAAACAGGACTCTTGATCATCCTGTCTCCTGAAATTGTATCATTTCTCTTCAGATAGCAATAGGATCTTTTGAATGTGCTACAGCCTGTCTATTAATACAAGTGTGATTTCAGGGAATTCAGCGTATCATCCAGATCCTTCCTAGTTCCTGCCTCTGATATCAAATTCATTCCTCTAAACCCTTGTTCTTTGTTTGAAAGCTGTAGGTCCCCAAAGCCCAGTGCTTTCCTCTGTCATCAGACATGTATTACTAGGTATGAATGGTGGTGAGGAGCAGGACAGTAGGCCCCTCCTCAGGGATTGGGGGTGAACCAGCTAAGGTTGGGAGGCTGGGGGCACAAAGACAAACTTGCCAATTTCATTGTATTGCCTGGGGCATAATGCTGGGAACAGGAACCCTATCAGTTGAAGCCACTGCGAGTTGTTTGTTTGTTTGTTTGTTTGTTTTACCCACTAGTGAGTAGAGTGTGGAAATAGTGGTCTGATGCCTCATGAGAGCAGAGGCCCTTATACTCAAATGGTCTTCCCAGCTATCACCTCTGAGTGAGCCTGACAAGCCTTTGCCCCATTCTCTGTAGGTACCATGGAGGGGCAGAAAGAGTATATGTTTTGAAGTCAGAATAGAGTCAGGTTCAAATACAACTCACCCACTTACTGGTCATCTGACCATGGGCAAGTCACTATCTCACAGGGCTGTGGAGAGGATGGATTGAGATTATGTAAGTAAAGGGCTTTGCACAGTGCCTGTGACACAAAAGGGACCCAATAGAGTACAATCAATCCTTTCTAGGTCTTCGCTGAGAACTCCACCAGGACCAAAGCCCGGCCTTGAACCTAAGCCCAGTCAGCTCTCAGTTCTGACCGCTTGCCCAAATCCTGCTGAATCCTTTCTCTTGGGCCCTGTTTTCATATCCTTTCCGCCATCAGGATGCAGCTTCAAACGCGTATCCTGCCTGCCTTTCACCCACCAACTACACTCGTTGCACGGATGGCTGGGCCATTTCCAGTCAGGCTAGTGTCTGCTCTGGTCCCTCTTAGGCTTGGTGATCTAGACCAATGGTTCTCGATCCTTCCTGCAGCCACCCCAGACCTAAACTGCTCTGTGTGCAGAGCCTGAGGGTCTGCACTTTTAACAACTCCCCTTCCCTCACTGCAAGGGCCAGCGCACTAGTCTTCATCTACTCTTCCTCCATGCCGACGTTCCCAGCATGCTGTGCAACCAAGACCGGAGCCTCTACTTGGCAGCGGTGGGTGCTTGATAGATGTTTATTGAGTAAATGAAGGCTTTCTGTGTTTTTTTGTTTCATTTTGTTTTTCTTACAAAGCTATTTAGCCATGGAACTTTATATTACCATTAAAATAATGGCACATATTAGTTGTTCAATAAAGATTGTTTCACGGATGATTAAAACCTGTTTTCTTTTAGGATGATTTTGGGTGTGGGGGGCAACTATTTGGGAGAATGCCCATGGGTACAGAAGTTCCATGGAAGTAAATGAATGACAGCATGTGGAGGAGTTTTATGAAGCATGAAGAATATGTGGAATAATAGTGGTGTTCCACCACCCAAATATTAGTATGAGTACATTTTAATTTGTTCTGGAGAAAAGGGAGCTAGGCTAACCTTCTTAAAGGTTGCTGTGTATGTCACCAGGAAAGAGAAAAGCAAGAAAGTGTTCTCTTTACTCCCAGCTATACAAACCATCATCTTTTTTTTTTCTTTTTACTTTTTATTATGAAAAATTTCGAACATATACACCCTAGAGAGAAGAGTATCATACATGCTCGTATCCATCACACAGCTTCAACAATAATCAACGTTTTTCTATATGGGACCAACCTATGTGACGCAAAATAAGCCTTCTGATTTTACTTTAAAAGTTGTTCAAAAAGAATATGTAAATACGTGCTTTAGGACTAGGTCAGCGTTCTCTGAGAAGCTCTAGAGATAGCATGTACTTCTAGAGTTTATTTACATATATTTTTCCATATCTGACTAACAATTCCTCTTTGAGTTGATGATTACCACATCCCAAGCTCTGTACAATCTCCTGATGAGTGTATATAATGGAGTCACTGTACTTTCCTCTAGAAAAACAACTTATTTATTTTTTAGAACTTTAGAAAATTGTGGCTGTGTCTCCATCTGGGGTACAAAGGACCCGTGAGCCCCGTTTGCTGTGCTCCTTGCATTCAGTGGCTCCAGCTGTGCCACCACCCAGCTAGTGTTGTGACAGCCCGGAGGGAGACTTGAGACACTGCAGATCTGGGTTCATTGGCTGTAGAAAGAGTCTCCGTGTGTGAAAGTTTATACTCTAGGGCAAAACATTAGGGAGTGATTAGTAGTTTCACGCTGACTACAAGCAATTTCTTGGGAATTACTATTATTTACTGCGTTCAACCATTTACTTAAGTATAAGGTGATGCTACTGGGTTTAGCTTTCCTATAATTGTTTTTTTCTTCCCAGTCACCAGACTGTATTTTCTACTTTTAGTACAAGATCCTCAGGTGCTAAGTTGTACCCTCTGACCACGGGAAGTAAAATGTTAGTATTAATTAAACTATGATTTGAGAAGAATCCACCATATCATGCTTACTAAGTACAGTGTCACTTGAAGCATGTGGCTCAATATGTATTTGTTGAATGAACAAAACTGAGTGTCTGCCTTCCAAGTATCTTTCTAGCTACTCGTATGTTTTAATACCACATTAATGTGAGTTTTGTCATATAAAAAAATCTCAACTATAACCAGTACATTCTTCCTTGGGATGCAAAATCCATGTTGATAATCTTTTTAACTCACTCGCCTATCAGTTCCTTACCTTGTTTTCTGTGACTCCATCTTGTTCTGCCTCAGACCCTCCTGAGTGTAGCCACACCTTAGTTTATACCATTGTTCACAAACATCTCCACATCTGAGACTCTCAGACTGGAAGTGTCCTCTGACCACTGCCTCTCTAGTTTTACTTTCTTTTTTCTTTCATTTAGTGCGATAAGAGCAAATCAACTTTGCTAGTCACACAAGTGCTTTTGTATTTAGTTCTTTCCCACCAATACTTTAAATGTTGACTTTTTTTAACATTACTGCTGGAATCGCCTTCTAAAGATTCAGATCTGGGCATGTCATTTCCAAGCTCCAAAACTTTCTTTTTCCACCCATTGCCTTCTATGGTCAAAACCCTCCATGATTTGGTCCAAATCCATCCTTCTAGCCTTCTCTTCCACTCAACTCTTGCAGGCTGGTCTGTGACTAGTCCTCTCTGAGCACAGGCCCTGTGCTCAGTTACCTTTTTTTAAACTATTGCCTCTGTCAGGTGCTCTTCCTTCCAGATCAGCTTTTGCAAGTTTAACTGGTCTTCAAAGCCCAATTCAAATCGTTCTTCAAAATGCTCTCTCCCCATTACCAAAGTCAGAACAAGAGCCTCCCCACATAATTAAATACTTGGTTGATACCTGGAACACACAATTCACCACACTATCTCTTGGCATCCGTTTGTTTCTCTTCTCCACCAGACTGTACACTTAGAAGAGAGGGACAAAGTCTAATTCATTTTTGTATCCAACCCAGAGAATGTAAAGCATTCTCATAGAGGGTGCTTTATTGTTTATTGAATTGAAATCTATATCAAGACTTGCCTTGATTTAATTGATAGAATTAAGAATAAAATTTAGCTTAATTTGGAGAGCAAGATTTTTATGTTGTTTTCCTTAACGAATTGGTCTTTATTACAATATAATTTTTCTATTCATAATACAGTGTCTATAGTAGGAATTATTCAGTGGACAAAAATTCATGATAGTCACCATATCAAAACATGTGGCTAATAGAACAAATAATAACATGTTAAGAGGAAGACACAGTACAAGTGACAGAATATATGTGAATATCCTGGGAGTTTCTGATTACAATTAAAAGAGTTAATGTATGTAAAACGCTTACTCATTATCTGGTACAGACTACGTGCTCGGTAAATGTTAACTGCGCATTATACAGCAAGTAAAGTGGCTGGAAAAAACACTTTCTTTTTTCCTATGTAACCTACATAGGTTTGTGTGACAGTTGATATCAACTTTGACCTGCATTCAGTTTTAAATCAGAGATGTCTTTTTATGATAATTTCAAGAGCAAATAACAAAGAATAAGACATGTGAGAAGGGAGCATGATGTAATTTACCATGTGCGCTATTGATGAGAACTTGGCTTCCCTCTGTACCACTTGATATTCAGCAAAATAAATAATGGTGATAATTGTCACATTCCTAACAAAGACATCTGCTAAACCCGGCAACTCAAGCAAAGCTGTTTGCTACTGACAGCTTGCTTCAAATGTGAATGTTGCCGTTAAGAAAAAATAGAGTTTCTGTATTTGCCACATTACCTAATATGTTGTGTTGGCAATACTTCATCTGGGGACCCAAAAACCTATGCCTGATAATTAAATTCAACATTTAAACTTCTATATTTGCTTTAGGGACTATTGGAAGATCTTTACTGTTTTGTTGTTTTAATGTAAATGATATATAACTATATGATCAAAAGAAAAAAAATGCAACAGTTAAGACTAATACAAACTGAAGCGTAAGAAGCCTTGTCTAGACTCCCTACCAACATTCCTCCTCTCTAGAGATTATCTGTTGAATCACACACTCTGTAAAAATCACACACAAAAAGCAACAAAAATCAACCAACTCCACTTTATTTTATATATGGCCTTAAATTTCAGAAAACCACAATGTTGCATGCTGCCCAAGACAAATCGTTACATCTTTTGATTTTTGTCTATTTGTTAGTTAACATCATCATTAAAAACGTCTCCCTTTCAAAGAGTTTTTCCATAGGACCCAGAAGGATGAAAGCTTTGCTCTCTAGTCCCTCATCTCATCATGATCACTAAGAAGAGCTGAAGCAGCTCCTCCCTTAGACCAGGTCAGAAGGGCCCCTCGCCCTGGGCTCGAAACTTTGGAGGGTCCTACTGTCGCCTTCCTTTGGCCCTGCCCTTGCCCATGGGTGAGGTGTCTGTGTTGCCAAGCAGACAGGCCCACTCTGGGGCTAATCTGGATAGAGGCATTCCCAGCTCGCGTGGTCCAAGCAACTTCCATGGCCCCTCCCCCACCTCTTCTGTCCTTGCTGTTACTCACTGGTATAGAACTCGGAAGGGTCTGAGAAATCTAAACTCAAACCTCATCTTTTAGGTTGTTATGAATGTGTCAAGGTCGGAGGATTTAACACTTACTTAACAATTTGTTAGCTTGATTTATAACTTTAAAATATTCAGATACATAGCACATTGACTTCAATATGTACGTTGACCTGTGCTGCCTCAAATGCTACGAGGCATTTTGAAGATAATGTCTCCAATTTGGATAATGTCATTGTGAAGCTCATATAATTAAATGCCTTTTCATCTGAATTGTGTTTCTAACAGTTCCTTGAAACAAAGGCAAAATGAATCTCACTCTTCAAATCACTAGGTTTTTTTTTCAATGATTAAGTTCCAATTTCAAATTTTTCTATCCCTCTTATATACCTACTATTGAAATGTTCAGTGAAGGAATATCTTACTAGAGGTAGAACAAAACTTCACTTCATTAACCTCTTTTGAAAATACTCAACATTCACAGATTGTTCTTCATTTCAGTTTTTTATGGATCTGTCATTTTGCACTCACCTCTCTTTTTTCCCCCGAGCCATAATTTATCTCTCTTTTAATCAATAGTAAGAGTTTTTCAAAACAGAAAATCTTATGTAGGCCCACCCTCACTTTAAAGAAAAAGAAACAGGATACCATGTTGGGGTAGCATGATATTTTAGGCAAAGTCATTTAGGAGTTTTTGTTCATACAAGTTTGGCGAGATTAAATCAGCTGGATTTTCATTTTGTTCCTATTTTGTAAATGAATCTGTAGAGATGCAGGGGGTAGAAAGATTCATCATTTGGGGGAGGGGGTTGTTTTTCAACAATAATCACATTTTACCCAGGGGTCCATTTCATTCCTTATTTATACAGGCATGACTTAACAAAATTACTTAAATAGGCATTCCTTTTACATAGTCAACATCCGTGTGTGTTTGTGTGTTTCTGTTTTCTTCCCACCATGTCCTCCATCACCTGTTTTCCCACTCTACCCCTGACAGATGACCACTGCAATTAGGTCCTTGTCATGCGTGCAGGTCTCTTTAGGCAAATACAGGTTCTTATATGACTGCTCTTTTCACTGAACAGCCTTGCAGATCTTCCCGTATCAGTGCAGAGAGAGGGCTTCCTCACTCTTTCTTCAACTTTGCACGAATTATTCCATTACATGGCTGTACTATAATTTATTTTTATTCATAACTTTTTAGAGTTTTTTATTATTAGCTTCAGGTGTACAAAACAATATAGTGATTAGACATTTACACACCTCCCAAAGTTATAACCCCTACTATCGATCTGACACCACACATAGCTATTACAATACCACTGACTATATTCCCTCTACTGTACATTCCATAGCTACATATATATATATATATATATATATATACCTATATATATATATTTTTAATTATAGTGAACATTCAATATTATTTTATATTAGTTTCAGGTGTATAGCGTAGTAGTTAGACATTTATATAATTTATGAAGTGGTCCCCCCGATAAGTCTAGTACCCATCTGACACTATACATAGTTTTTACAATATTATTGACTATATTTCCATACTGTGTTTCGCATCCCCATGACTGTTTTGTAACTACCAATTTGTACTTCCTAATCCCTCCACCTTTCTCACCCATCCCCTGTCCCTTCTAGCAGCCCATCAGTTTGTTCTCTATATCTTTGAGTCTATTTCTGTTTTGTTTGTTTATTCTATTTAGATTCCACATAGAAGTGAGATCATATGGTAATTGTCTTTCTCAGTCTTGTTTCACATAGCATAATACTGTCTAAGTCCATCCATGTCGTTGTAATAACTTTTATTTCTTAAGAACAGTTTTGTACTTACAAAAAATTGTGACTATAGTACAGAGAATTCCTGTATATCTTTTCCCCCTATTATTAACACTTTACTTCAGCATGTTACACTTGTTACAATTATTGAACCAATATTAATATGTTATTATTAACGAAAGTCTATAGTTTGTCCAGATTACTTTGGTTTTACTGTTTTCTGTTCCTGGAGATCATATTACATTTAGTCATCATGTCTTCTTAGGCTCCTTTTGGCTGTGACAGTTTCTTAGACTTTCCTTGGTTTTGTTGACCTTCACAATTTTGAGGAGTGCTGGTAAGGTATTTTGTAAAACCTTCCTCAACCGAGATTTGTATCTTTTAGTTTTGCACAAATGTATTTTGTACAATGAAGTTTTTGCATGAATGCTCGGTTTTTTTTTCTAGTCATTTGCTATTACAAACAATACTTCAGTGTATAACAGAGCTCCTCACATGCTGCCTTTTCAGTGGTGCCATCAGCCACATCACGTGTTGCCCATATAAAAGATAAATTTCCAGGAGTGGCGTGGATAGGTTAAAGGGTAAAAGCGTTTATAATTTTGACACTATTGCCAAATTGCCTTCCATAAGGACTATGTCAGTTTATACTATATGTATGAGAGTGCCCGTTTCTTGACAGCTTGCCAACAGTTGTAAAACTTTTGGATTTTTGCCTGTCTAATAGGAGAAAATGGGTATCTCAGTGTGGTTGTAATAGCATTTGTTATGAACGAGGATGAAGTATTACATGTATATATTATTGCTTATTATAAACAGATTTTCTTCCATTATATTTCCTAAGCATTTTTTCATGTATATAAAAGCTATTGATTCCAGTATAATAATTTCATAAGGTAGAGATTATTTCAGCTCCGTGTCTCGGGATGCTTGCCATGCATCTCTGTGTTATTTTCATATACTCATATATTGAATCCTGTTCTCAAATGCAATGGTTGTTAACAGGTTGATTTCTGTCTAGGCATGATTACATATTCCTAAGAAACTGCTGTTAGCCATCTCAAGAGATGTCCTAGGAATGTTACATTTCTGGCTTTTAGTAAGAATGTTGTTCTGTAGTGTTTTCTTGCCACCCTACATGCTTTTAACCTGTTGTCAGCTAGGAGCTGTTTCGGTCCATCATCGTTTCTGTGGAGAGCAGAGATCATCACCCAGGTTTAGAAAAGTGACCTCAGTCCTACCCGCACTTTATCAGCAAACCACAAAAATGCGGCAGTAATGTTTACAAAGGAGGCATCCATCAAGCTTTTAGCATGTACTCTGCAAAGGACGAGTGATATATTATAATTGCTCTAGGAAGCAAATCAATTCTGAGAGATTTGGAAGGAAAGGATGGTTATCTACTTTTTCATCCTCATGGAGAACCCTCATGTGTGTTTGGGAAAATCTAATGAATGATCTCAAGAATAAGCTTTTCAGAGATGATGACAAAATCACGGCTTAAAAAAAAATCAAGGTTAAAAAAAATGCACAGTTCTTTTTTCCTCTGCCTTCTGTAATTTCCTTAATTTAACAATTCAACAATTTATCATGGGCCTACCATCTTGTTAGATACTGTTAAGAGCTCTGGGGATGTAAGCAAACTATGACATACTCCCCTCCCTGATGATCTTTAATAGTTATAATGTAAATGAGTAAGGCAGGCTTAGAAAAATTATGAATTTATGTTTCAAGTGTTATTAAAGAGGTGTGTACAAAGGAATGTTACAGAGACTACAAATAATTCTACAGGAGATTGGAGACAGAAATGAGAGGTAAGTGAGAGGAGGTAGGAGATTACAGAGGAGAAGAGATGACATTTAAGGAGTGAGGGAGGCTGTGACTGAGCTATCTAATCTGACATGAGCCCTGATTCAGCTGGTCCCTTTAGAACAGGGCCATCTTCCCCGCAAAATGGCACCTTATGTTGGTCATTTATGTGATGATTTTAGGTGGCATACTGATATGACTTTAAATGAAATTGATTTCGTTGAAAAAGTATTCTGTTTGTCATTCTCTTTGAATCTTTCTGATTAAATCAAGGAGAAATCTATCTGCAACTGATATCTTTTTTTTTTTTGGTGTTATTAACACCATGCTCTAACCAGCTGAGCTAACCGGCCACCCTCAACTGATATCTTTTTTATATCTTATAACATTTGCATTACTTTTTAAATATAGAAAACATAGTGTGCCTTTGGTTCAGAGCATTCAGGAAGCAACAGCATTTAATAATACGGTATTATTTTAATTTTGTTAATTTTGAAGATTACTTTCTATTTCTGGCAAATGATGCTGGCTTTCCATTTACAGTTGTGATGTAAAATTTTTAATTCATTCACTCATGAAATGTTTATTGATTACCTCCTGTGTGCCAGGCGCCATTCAAAGAACTTGTGGTATATCAGTGGATAAAACAAAAATCCCCATCCTGAGGACCTTATAACATAGTTTATTATTTAATTATTGTGTTTTAACTTTAAAATAAATGGGGTCAATTTTAAAGATGCTAGTAAGTAAATACTAGTACAGATGATAACAGTATTGGGTAGCAGAGGGAGCTAGTATGGAGAAGTTAAGACAGACTCTGCATCAAACTGCCTAAAGATGAACCCTGGTTCTGCCATCTGTGAGTGCTGTGACTTAGTGACTTACTTCATTGTGCCTCAGTTTCCTCTCCTGTGAGAAATCAGTAAATGTTGACTAGATAGGCAAAAATTCTGAAATTGATATTGAAATGACTGAGTTAGGAAAAATATTGGAGTAGATCGTTTAAACAATATAAAACAATGGAGGATCAAGGCTTTATGTGTGTGTGTGTGTGTTGTTTTGTTTTTAACTTTTTATTTTGAAATAATTTGAGACTCATAGAAAAGTTGTAGAAATAGAACAGAGTGCGCTTGACCAGTTTCCCCTAACATTAACATTTTGCATTGACCATATTCTAAGAATCCAAACTAAGAAATTAACATTGGTATATTACCATTATTAACTAATCTGCAGACTTTATTTGGATTACCCTGTTTTCCCTCATAGCCTTTTCTATGAGCCCATCCAGGATCTCGCATTGCATTTAATTGTCAGGTCTCCTTGGTCTCCGACAAGGTGGACCTTTCTTCAATCTCTTGTTGCCTCCCATGACTTGAACACTTTGGAAGAGCGCTAGTCAGGTTTTTGTAGAATGTGCTTCAGTTTCGCTGTGCCCACTGACTGTTTTCTCATGATTAAATTGAGTGTATGCGTTTTCAACAGAATACACAGAAGTGATGTGTCCTCAGGACATCAGAATCCAGAAGTTCACGATATTAGTATCTTATTACTAGTGATGTTCACGCTCATACCTGGTTAAGCTGCCATTTGCTGGGTTTCTCCACTATCAAGTTACTCTCTTTACCTTTAAAATTGATAAAAATTTGGGGAAGACACTGAGATGATGAAAATATCCTGTTCCTAGTCCACTGACTTGAGCATCCATTGATAAATCTTGCCTGTAACAAATATGACGGTGGTCTGTTTTCAGTTTTCTGTTTTCCTCATTTGTTCCACATTTATTATTTGGAATTTTTATGTAAGATAGGCTGTCTCTTCTCCCCCACTTATTTTTAAATTCAATGACATATTTGTTAATATCAGTATGATTCATGGATATGTGTGTTATTCTATGGGTTATAAATCAATGCTATTGTTATTTATTTCTTGCTCAAATTGTTCCAGCTCTGGCCAGTGGGAGCTCTTTCTGGACGGCCCTTATGTCTTTTTGACAAGCTGCCATTGTGTTCTGAGCACTTCCTTGCTCTGTTTGGCATCACAAGATGCGCCAGACTCACCTTATAGTTTCCCTGCCCCCATCCTGGAGTTAACCACTTCTCCAAAAAAGGACTTAAATAAAATAAAATCTTACAGTATACATAGTGAACACAGAAACATTTTAAGAACCATAAGATTTTAATTTAAAAATAGAGCTTAAATTTTAAAATATTAAAACAGAATAAGGCAAGGTTGAGCATAGGTGAAGGGGGTATAATTTATTTTTTCTTAGAATTTGGCTGCCACTGGAATCAGTGTTCCTCTCAGTTGATAGTATGTATTCGTCATATTGTCACAGCATTACAACATGGAACAGTGGTGGGTGCTATATTTTGGGGGAATCACAATATAATTCACAGCATGAAGAGTAAGAGCATACACTTTAGAGTCATATTGGCTGTGCTCAAATTCTAGCTCAGTCACTTGCCAGTTGTATGACATTAGGCAAGTTTCTTCACTTCTGTGTGTCTCAGTTTCCTAGTGTGTAAAAAGGAGGTTAATAATAGGACTTAAAATGTTTAGATGAGTTCTTGGCACCTAATAAGTATAAAAATGTACCAGCAATTTACAGTGCTCTGTAAAGCTTGCAAAGGACCTTCAATTACATTAGTTGACTTCTGTCACCAATCGCACTTGGGGTTGCACTGTTTCCAACTTTTAACTGTCCCTAATGTGGACTATAAAATTGGGTGATGTGATGCTGTCATGTCTCAGTTGCTCAGCCATGTAGCTCTCTCTATCTTATACTTTCTCTAAAACACTAATCTGGAAACATATAAACCATCACTTCCTTCCTTCAATAAATATAAGGGTAATCTCAAGGGCATTCTGTTACTTTTCTATTTGTCATAAGTAGAACCGTGAATCATTATTGATATCGCAAAGTGTGTTTGAAACATCTGATCCTTAGTGAATTCAACTCTGGCCTTTTATAGACAATGGAGCCTCTTCCGTCAGGAACGTCCCGTCGATGAGCTCTGGTTTCCCTAAGGAGCAGCTAGCTGTGCCCTGTGCAGACTGCCTGCCCTGAGATAACACAGGCTCAAGACGCATAGTTCACTTCATTCATTTCCTTCAGCCAGTTACTTCATATTCTAATTTTTCTAATAAAGGTAGTTTCCCCACATTTGTATCTACGCTGCACATTTCCTGACTTCATCACTTAATTCAATAGCAATTCACAGAAATCTTCCTAGGCTGAGAAGTTTGATCTTTGGACTAAAGATAAACATATATGCTTTTCTTCTTTCTGGCTGGGCCAGCCCTCCAGCTAAGAAACAGAGCATATGTCTCGCATTAGAGAATCTTATCAGGCTCAGAAGATGTACTCCCATTTCCTGTTCATACCACGCTTACGTGCTGTGGAGCTAAATTATAATCATAGCTGCTATGCTATTTTTAAAATGCAGCTACAGTTTGAGTTCCTGGCTCCCTTTTAAAACCATGACCATACTGCCACTTTCTCCTCACAGGCGCTATTTTCCAGCATCCGTGTGCTGAAATAAGAAACATTTTTATGCTAGCATCCCATAAACCTTGCTACCTTGCTGGGAAGTTTATTTGGTAAATGAGATGGACAAGAAGTTTCTTTGAAAAACTGAATAAAGTTCTTTGATGTCTAAATTGCACTCATTTGTTTAACACAGAGTTGGGGGTGGGGGTGGGGTAGTTAACCTAACAAGCTGATGGAAAAACAACCATCTTACTTTAGAACCAAGCAACAACCTTCCTGTATCCTTTAACCCAAGCAAAGCCGAGATTTGACATTTGTCTGTTACCTGTTTAACCTGGGGGAAAAGTAGCTTGCAAAGTCAAGTTTGCTTTTTTATTGTGGGTGGGAGTTGGTGTTGGCTGGCTTTTGTTTGCTTGCTTGAAATACCTGGCTTGCGGTTTGTAACTATTACATTAGCTAGATGGCTCTATGATGCGTAGGTTCAACCATAACCTTTTCATAGGTAAGAGTTTGGGGATAAATCATGTCCAGAAGGGTCCTCTGCCTGGTTTCATAATTCAATTTAGAGATAGAGTGCTCAGAGGGGAGAGAAGGGAGGTTGAAGTCAGAACTAGAAAAGAGACTTGCATTTTAGTTATTAATATTTCCATTTGACAGAAATTTTTATCGCTTAGAATATAAATGGGCACAGATAAAAGGATAGGTCAGCAAGCCACGGGATAAATCTCTTTCAACTATTCGCCTGGAGAAGAGTTACTGAAGTTTTTCATATGTTACAACTCTAACGTTCCTCTTTATTTTTTTTATTTTTTTTTTTTATTGTTAGTTTCGGGCAAACGTTCCTCTTTAAAGCACTAATTTTGGCATCAAAAGTCGGATCATTTGGGTTCAAACATCTGTTATTTCTGGATGGCTTTAAAATTCCATTGCAAGCCCAAAAATGCTCGAATTGCAAAGCATGTCCTTATGAGAAGTATCTCCTTGGTGTATGTTTGCCCTTCTCTCTCACGAATCTTCCACGAACACTTCATTTGGGCCTACAGTTTCTGCTCTGTTTCTCTATATGGAGTAGTAACATAAAGTGTTTCTTTCACTCAGATCCCAGTTTGAAAGATTCAGTTTTGGGCATGGAATGTGTTTCCCTGCTCAGTTTATTCTTTATGTGTTTGGAATGCACTGGAATGTATGTAAATACTTTTCAAAGTCAGGACTGCTGTTTTTCTCCTCTCCTACTTGCCTGACTGCTCCATACTAATTTCTGTTAGAAGTTTGCAAGTTCTAGCAAGATTTTTTGGAAAAAGATAAATGCAATGAAAGAACCCTTAAAGGGCAAAGATAGTACAAACAAGCTTCTTCTGGAAATAGTTGTGTTACAGCTTTTTTACCATTCCATGCAACCCCTTAACTAAGAGGTATGACTGCAGGCAGAAGATGAATTAGCAGAATAAATGTCTTCATATTGAAAAAACAGCATCTTTGATGAACATACGTTGAAGAGGGTCAAGTTCTAATGACTCTCCCACCAAGCTACTGAACTCTCTAGCTCTGCATTCTCCCCAAACTTTGGAATACAGTTTCAGTCACAATGGATAGACATTTATGAAAAGTAGAATTTCGGTGGGGGAGATCATACCATTGCCAATGTAACTGGGGTTTGGAGACATTTAAAAACTGTTGAGTTTAGACAACCCTTCAAAGGTGAGTTTTGGCATTGCTTTGCCATATGTAGTCATGTATCTAAAGAAAACAATTTGGGATATTTTTTCTTTGGTATGCAAACTTTGTGTTTTCTCTCTCAACCCGATAATGGTCATAAATTAATACAGCATGTACTATCCTAGGAATGACAGTTTATTAAGTAAATGATTTAGAGCAAAACTAAATAAACCAAGGGAAGGTTTCGGCCTCGGGCCCTGCAGTGTTAGTGGTTAATTCTTGGATTCCCAGTGCTTGTGCTCTGCTGATGGTAGCAGCCATCCCTCTAGTATTTGGGGGTGACTGCCATTGGGTCATTAATCTTTCTTTGGCTTTTCTGAGTCCTTTATCTCCAGATGCACAGAACAAGTTTTAACCCCACCCAGCCACTGACTTCCTGGACTTTTACCCCATTAGTTTTAGCTCTGCTTTTCCACAGAAGTAATTGTGATGTTTGGAAGACTGCCCATCTCAGAGTGTGCACTGTGGTTTCCGCTTTGCTCCACGCTCTTTTAAAAAGCATCACACACAAATTAAAGGTTTGTTCTTCTTAAGAAATCATTACTACTCCTTATCTGTTGGACCGAAAGGTTAATATTAGATTGCATTCTGCCCTTTTTTATTATATTTATGAACCTTTTAAAAATCCTTGCTACTACATTCCAAGTTCCTTGCTGGGCTGTTTTCATCGTTGTCATTTGCAGGGATGGCCAAAGCGCTTGTCACTGAGAACTAAAGGGTGGAAAGCTTAGGCCCTGACATGAGGCCCACCTGTATTGGAGAGCTGGCTCTTCCTCCAACTTGTAAGTGACATTGGGCTATTGTTTAACCCCTATAAGCCTTGGCTAAATAAGATAATATAAGTAAACCACTTAGCATGTGTTTTTACAGAGTCCTTACTCAGAATGCTAGCTATTGGAGGCATGTATCTCTGCGCTGAACAAAGAAGATTGCAACTGCTCCTTGGATAATCTTTTGATCTCCATGGTTTCTGGAGCAGGAAGAGTGTTTCTACCAAAGAACCCAAGCACATCTCTGATGTAAATTATTTATACCGATAGCATATGTTTATACATACTAGTCAGCAAACTGTAACGGGCAGTCATTTCTAAACACTGCCTCTAAGATTAATAATTGCTGTTCTCAAATCCAAGTGACCAAATGCAGGGACAGCCCCAGCCCAGGCAGAGTCTGTGAGTCTGGGACGTGCTCAACAGCTGCGTGGTGACCTTAGGCAGTGGCCTGATGGCTGGAATATCAGACACACTGCTCGGCCTTTGAATCTGGGCCTGGCAAGTCTCTCCGCCAATGAGACTTTTCTAAATCATGAACCCCTGGAGAATGTGAAGAAAGCTATGCATAGATAAACATATGTGGCAGGAGTCGGGTGGCAGGGAGAGGAGAGAAAGAGAGACACAGAAACTGAGAGACAAGAAGAGAAAGAGACGAGCCACAATGCCAGGGTGCGAACAAGAGCCCGAGAAAGGCAACAAGACACCAGGCTCTGGAGTCACACAGGCTCGGGGTAAAACCCTCATTGTTAAGCTGTGTGACTCCAGGCGAGCTACTTAACTTTTCTAGGTCTCAGCTCCCTTATCTACAAAAAGGAACAAAAAAAGAATGCCCACCTCAGAAGATTCCTGTGAGGGTCAGATGAGACCATGTATTTAACAGCGTGCAGCCCCGTGGGCACACTGTTTCATAACTTTCTCACTCAACATATCGAAGACGCTTCCTCATATATGGTATTGGTGTTTATTTATTTACTTAGGCATATAAATAAATGTTTATGTACCTAAACATAAAAAACGGCATCACTAGAACCAAATGCATATGGCTGTGTCATGCTGGGGAGATTCTTATTGCTGTTTTTTGCAGGAACAAGTGCAGATAAGTGATGCTAGGCAGCTTTTTTCTCTTCTAAGCGACTGACTGTACCATTTTAAGAATTTTTTTTTAAAGATTTTATTGGGGAATTGAGGGAGGGGAACAGTGCTGGGGAATCCGGGGAAGAGGAACAGACAAGTTGCTGTCCTTTTGTTCTTCAGTCTAGTTGTGGAGGACGGCGCTTCACTGGCCCATGTTGGTATTATCATTGTGTTCTTCCCAGATGAAGCAGATTGGTCGCCAGCCTCTGGACGGTCGCTCATGGTAGCTCTTGGCAGCTCACACCGGCTGCCGGCCACTCACGCTGGCTGCTAGCCACACACAGTAGCTTATGGCAGCCCGCTGCAACAGGGGCTGCAGCCTACGCCGTCGCCAGCGACTCATGGCAGCCCAGCTCCAGGTTGAGCTGTTGTTCACCATCTTAGCTGTAGAGGGCAGCGTCACTGGCCCCCATGTGGGATCCAAACCAGGGCCCTGCTGCTCAGAGCTGGCATCCCAAGCCAGCTCTTAACCAACGCACCACTCGGCCGGCCCAAGAAATATTAAAAGCCAGCAAGGCATTCATTCATTCGCTTTTTTCTTTAAATTTTTTTTAATGTTTCCATTACAGTTGACATTCAACATTATACTAGTTTTAGGTGTACAACATAGTGAATAGACGTTTATAAAACTTATGAAATGATCCTCCTAAAAAGTCTGGTACCCACCTGACACCATACATAGTTATTACAATATTATTGACTATATTTCCTAAGCTGTACTTTGCAATCCCAGTGATGATTTCGTAACTGCCAATTTGTACTTCTTCATCCTTTTCCCCTTTTCACCCTGCACCCCAATACCCCTCCCATCTAGCAACCATCATTTTGTTCATGTATCTATGAGATTGTTTCTGTCTTGTTTGTTCATTTATTTCTTTTTTAATTCCACATATAAGTGAGATCATATGGTATTTGTCTTTCTCTGTCTGACATAAAACCCTCTGGGTCCATCCATGTCATCGCAAATGGCATTCTTTTATTCAATCGGCGTTGACTAGGGCCAAGCCACATGCTGAGTTAGGTCAGCACTGGGAGGTGCAAGGTGGAGGTGAGCACACATTGGGGAACTACAGAGGCCCTGCCCTAACTGAGTTCCGGGGTTTGCCTCTGTGCTGTGCCCCTCTGATGGGCAGGGGGAGGTTTCTCCTACTGCACCAGAGTCAATGCCAGGGCTTCCCCATGCCAGGGTTGTACAGTCAGCAGGGGCAAGGAGATAGAAAAGGAGCTGCAGAGAAGATTCTAGGCTGCATTTCTGCCCCCTCTGCCCCAGGTTCACATATTTGACTCTGACTCTGACTCGTTGGCTCCCTGTGGGCTGCACCTTGCACTTCAGTTCTCGCATCTGCACAACGGAAGAATGGCGATTGCTTACTGTACTACCCTTCCTTCAGCAACGACTTGTAAAAATTAACGAGTTACACCTGGAAAGCATTTTAACCTCACAACAGCAAAGCAGAGAAGTGGTTCAAGGCATGGTGTATATATCCATTGCCTTTGACAATTTTCTTTCGGATTATGTGCTTCAAAATGGGCATGGATGTTTTCAATTTAGTAATTCAACCTAACTATATATAGTGAGTACCGATTACAAAAAAGAGAGAAAAAGAATTAAGATTCCATCTTTGCCCCTCAGTTGGCAAGTTGAACTACTTTCAGATTTTATTTGTGTACTCCCAGAGGGCCTGTTTGTCCAATCGCGCATATGTATCAATGAATATTTGCATTGCTAATTGGAGCCTTACCTACTCTCCCATGCACACCCCACAGAGAGGTCAGAAAGAGATTCTATTTTTAGCATCTGATGATTCTAGTCTAGTAGAGGTTTCTGAATGCAAGGCACATCCAACAGGGAGAGGGGGGCGGTCTTCATTGATCCTATTTGCTAGCTAATATCTAGGGTGAAGCGGGAGAAGAATGTGTACAGAGGGCTGTCTGTTGTCACTTGGAGAGCTAGCTACTGTCATCAGCAAGGAGAACTTGGTCATTTCTCATTCTTCCTTTTCCTCTGCTCTTGGCTCAGCAAAACCTTTGCTGAGATTTGAAGCCTATCCTGGTATTTAAAGGCTGACATCAGGATACGAGGAGGAGGCCTCAAGGTTACTTTCAGCCTCAGTCTTTAATGGGGTTTAAACTGCTTCACTAGAGATAGTCTCCAATTTGATATCTTCCCAACACTTCACTCCACATCTCCATGCTGGGTTACAGACCTGTTTTAACTGGTTCCATTTTTCTCTGGGGCAGATAAAGCCGAGATTGCAATATTACAAGCCGTTCAACCAATCATTATGTATAAACCTCAGCCTATTTTATATAATGCAATCCTTCTGGCAGTGAGTACACAAAAGATGCAAATAGGGAAGATCACAGGCCTGTCCAAGTCCCAGATCATCTGTGGCATCAGGGCCACAGAGCCTCTCTTCTTGGAAGTAAAATAGTTGCTCTAATCATAAGCAAATGCCCTCCTTCAGGACGACATTTCAAGAGGGTGGAGTGTACATGTGTTATACACACATATATAATCGCTTTAGAAGGTAATTACTAACAGCATGCTGGGAAGCTGGGACGCAGAAGGATTGAGTGCTGTCCCGATCATGTCACAGGTCTCCGGAGGAGCAGCAGAGTTCAGGCCCGGGATCCTTTATCCTGGCCAGGAGCTAGCACAGCCCATGTGAAGAAAAGACCGGCTAGTTTTCCAGCATAACATGGTATTTTATTTCACCATTGTAGACTGCCGGGAAATGTCGAGAGGCCCAGGCAGCTGCATCTTGTCTTTAGTAGGAAGCCTGGGGGAAGGGGGTGGGGGAAGAGAGGGAGAAGCTCATAATTCACAAGAGGCACAGCCATGACAAAGCCATTCTGAGTAACTGGACCAGACACAGAGGGGGAGCTGCTATTCCATTCCTATGTCAAGAATGCTTTTTGTCTGTCCTCCTCTCCTTATCGGCTACATCCTCATGAAAAGGTCATTTATGGATGGTGAAATGGGTGCATCAGAGCCAGCTTCTGTTTCTTTCCTTTTCTTCCCTCATTGCTGCTCTCCTGTTGAAAAGGCCCTTTGTTAAAGACCGAGGCAGCAGATGCAGCTCAGATGTCGTAAATCATTTTTTGGGGAGGGGGTATTTTATCTTGAATTGGTCTGACACCATCTTTGTGTTGAAAGTAGTTCTAGTGCTGATCCAAATATTCTAGGAAGTTGAGAGGCCCATACCAAAGTAGTATTTTACATGTATCCCTTGAAAAATGATGTATGTATGGGGAGAACTGATAATATCGATTAAATGATATGTAGAAGAAATGGACATAAAATGGCATCTTGGGCTGGAGTGAATTGGGGAGGCCTTGCGGAAGAGATTAGATTAATAGGAAGTGCAGAGTTAGTATGAGAAAAGGCATGCAGCTAGGAATGGGCTTAGTGGGTGCAAAAGTAAGAAGATTTGTTTATGAGGTATGTAGAGTTAGAAGTAGGTAGAAGAAAAAGGTGGTCAGGTCCTGCAGACACTAAAAATTAGGTTTAAGATTTTAGACTTTTAATAATCAACTAGTTGCTATCCATGCTCATATTTGTGAAAAATGTTTTACGTTTAGATCATAAAGAAGAAAGTCATTTACAAACCCACCAGTCACGGAGTCACCAGGGTGAACATTCTGGGGCATTTTCTTGCACAAAGTTTGTTTGCAAATTTATTGTCCTAGCTTAGGTCCCTCAGTGGCAGATTCCGAGATAAGGATGCAAGTGCAAGTAGCTGATTTAGGACATGATTCCAGGGAACACCAGAGGAGAGTGGGCGTAGTAAGACAAGGAAGGAAAGGAAGCCCACAAAAGGACATGTTCTCAAATGTGTCCATGGCAATGCAGTCATGTGGGCATCTCAGAAGTCTCCCACAGAGGGACAAGGAAGCTAGAGTGTTTACCCATAAACTCCTGCCAGTTGGGAGTTGATTTGGGGGGGACATGAACTCTCTGAGGGTCTCCCTGGTCCAGAAAAAGAACCCTAAGCAAAGAGCTGAAGGTATTTGCAGCAAAGGTGTGTGTGTGGTGGGGATATGGGTGGAGTGGAGATATGGGTGCTACATGAATATACCCAAATTATATTTGTATTTATAAAAATAGCTTCCCGAGCATCAGGCTTTTTACAATTGTTTTACTTGCATTAGCTCATTTAATTCTCACAGGAGCCCTGTAAGGTAGGTGCCACTCTTATCCCCCAAGCGTTAGAGTCTGGGATTAAAGACTGGTAGTAGATATAAGTTTCATACTCCCAGTGATTAAATATATGAAGTAACAAAGAAATGATGCACTCTCTAAAAGAGTTTTGATAACAGCCTATTCACCCAGCTCCTCTCTGCAGCACATTTTCTCCTCTTCCTGTCAATGTAGAGTTTTTCCTTTGCAACTGTAAAAGTCTTCTCTGTTTCTAGAAACGTTTGCTGGAAAATCAAACAAAATCTTGAGACATAAAAGATCTGTAAAGGATGCCTGTCAATTGTGTCTGTTCCTCATCTCCTCCCCCATCTTCTGGGGAAAAACAACACCTTATTTCATTTGGGAGACATGAGCCACGCCTTCTCTTTGTGGTTTTAACCAGCTGCCAAACTAGTCTTCATTCTAGAGGGGTGAGCATGAGATCTAGACTTGGCCAACCTTAATCTCCATCTACTTGGCCACAGTGTTTAGCTAGAAATACGTTTGTGCAGCAATGTGAGCTAATTAAAATCTTACCCTGGGACTTTAGATCAGGTTCTGGGAGAAGGAAGCTGATGTCACTAGACTGAGGTGATATAACCAGGAATTGTCTGGATCACGCTTTACTTCTCCATAGTAAGGTAGAACAAGCCTATCTGTAGGAGAAAATGTAAACAAAGCATAGCTAGAGATAGCGATAGATTATAGATAGATAGATAGATAGATAGATAGATAGATAGATAGATAGATAAATGATAGATCTGACTGCAGTTGCTAACTCCTCGAATTCCCTGAGGTCTACTTGCATGAACCAAGTAAACAATAAACCAATGAACAATCACCTTCCTCCTTTCTTTTATCCTTCCTCATTTCTTTCATGCTTGTTTCCTTGTCTGTTTGTTTACAGCTGGTTTGACTTGGGTTTCTGTTTCTTGCAACCACAGAGTCTTGACTAATTCAAGGCCTAATGCACCCTGACCAGGAAGTGTGTCTGTGGCCTTTAAGTTATATATTGGTGTAAGAGAGCAGGGGGGTGCAGAGAATCAAATTGTGATGGGACAGGAATGACCTTCAGAACGTTATTTGCCTCCATGATTCCCAGATCAATTCCTACTCACTGAGGCAGGAAGGACGCATCTGCCTTCAGGAAGTAGTGAATTGCAGGGGCTACTGGAGCGTGGTTTCCTATTGACAGCTGCCTTTGCCTGCAGCTAGTGATGGCATTTGTCAATAGCAAGCTAACCATTTGGGACAATCTGGTGTTTTCCTCCTACTCTTGTGACTCAAGGACATAGAGAACTCTGGTGTGAGGGGCATAAACTAATGGTCTGTGAGTTCTAACCCTGGGGGTATAAGCAGTCTTTAGCTATGTGACCCTCCAAATAGTCAGAAGATCTAAGGTCTCAACATGCTTTAAGTTGTAGAACATCCTTGAAATAATAGCTGACATTTATTAAGCACTTGCTGTATGTTGGCACTTAGGCTTTGTGTATGCAATCGCAATGTAATCCAGGAGGAACCCTGCACGGTAGGAATTATTCCACAATTCTCAGCTAGATCCATGAGGGTGCTCTAGAGCCAAGATGGCCCCTTAGAGTTCTTGTGTTGGGTGTAAATGGCCAGGCCCTTGTATGGCAGCCTTCCTCAGTCATTGTCTGGCTTTGTCCTAAGAAGGGTATAACCTGGGAGACCCTGAGGAATCTCAGCTAGCCACATTCCTCCCAGCCAGGCAGCAAGTCCTTTCTTGAAGGCGGTATTTGAGTAGCACATTTCCGCCACCTCGCTCAACCCAAATTGTACAACAGGGCATTGCCTTACGCTGTGACAACCTCCCCTGTGAACCAGACAAAGGAATAGACTGAAATACTGGTTTGGGGGCCTCATCGATCCATCAGTATCATGAGAGAGGGATTGTTCTAGATCAGTATTTCTCAACCTTTCTTTCATTATTGCCCATCCCCCTATCCTGGGAACATTTTTAGACTTTTTTTTCCTAATTGTTTCCCCACCATGAAAATTTTATGTCAGAGTTATACTGTTGTCAATGTAAGAAGCGTCCAGACCTATAGAGAATTTTTATGAGTTTATTTAAGCCAAACTGATAACATGTTCGGAAGCAATATCTCAGATGCTCTGGAGAATGACAGTTTTACAGTTTCTTTTATGCATTTGGAATTGAGGAGAGAATGTAAGGAAGATTACATGAAGGTGGGAGAAAGCAAGGCAGGGATTTGATTACAGGACAGTTAACAAGGTTATGTGCTCTCTTGAGGGTGGTTACATTTCTGAGGGGTCTGAAGAAGAAATATTTCAAAGTTGTGATAGCATAGATGCACAAGAACAATGAATAGGGCTGGCTTAAGGCAAAGATACGAGTAACCTTTTACTAGTGAAGTTATAACCTGAGGTGTGACCACCCACCATGACCTGCCCATTAGGAATTTATGATCAGAGTACCCTGTGAGATTATTTTCAGTTAGATTCATTATGAGCGCCTGTTTTTCATTCACACTGTGTATGTGTTTGTGTACTATATGGGTATCTGTGCACTGTATATAAAAAGAGCAAGATTTATTTTATCTTTTTTTTCCCCCCCAAGAACCAATTTTCTACTCCCTAGGGGACAATATCACCCCTGTTAAGAATGCATATTCTAGGGCCGGCCGAGTGGCACGTTGGTTAAGAGCTGGCTTGGGATGCCAGAGGGCCCCGGTTTAGATCTCACATATGAGGGCCAGTGACCCTGCCCTCTACAGCTAAGATGCTGAACAACAGCTCGACCTGGAGCTGGGCTGCCATGAGTCGCTGGCGCCAGCGTAGGCTGTAGCCCCTGTGACAGTGGGTTGCCATGGGCTATCGTGTGTAGCCAGCAGCCAGCGTGAGCGGCCAGCAGCTACTGTGAGAGGCCGTCCAGAAGCCAGCGACTGATCTGCCTTGCCAGGGAAGAGCGCAATGATGGTGCCAACTTGGGCCAGTGAAGCAACATGCTCCACAACTAGACTGAAGAACAAAAGGACAGCAACTTGTCTGTTCCCCTTCCCCCAATTTCCCAATAAAAAAAAAAAAAGAATGCATATTCTAGATTAAAAGAGACTTAAGGGCTTTAACAATCATATGCAATATATGGCCCAGGATTGGATCCTGGGTTGGATAAACCAGCTCTAAAGGACATTTAGGAGATCTGTGAGAAATTTTAATACAGACTAGATACTTTTGTTAGGTGTAACAGTGCTGTTCTGGTTGTGTAGGAAACACTCATATTTTTTTATAGATGCATATCGAAGTAAAACACAAGAAAGAAATATTGGCTCAGTGAAGACAACTTTATTTATTATTGTTTCCTTACATGCGTGGGTTTTCCTTCTTTGCCTATCTTATACACATTTCTGTTAATGGTGAAGTTTGGCATTAGAAGTAGAATAATTGGCCTCTGTGTGGCAGCTCTGGATTTGAAACAGCTGAATATTATAAGTTAGTGATGCTAATTCTCTTAAAGCTAACTGAAATGTCTTAAAAGACAGGCAAATTTTTTGAGAAACATTGGATAAGACCGGTTTATAAAATATTTACATGATTTCTTTAAGATCTGGGCATCTTAGTCATTGGGAAGTTAAAACTTACTTTATCCAATAGTGTCTTGAAATATTTATCCCAATTACAATCCATCATCATCTTATCTTACAATGAAAAATTTTAGGTGACAACATAAAATATGTGAGGAGTTAGCAGTTTTAAAACATTCTTTTGGGGGTTATGTAAGCGACATATTTAAAGATTCCTGGGCCAAGATAATATATTTCAAGAAAAGGAGGCCCTCTTTTACATACTTTGGTGTCTTTCCTTCCCAGGAGCCAATGGCTAGTTATAGGCACACAATATTCCTGATCAGGATTCCAGGCAAAACGGCAGCTCTTTGTTTTTGTCAGTTAAAACCATTCTTATTTCAATAACATTTTCGCTTCTTTTTTTCTCAGTGGTAGATTTCCACTGTCACAAAGCTACAAGCACGTCAATAGGACTCAAGCATCTTATATAAAGCTGCAACTACCTCCTGCAACTTTTCTCTCTGTAGTTTACAAACTCCAGTACTCAGTTTTCACAGACCTCCTCCCTTTTTCTTGGTGGTTGAGTGAGAAATCATTCCAAATGGCAAAGAGATCACTTTTGTTATTTCCAATCACCGTTGATTGAAAAGTCAAATGTGAGGGGCTGTATGTGTTTTCAGACAGGATGAATCGTTGGCATGTTGCTTTTCGAAGGGCGCCTAAATCATTTCACACAGCACACGTTTAAACCAAAGCCCTCCCATAAGGCTGAAGCATCTGGATGATAACGCGTTCTTCCGCATTTCTGAAGAGAGCCTGAGCTTCCCAAGGCACGTTGCAAACCACCTTTCAGGGTTTCTTTCCGACTTAATTTGCTGGCGTGTCTCCCTGTCAGGTCCTGCATATCATTCTCATTACTGCTGACTTTGATTGTCTAGTCTTGGCCTGCGCTTGGTAAATTCCAAAGAGGAATGTTCTACCGGTTTTCAGGCCAGAAGTAAAATTCTAACAAGATCTGTTTGTTGCTCACAGAGTCTGCGACTCTTGGAAGATGATTACAATCAGCTGTGAGGATTTAGACGGGCTCTACCCCTCAGAGCTCAAGCTCTCACCTATCTCTTAACTCCCGGCTTCTATTTCCAACTGTTTGCTGAACATGGTCATTGTGAAAACCCAACATGATGTCAAACTCAAGATGTGGACGATGGAATGCTATCCTTTCCTTTCACTACTTCCTGCATGGCTTGCTCTACCAGATCAAGCTTCCGTAGTGCTATTTTGATCCTGTCACACCCTCTTGCTCAAAAGCCTTCAGTGGCTCACCATTGTCCATAATATAAAAGACAAATTCTTTTCCTGACATTCTAGGTCATGTTACCCCAATTAGACTGGTCCAGTGAATATGGCCCAAACAACTCTTGTGCTTCATTCTATCAGGTTTTTGGTCAAATAGTCCCACAGGCTGGAATGTTCTGTCTACTTGTTTCCTTTTATTTTTCCTACAAATATTTATATTGTTCTTCAAATTTAACCCAGATATTTGCGTGGCTTTGCCCTCATTTCCTTGAAGTCTGCTCAGATGTCACCACACGAGTAAGAGTTTTCTTTAACACTCAAATTAATGTTATCACAAGTCACTGCTGGCCACCCCCACATTTCTTATCCCCGTTTCCGGCTTTGTTTTTTCTCCATAGCCCTTATCGCTGCGCATTCTTTATTCACGTATTGTCCATCTGCCTCCATGGGGACAGGACTTTGGTTAATGTTGTTCACTGTTGTATCCTCAGCAACTAGAAAAGGGCCTGGCACATAACAAGCATACAATAAATATTTATGGATTAAATAAGTGAGTTTACAGACTCTGAAAACATTTAAGGGCATTTAGCATGTGTCCGGCACTCTCCTGGCCCCTGTCGAAGTGGATATGAACCAAATGGGGTTCTTTTAGAAACCCACAGTTTTGTAGGGGGAAATGTGAATCGCAAAAATGTAATCAAGTTGAAGTGGAGCATGGCGTAGGAAAGAGAAAGGAATTAATATTGTTGGGCTCTTATTATGTGCAAGTTTCCGTTACATATCTGGTCTCATTTAAGCCTGACAGTGATGCAATCTGGTATGTTTTCCTATTCTTTTGAAGGTAAGAAAACTGAAGCTCAGGAAAGTTAAGTAATTTCTCCCAAAGTGTTATACAACAGGTAGTTAAAATGAGAAGCGATTTAAACCCAGGTAGGTCTTCTCGTGCAAAAATCGTACACTTTGCACCATACTAGGTTGCCTCTCAAGTCATTAGGGAGCAAAATATATTTAGCTTAATCTGAGGAAGGCATCATGATATAGGTGCTATTTGAATGATTAATGAGAAGGGCATCAAAGCAGAGAAAAGATGGCAGGATAGTCACCCTCTGTATAAACTTCCCAGCCCACTACAGCTCATGGGTCGTTCCCTTCTGACCCTTTATTCTCTTCTGTAATATTTATTTATTTATTTATTTATTTATTCATTCATTCATTCATTCAATAAATATTTATTAAATACCTGCTATGTGCCAAGCAATGTTTTATATGCTGGTGCTATTGTAGTGAATAAAACAAAGTCCCTGTCTCCATGGAGATTTCATTCTCTAAATATTTTGTGTGACATTGGGAGAAAACAGAATATTTCAAATTTAGAGAGCTCAGATTAGAGTTATGGCTTCATCATAGTCTAGCTGAGGACCTTGGAGAGGTCATTTAAACTTTCTGAATCTCAGTTTCTATATTTGGAATAGGAATAACTACCCATCTCACCAAAATACGATATTGCAAGGCTCAAATAAGATGAAAATACTTTGAACCATGAAGCATTAGATACTGTGTTTTATTAAATCTAACATGCCATTGATTTTAAGAAACACTATTATTTTATGTTCTATTGGGAAAGAAAAATTACACCAGTTATCACACGCCATTAATTGTAAGACCCATTCTGATTTCAGAGATGTCAAAATGTGAGGGGAAAAAGTATGCATTTTAGAATTGTTGAAATATGGTATAAGAAAGCTATTATTGTCATTCCCGATGGTGCATAGCATATGGTACATGCTCAGAGAGGAATGGATTTAGCAAGGTACCAGAGGTGCCAAAAAAATGTATACATATGACTTGTGTTCTTCTTTTGTTATCGGTATACATTAAGTATTACAATTTTAATACAGTTTTTTCCTTTCTTAAAATGTGTATACATTTTTTTGGCACCCTCTGTACATGGAGTAGATTAATAAGACAAGCGATAGACTATTTCTTAGAGATTTTCAAGGGTCTTTCTATCTTTGGATACAGTTTTTTTCTGGACAGCGTCATTGCAGCCACTTTCTATGTTGTAGAATTTTAGAGCTAGAATCGCTTATTTTCCCCTGAACGGAGCCACCTTACTAGTTCCAGAGCACTACCTATAGCCTGTTACAAGAGAGAGAAATGAATTTCTGACTTAAGAAATTATTCTCTGTGCCAGGTTCTTACCCTAGCTCTAATAAAATCACATTGTACAATGCTCTCTTCATGAAAACTTGTCAGTATCAGGAAAAGTGTTGCTTTACTAGAACAATTAATTTTAATCATATGGGCATTGCTAATCGTTTAACTGAGTCAGCCTCTCTCTCTCTCTCTCTCTCTCTCTCTCTCTCTCTCTCTCTCTCTCTCTCTCTCTCTCTCTCTCTCCCCCCTCCCTCTCTGTCTCTTCCCCGCCTCTTCCTCTTCCTCTCCTGCATCCCTCTGCTCTTTTGCTTGGCTCCTAGGGTACTCAAAGACAGATCTATAGTTCTTTATGAGGCACTAACCTCAGTTTCACTCTTTTTGTCTGAACTTCATGTTTCCTTTCTCCTAAATCCTATTTTTTTCCCAACACTTCATTACAAAATTTTTCAAATACCTAGAAAAAAATGAAAAAATGTTATATTTAACACCCACATACCCACCATCTGAATTCCACAATTAACCTTTTCCTATACTTGCTTTATTACACATCTATTCATGTATCCATTCCTCTTTTCAATTATTTTTTTGATATATTTCAGAGTAAATTGCAAACATCTGTACACTTAGTCCCTATACACTTTAGTAGGCATGTCATGAACTCAAGTTCAGTATTTGGTGATAGTTCTTTTACATTTTTTAGTGAGGTGAAATTTACATACAACAAGGCACACACACCTCACGTGTGCCATTCACCGACTTTTGACAAATGGATATATTCGCATAATGCAAATCCTCATCCAAGATGCAGAGTATTCCCATCAGCTCAGCAAGTTCCTTCATGACTCTTCTTCCAGCCCCACAACCTCACAGGCAACCCCTGTTCTGAAGATTTTCCCACCACAATTAGTTTTGCCTGTTTTAGAACTTCATATAAATGGAATCACACCATCTGTGCTCTTGTCTGTCTTCTTTCCCTTGGCATAATGTTTTAAAGGTTCATCCACACGATTACGTGTATCAGAATTTGTCCTTTTGATTGCTGGTTAGTATTCCATTTTATGACTATTCCTCGGTTTGTTTAGCAATTAAAGCTGCTATGGACGTTTTATACAAGTCTCTTGGTGGAAATGCTTTCATAACTCTTGGCTACATACCTAGGAGTGGAACTGCTGCGTTGGAGGGTAAAGGCATGTTTAGTTTCACGAGAAACAGTCAAAACTTTTCCCAAAGTTATTGTATCCCCCACAGCGTCTGAGAGTTTATCTATAGGTAGCTCTGTGCTCTCCTGGCACTTGGTGGTATCAGTCTTTCTTCAATTTCAGCCATTGGTGCAGGGGTGGTATCTCAGTGTAGCTTTCTTCTATTTGTACTTCCCTGATGATTAATGATGTGGAGTATCTTTTAAGCTGCTTATGGACCGTTTATGCATTTTCCTATGTGAAGTGTCTAAGTCAATTCAAACTGAGTTGTTTGGTTTTATTTCTTTATTTTTGAGGCGTAGGAGTTCTTTACATAATCTAGATACTAATTCTTTGTCAGGTATATGTTTAACAAGTAGTTTCTAGCAGTCCATGAATTGCTACTGTGTTTCATTAACGCTGTCTTTTTATGAGCAAAAGTTTTAAATTTGGGTATAATCTAATTTATGCATTTTTAAATGGTTATTGCTCTTTGCATCCTGTGTAGGAAATCTTTGCTTATCCCCAGCTGTGAAGACTCCCCTCTATTTTCTCCAGAAGCTTTATAGCTTTCACTTTCATATTTAGGTCTGTGATCCCTCTTAATTTTTGTTATTGTGTGAGATAGGGGTCAAGGTTCATAATTTTTCCATTTGGCTACCCAGTTCGAGTACCTAATCTATTTTTTTTTAATTTTGTATCGTATACATTTTTGGAAGACCCCTCAAATATATTTTTTGCAACAAGCAATACATGGATTCTGCCTAAACACTGGAGGATGCCCTCGTGGGTCCCCTTGCAGCCCTGCAATGGATAATATTCCCCCAACATAGTCATAGCCAAATGCAAGGTGCCCTGTGTTCCCTTTAGCCTTGGCCGTGTACTTTCCTGCCTCTCCAGGAGCGGCGAGAGGCTGCTGTGCACTGGCTTGCCCGCGATGGGGAGCTTAGTCTTACCTGGTGTTTTGGGGATGAGACAGGAAGGTGCTAAGAGGATTGTCCGTTGAGTCTAGAGTGACCTCAGTGGGTTTCTACAGGCCTCCAGGGCTCACCTTCGGCACTTTGGAAGGACACTTATGTTAGAGAACTTTTTGAAGGTAGAGATGTAAGACTGTGAAGAGATCTAGAGACAGCAAAGCTGTGCTCTGATTCCGTGGGTAAATTTTGCTCTGGTCTCTCTCTTCTGAGTGGGTACCAGCTGCTAAGAGGAGCCTTTCCTTTATTTCCTTCTGAACTATTTTTCCTCCTCCCCCGACCCCTTGGCACATCAAAGAGCTTTGGAATCAGATGTTGTGTATGTGTATGCATGTATGTAGTACGTATTTATACATTTATTTATAAAGGTAATTTTTTTCATAAAAGTAATATAAGCTCATTGTTGAAAACTTGGATAATACAAATAATGTATAAAGAAGAAAGCACAAATCACCTATAATACAGCACCCAGAGGTAAGCCATGGTGACATTTCTAGTCAATCTCTGCTCTGCCTCTTACCAGTTGGACACCTCTTTGAGTGTCATACCCATCTGGGAAATGGCGATAGCCTCCTTCATGGACCAGCTATAAAAATGAAAGGTGACATATATACAGTTTTTGGCAAATGATAAATAGATCCTTAATAAATATAAGTTCACTAAATGATGCCATCGAGGGGTGTAGGAAGTGAGTGGGTGTTAGGGAAAAACATCTCAGTTCCTGTCCCCCCATCACTTTTAAGTTCTGTTATTACATTCCTTTAAAGCAGGCAAAACTAGAACAGTGGTTGCCAGGAGTTAAGGGTGAGGAAGGGATTGATTACAAAGGGGTGAGAGGGAATTTGGGGATGATGAAACTATTCCATATCTTTGTGATGGTAACTACACAACTGTATACAACGTTTCAAACTCATGGAACTAGACACTAAGAGGGTAAATGTTATTGTATATAAATTACACCTCAACAAACCCAACTTTTTAAAAATAATCCTTTAAAACAAAGTCTTAAATTTCTTCATTGATTTTAAATTGGTCCTTTCAGCCTTTCCCCTCCAGTTTATGTCTTTTCTAGACTCTTGAGGCTTTTTTACCTTCCTGATGATATTCTGAATGCTTGTTTAGCTCTCCTCTTAGTTGTCATACTGGATTCTTTGTTCCCTGTCTCCCAACGTTGCTGCATATTTTATTTCCCTCTTCTGAATTGACACTCTGTTGAGCTAAGCTCAGCTGCGCTTAACAAACAAAATGTATGGCTGTTTCACTTGCTCCTTTTGTGCCAGTAGAGTTCTGATGGGGCAAGTCATTAGAGTGAGTGAGATAAGAGACAAGCTGATGCTGACTCCTGTGTCAGTGGTTCCACAGAACTCCTTTAAATTGTTCCTTCTGCTATGAGCGAAGGACTCGGAATGACTCTTATGCTGAAAACTATAACACAAGCCCCCCGTGGGACTTGTTATAGCTACTTGCCGTGGCTCCTGTAAAATAGATGCAGTCACGTGAGGTACACGCTAACCACCTATCCTGAACTTTCCAGGACAGTCTGGGTTTCAAATACTCCATGCCACGTTCTTGCTAAGACACTCACATTCTGTAGAACAGACGATGTGTCTTGATTGTGGCTCATAAAACATAGTTGCCAGACTCTTAAGTTAAATGTATTCATTCATTCTTTTTTTAATTTTTCCATTCTGCAATTCTTTATTTTTAATTTTTTAAATTAAAGTTTATTGGGGCGACAATGGTTAGTAAAGTTACATAGGTTTCAAGTGTACAATTCTGTAATTAAAAAAAATTTTTTTTCCTTACTGCAATGATTTAATGAGCAGCTACTAGGGAGTGCCAGGCTCTCTAGTAGGCTCTGGAGAAGCAGAGATAAAGAAAATCACTCTTGAGAAGCTAATGTCGTTCAATCTGGGGGATGGACAGGCTAACAAATGGATTCAGTTTCTCCACAGAACAACTGCATACAGGAAAAGGCCAGAGATAGGGCAATTCGTGTACAATGTATTTTATTGAGAAAGCTTTTACATTTTATCATATATATTTTAATTCCATGTGTAACATAGATTTGTTTTCCAACACTATTATTAGAAAGGTTTCATTAGCCCACTATTTCTAAGAAACGTAGTATTTACGTGAATGTGTAATATTGCATGTATTTATATATTTGTGACTAGGAGAGGGCTGTACTCCATTGCCAGTGCTTTTGCTAGTGTGACCTTTGGTTAGGAATCTTCCTCTGACCAGGTTGACCATGTGGCAGTGGCTTCCAGTAACAGCTGGTGTGTCCTGTGTCCTGCCGAATGCCAGGTAATTTGCGCACACTCTTTCTTTTGCCCTTTCGAGTCCGTGGAGTAGGCATTGTTCTCCCCATTTTATAGGCTGGGTGGAAGGTGGGTGTTGAGCGGCTGAGTGCCTTGCCCGGTGCACCAGCTGACTGGGGGTGGAGGGAAGATCTAATCCACCCCTGCCTGACTGAAGGCAGTGTGCTCTCCTCCAAGCCACACAGCCCTTCATTGTTGGGGTGCTTTTAACTGCGTATCTGGCATGCATTTACTTAAATCTCCCTGGCTACCGGAAAGGATAGTGAGAAAGGGGGGAAGTAATTAGGATGCAGCTCCTGCCAAAGTAACCGTGGTAATCCAATATTCACGCTGCAGCCAGAGCAATCCCTTTAATACCAACTGGGTGAGTTCTCTCTTGTCCTCAGAACCTTCTGGGGCTCCCACTGATTTTAGGCATGCCAGCCCGTTCCTATTTTTCCAGCCCCATGTAGCCACCCTCTCCCGCATCCTCCCTGGGAGCTGCCCCAGCCACGTCGGTCTCTTTTTGCCCTGTCCTCCCTCCTCCAGCTCTGTCCCGTCCTGGGCCTTTGTTCCTGCAGCTCCTTGTGCCTAGATAAGAAGACTCCCACAAGCCCTCCGCGTCCTTACCCATCCGGTTAACTCTGCCTCTGGTTCTCCGCGCACGGCGGCTGGCCCTTCCGAAAGCCTGTGCTGCTGTGCCAACTCTCCTCGCATATGCCCACGTATGCATCTGTATTGTCCCTGCGGGGGGGCCACCATCGGGTTGTCATTTACAGATAGCTGCGATCTGATTCTGTGACAGCGTCTCTTCTGGGAGACAGTTCTAGAAAGGCGTGGATGCTGGCACTTTTGGGCACCATGATCCTGGCCCTTAGCACTGTGTGGGCAAAGTGGGGGCACCCACAAGTCATTGCTGAAAGAATGAATCCTTCAGTTTTCCCCATCACCTCCACTAGATTAGGACCCCTTGTCCTATACTCTCAGCAGGACCTGAACTTTTCCCCTCTGGGCCTGTAATTACAGCCTTGCCTGGTTATTGGATAATGTGTCTCTTCCCCTGAGGGCCCCAGAAAGGCAGTGTCCATGTTTACTTTCCTCCTCGCCATCGTGAGCTCAGCACGGTGTCCGCACACAGTAAGCCCTTCATACATTTTTCCTGAATGGACAAGCTGGGGGCCTACTGACTTCAAAGTGGTGATTCAGAAGTATGAGTGTATCAGCTACATAAAGTGGCTCATTATCTACTAGTTCAAATGTGTATGAATTTAATCAATCATCTGGTAGTGTTATTAGCAACTTCCAAGCTGAATAAAACATTATGGCTACAAACAATGCCCAAGGGAGCCCTTCACATTGGCGGGAAGCCCCTTCCTAGGACGGGACTGGCTCTCTGGTCAGTGAAGGTAAATTAATTCTGTTCGAGGCAGAGGCAGATTTTCTGTGAGAAGCTTAAGGCTCAGGAGCCCTCAATTGTGACTTGTCACACCTTCCAGGGCCCTGGGAGGGGTCCTAGCAATATGTGCACAGGGTCATGGGTTTTTGTAAAATTCACAGAAGTAAGGTATTTGAAATCACAGTTAGTTAAGGCCCCATCTCTCTCCACTTTGACTTCCCTCTGTCCCCTGGTCAGGGGGTTACAGTGGCCGTGGCTATGTGGGGGCTCTGGCTATGAGGAAGTTGAGGGGGGGACGCACTGAGTTTGGCTTTAGTGGGGTAGATTCATGTATGTATATTCATGTGATTTTCAGACACTTGTATGTAGTATACTTAAGTCATGGCTAGTACACCCACTGTTAGGATGGCTTCCGGGAATACCCCTACTGCCCACTGTGACAATTTACCTGGTATTGTGATGCCAGGGTGGTGGCTAGTATCAACGCGATCCCTCTGAGAATCCCTCACTTTGGTGCTGAAGGTTGTGGGGTTACCGGTGGTGTTTTCCGTATACTTCCTGATTTCCTGAATATGGCCAACTGATCTTTGCTTTCCCGGTCTACCCAGTGGTGGTGTCAGCCTCTAACCTCCTACATGAGCGTCCTTTCAGGAATTACCTGAAACACCTAGAGGGGCTTCCGTCTTCCTGGCTGAACTCTGACCGGGCCACAGAAGCTCTGCCTATGGCATCAGTCCAACCTTCACGGCACAGCCATCTCTCTGGGCACCTTCCGTTCCTGTCACCCCCACCTCTGCTCCCTCAGCCTTCTGATGTGCCCTGTGGAACCAACAAGCCAAGAGCTACACTGCTCTCTCCCCAAGACTCAAGACAAACCCCAAAAACTATGCCCTGGAAAAACAGACCACTTGTAAGAGTACGGAAAGGCAGACGGCAAAGTGAGCAGGAGGCAGAGAGAAAAGAAACGGAGAAGAGGAGTAGAAGCAGGGCGCGGTTCAGGAAGACGAAGACGACAGCAGCCCATGGAGACCTGACAAAGATGCTGAAAAGAGACCCAAGCCGAAACCTTCCCTGGGCAGATGTGCACGTGTGGGCCAGGCCACAGGAGGGGTGTCAGTGGGCGCCCTTATCTAGGGCTAGTTGATGTCAGGCACCAGGTTCAGGATGGTGTAAATGTGAGTGCTTGACCTTTCACCTGGCTCACTGCGGCGGTTTCCTAACCGGTTCCCCAGCTTCCACCCTCGCCTGCAAGCCAGCCCTCAAGCCAGCAGCCCAGGGATCCTATGCGGATGGGACTCAGAGATGCCACGCGGCTGCCCTCACACTCTGGCCTCATTTCCTGCCACTCTGTCCCCACCCTCCCAGCCAGACTCTCTGTTCCTCAAACATCTAGACCTGCTGCTGCCTCAGGGTCTCTGCTCAGGTTGTTCCTTCTGCTTGGAAGGCTCTCCCCCTGGGTGTCCACCTGCTGCTGTGTTATAGCCACCTCGTCACCTTCTCACCCAGGCTCTTCAATCATCCCATCTAAAACAGCACTCTCCCAACATCCCCAGCCCCTTTCCTTTCTAACATAATACATAACCTATTTACTTATTTTTGCTGTCTTCTTCCACTTGAATGGAAGCTGAATGGAAGAGCAGGACTTTTTGTTTGCTCGCCGCTGTTTGCTCTCTTTTCAAGCACAGTGCCTGGCACACGGTCAGAGTGTTTCTAATGTTTATTAAAAGAACGACCTCGTGAGGCACGTGCTATGATTAAGCGCATCCTAGAATGATAAACTTGGGCTTCCCAGGGTAAAGTAACCTGCCCAAGACCCCATGGTGAAATGAAATAGCAAGCGTTGAAACCAGCCATGTGTGTTTAAAAAGCCTGTGCTCACCAACGGTTCGCCGTCGTATGGTCTTCCTCTTGCTACGAGCTGCTGAGCTCAGTCTAAGGAAATCGTTTCTCACACCAGCCTTTCTTTCTGGTTAACCAGACCTCTAGGCCTTCAGATGACCTTCCTCAATTGCAAGGTGAGAGTACTGACAGAAAGGGGTGAAGAACAGAATCTTAATGCATGTGCTATGAGGGGAAGTACGCTTGGTTAAAAATAGGAAAATGAACTTGAGGCCAACCTCACCTGGGGTGCCTTGGAGTAGGAAGGGGCTGCTTCCTCAGAGCAGGATCCCCCGTAGGCAGGCCGCACATGCGTGGGGCACCAGCACAGCAGAGACACCCAAAGACTGACAGAAACGTTATATGGGTGAAGGGTGGCTACTTGATATTTGCAAAAACATATAAAAGGTGTTATTGTAGGAAAAGACAGAACGTGGCTGGATACTTTGATGGACCAATGCCATCGGTCAAATGCTTCTAAGGAAGCGTTGTTTTTATATTATTGTACGTTACACGCCGGGAGCGTCATCACCTTTCAGTGCCCGGTCCCTGCAGGTCAGGCTGGCCCTGCTGATCCTGGCAGATGGGGCCAGTGGACTCCTTTTCTCTGTCATTTACTTTCCACAATGTTAGTTTATGTATGTGGTTTCCAGTACATAACAGGAGGTGAGTGGGACAAGAGCAGTTGCTTTGTAAACCCTTGAGGAAGAATAGTGGTGTTTGGGGAAGGCTGGTTGAATGCTGCTATTTTGAAATTAGAGCTGGAGGTCTGAAGCGCTCCTAGTCTTCCTTCTGCGCCTTCTCTGATGTCACCTTTGTGAAGGATTTTTCTGTCTACTTCCCTGAGCTCTCCTCCCCCAGGGATGACTCACTTCTTTTCTGTGCTGTAGATGTTATTATATTTACCCCGTTGCATCATGCTCACTTGTATTCACTTCTGGTTCCCTGTGAGACTTAGGACTGACTCCTGGAAGTTCATGGCGCGTTCCTTACGTTGTATCTAGCACAGTGTCTGGAACATACTGAAGGTTCCAAAATTTTGTGTAAGGCAATTAAAACCAGACACCGGAGGCTAGAAGAGTTTCTAAGGGAAAGATTTTCTTTGGTGAATTCCTTTATAAGACATGCCAGGTGCCAAGCACTATCATATGGAGCAGTTGCTTCTAAGAACACCTCATTTCTTGTCAGAATGTCTCTGCCCGCCTGCTTGGTGACTCACAGCCTGAAGAGGAGGCATTGGTGTTCAATGGTCCCCTCATACGTCCCTGCTGTGCCCCATAGAACAAAAAGTGACAAAAATAGGCTTTTGTCCTTTGGGCTGCTGGGCCCCATCACTTCATTTCTCTGCGTTTTGGTTCCTCATTTTGCAGAAAGCAAGAGTTGCAGTGGGAGACCTAAGATCCCCTCAGGCCCAAATCTCTGACTCTCTGAGCCTACTCATGGGGAACTATCAGCCCGTAACCCTGCCCTCTTCCCACTCTCTGCAAAGCAGCTCAGGCCCGGTTCCCTGGGAACAGAACCTGCACCCACAGCCGTCCTGTGAACTGCCATTTCGTGACGTGCCTTTCGTTTTGCTGGGAGTGCGTGTCTCCTGTAACGCGTCTGCCTTCTGCTACCGACCTGTGTGCTCTACTGCTGTTCTCTTGATGCACAGAATCTGCTCTCCATGGCCATTTTAACTAGATTCATCCCTGTAAAAGTGATGTGATAAATTCAGAACACTGCATCTATCCTGGTGCTATTTATGTGTTTTATTTTAAACTTCACACGCTGGGTTTTTTTGTCAGCTTGCGCTCAGATCTATTCTGTAACATCCTCAATCCTGGGCTCTGCATCCCTGGGAACTGTTTCCCTAGATGCCCTTACAGAACCCGCCAAAGAGAGCCCGTGGTGGAATGCTGCAGAATGAGCGGAGGGGAGAAGCCAGGTTATTTCTCCCCTTCTCCCTGCTTTGAATGGCGCCTTGCAGCTTCTTGTCCACGTCTCCATCCCCTGCTGTGCAACCCTTTCTGTGTGGTTCCAGCTTTAGCCTGGAAGGGCTGCCACGGTTCCAGATTTTTCCAGGTGGCCCCGCCTCCGGGGTTCCAGGAACACAGCCTTCTCCCGTTGTCCCCCTGGCCCCAGGATTGAAGATGGCTTCCTGCTGTTCTCTGGCCTGTCGACTCTTCCATCAGCTGTATTAAACTCCCTCTGCAACGTCTATCATGGCTCCTGCCTTCTGTACTGTGACTAAAGCACTCAGAATGTTTCTATTGTGCCTTTAAAAAAATAGCTTTATTGTGGCATAATTTACATATATGAGACTATCACTTTCATATGTATGTATATGTACTGTTGGAATTTGTTTTACAATGATCATGTATTCACACATTGCTTACATAATATTAAAAATGAATAATTAGGGCTGGCTGAGTGGCTCAGTTGGTTAAGAGCTCGCTCAAGAGTTTGAGCTCTGAGCAACAGCGGTTCGAGTCAGCCCGAGCTGAGCAGCCGTGAGCTGCCAACAGGTGGCGGGATGGCTCAGCTAAAAAAAAAAAAAAAAAAGAATAATTAAAAACTATTAATAGCAGGAGTAGGCTAAATGAGTACCTGAAACCTTAAGCCATGTAGGGAGAGCTCTGCAGATGTCACTAACATTCATTCATTCACATAACATATATTTTTTAGTAACTATGTGCCAGGCACTGAGGGTCCATCCGCGAAAAATATGAGCATGATCTTTGCCCATATTATCTGCAGCAGTTACATACACAATCATGTCAATATTAACTAATCGTAAGTATTTTGAAGAAGTAAAAAGGGCCGCGAAAGGCCTACTGTAATCAAGGAAGGCTTCCCCAAGGAAGCAGCTTTCTAGCTGAGAGCCAAAGGATGAGCAGCTTCGTTGCAGGAGGGAAATGGACAGACAGTATGGCGAATCCAAGTGGACTGCCACTGAGCGTGCCTCTGGTTCCTGTTCTCAGGGAAGCTTCTCTAACAACAGAGAGTTTGCTAGAAGTGTTCCTCATCGGAACCCACGATGGGATGCCAGCCGGCTGGAACGGTGCAGAGATGCAGCGGGAGTGGTCTTCCAGTGCTCTAGCCATGCCTCTCACAATGTGGGACCCATTGCCTGTAACCCAGGTGGTTCTCACCGGGAGGAGAGGAAGCCCATGCTATGTGTCCTGTGGTAGTGGACAAGACTGGTTTGGAAGTGGCTCAAAAGCTAAGGATACCTTGGGGTCAGCTGTGGTACCAAAGGTACCCATGTCCATCAACCTCTCATCCTTTCATGGGAACAAGTGACGTTTTCTCAGTGTTAAGTAGAGTGGCATGCAAATGCCCAAAGCAAGCCCTCCATTCATCTTCCATGCATATTTCCACTCCTAAGCTCTTCTTGAAAAGAAATGCTGGAACTTGTAAAAACCTATCCATGAAGCAAGTTTCATTTCTCCCAAGTTCTGTGGTTTTTTTTCTGCTTAACCCAATTCACATTTTTTGCCTGTGCCTCAGTCTTTCCCATTCATAGACATTTGTCAATGGCTGTAATCTCCTTGGTTTATTGCAAGTCAGCAATCTCATTTTATTGTAAGCCACCAATTATTCTGGGAAGTCAGGTTGTGTATAAAGTAGCCTATTGATTGCAATTACAGTTTAGTTACAGCATGTCCGTGTCTCCCAGGCTGTACAGTCAGCTTACCTTTCCTTTTGATGTCCAAATTACAAAGGTAACAACAGGACTTAGCTTGACCTTGGTGTCCTCCAGCTATTTCTGGGCGTCCCCAACAGGATGTTGTTTGTGCTTACAAACCCACTGCCATGAACACACAGATCCACCTGGTTCTTTCTCGCCTGCCTCGCTCCCCCAGGTCGGCTTCCTGCAGGACCATTGGAAAGCATCGGTGCTGTCGCTGCCATCACAAAAGCAGCACTGATGGTGCCAAGTCCGCAGTGGCTCCTAGCGCTGCCAAGCTCGACAGCCTTTGGGTTGTCAGAGCAGAGTGGGATTTCATGATCAAGCAGGGAAAATAGCCTCCTCTTCCCAGCTCTGTGCTATATTTTGTCGCCTGGGATCTGAAGCAATGATGCTTAGGACCGAGACACATAAAGATTTCTTGTGAATAGTTTCCCTGCTTTCTGGCCCTCGCCCATCTAACCACTGGGGCTGAAAGTCAAGTCCAAAAAGCAGGGTGGGCAGAGAATCCATAACATCCCTCATGTCCTTGGTTCTTAGCCACCCCAGCAACTACACATGGGGCTATGCTCCAAGTCACAGAAGCTTCCAAACACATCTATAGAGGCAAACGGATGCTATCGTGTCTGTGGGGCTGGTAGTAGTGCTAATGTGTGTGGGCGCTAACAGTCTGAAATTAGTACTTAATAGTTTTAATGCACTCAGTAATTGAAATGCCTATTTTGAAATAGACTCTGAAGAGAAATACCCTATATCACAATGTTCTCCCCACAAAAAGACTGAATATTTGTGCATATTTATGTCAAAAAATTTACAAAAACCGCTCAGGTGGCAACCTGTTTTTTTCATGGGAACCAAACAAGAGTTTCTCCCCACCTCTCACGTAGGGCTTGGGGTGTGCAGCTGCGGTTTAAGAGCAAGGCCTGTGGTCTAGCAACGTTCTCGCCTGTGCAATGCCCTGTTTCCCCTCAAGATAGAGCCTCCACTGAGAGTTTCCTGGTGAAACTCGTAATACTGAGAATGGGTCAGTGTGGGACGTTGGCCTCTCAAGACATTTATCATTCTTTCATTTAACACTCACTGTGTCCCCTCCTCTTAGGCACTGTGGGGCCTTTTTTTTTTTTTGGTGTAAAACATTCTCTTTAGACATTTACAATTTTTTAAAAATTGATTTTCTTTGAGGGCATAATGCTAAGTGAAAAAAGTCAGACAGAGAAAGACAAATACTGTATGAGCTCATTTATATGTAGAATCTGAAAAACCAGACTCATAGAAATAAGGACTAGATTGGTGATGGCCAGGGGTGGGGGTTGGAGGGATGGGGACATGGAGGAAGATGGTCAAAGGGTACAAACTTTCAGTTATAAGGTGAATAAGTTCTGGGGATGTAATGTACAGCATGGTAAATCCAGTTTTATATAGCTGAAAGTTGTTAAGAAAGTAGATTTTAAAAGTTCTTACCATACACACACAAAATCGTGACTATGTGAGGCGATGGATGTGTGAACTACCCTTGTGATCATTCTTCAATATATACATATATCAAATCATTATGTCATACACTTTAAACTTACACCATGCTCTATGTCAATTATATCTCAATAAAGTGGGAAAAAATTTGACTTTTTAGTGAGCCAGGCACTATTTACTTTATACTTAAGTGAGGAGTCTCTGCCTTAATCCTCACATAAGGTAAAAGCTACTACTAGCTTCATTTTACTAATGAGAGAACTAGAACTTGGGGAGTTTGAGTGACTTGCTCAAGGATGCAGCAAAGTTGGGATTCAGACCCGGATAGCCAGTTTCCAGAATCTTCACTCTTATCCAGTGTATTGCTTCTCCCCACCCCCACCCCCAAACCACTTCTATTAAACATCCTAGAATTCTTGCCAGTCGGGTTATCAGAGTCCCCTCAGTACATATTTGATTTGAACGTAGCAAAGACTGGTGGTTTAAACAACAGACACTTATTTTCTCACAGTTCTGGAGACCGGAAGTCCAAGATCAAGGTGCCAGCAGCAGCAGGGTTGGTGTCTGGTGAGAGGTCTCCCGTTGGGCGGCAGATGGCCCCCTCCTCACCGTGTGTTCACATGGCCTTTCCTCCATGCTCACACAGAGAGAGAAAGGGAGCAAGCTCTCTAGTATCTCTTCTGAGGAGGACACTCATCTTATTAGATCAGGGACCTACCCTTAGGACCCCATTTTACCTTAATTCCTTAAAGGCCCCTTGTCTAAATACAGCCACACTAGGGGTTAGGACTTCAACACATGAATTTTGGGGAGCACAAACATTCAAACCGTAACAGAGGCAATGTTGTTCTCCCCATTTTTCAGGTTAGGAGACTGAGGCCCAGGTGGGTGGTGTCATTTGCCCAAGGTCACGGAGCTGGTGATGGCCACACTGGCATCTGAACTCCAGCATCGTGCTTTTCACCACAAAGCCGTGCTGTCTCGGATCACCAAGCATGAGTCTTAATACAACATCTAACAACCTGTCAACATCATCAACATCTAACACCCCAACCCCTATCAGACCTTCCCACCTGTCCCATAATTAACCAGAGCTTTGCCACACCTTTTTAAAAAAAAGTTTCCGTGCAAGGAAACACTATTATCCCTCACTATTATTATTAATTTATTATAAATAGATTTTTATATTATCAAATTTAGAGAAATAACATGTAGTTTCTACAATCTAGCTCTTAAAATGCATTCACACCTTAGCTAAACACCCAGCGAAAACTTCCTCTAAGTTTCTATATTTATACCCTGATGGTTATAAATAGAACCAGTAATTATATTTTAAAAACTCTATTTCTTTTCCAGGTTTTAAAGCTTTTTAATCCAAATTTCTACTCAGAAAACTGGAGCTTTGCAATTTGGCGAGACCACTCTTAGAATTCCTACCCTGTGTAAGGGTAAGCTGGCAAAGCTGCCCTCAGATCTGTGACTTGGGTTTTGAGAACCGGTGATGCTGTGCACAAACGTGGCATGCATTAATTATACATGGCACGCTGAGTTTTAAAAAATGTCTTTGAGAAACTAATTTTAAATTAATTAAATGGGAAGACATTTACCTTCTAGAGTAAACTCCATCAGGCAGAAGTAAACATATCAGCCTAGGTTGGGGCCGAGATCTCATGCCTTCCTCCACTTCTTCTCAAAAGTTGGGATTCATGGTAGTTTAAAAAGGCTTCTCTCCTCTTCCGCCCCCAAATAAAACCTCACATCAACAGTAAGTAAGTTGTTATGAGTCTCTTGGGAAAATGAGCAGGAAATGTCTGTATAGATAAAGGAAGCCTGTAAAACATAGATGATGGTTGTAATTCTAGGAATTCCAATATGCATGGCATCAAGTTGAGCTCTAATTTTAAAATAATAGAGGGCAGAATACGTAACTGATAGTTTTTAAATGGTTTTTCCCTTTTAGTGTACTAAATTTACATATATTATGATCCTTGAGTATTCAAGTGATTATTATGAAAGTCATCTTAGGATAGAAGAATCATTTTCTATGATTGGTCAGAGAACCCTATGCAAAATAAAAACAATTGTTTTCAATAAATATTAAAATATACTTTCAGTTCCAAAGTATCACCTTTAGAGGGGAAGTGGAAGAAGAGTTGAGAAAGAGGGAGCAACAAGAAGAAACAGAGAGGAAAAGAAAGGGAGAGAAATAGAAGGAGAGAAAGGAAGAAAGGGAAATAGGAGAATAAAGAGGTTGTAAAATTTTTGTTTCTGTAGATGTTGAGGGGCTATTTGTCAAGGTGATTTGTACAGTTCTTCCAGAGGGAGAGGAACAACGTTCTTCTCCATCCTTTGGCAATTTAGATGAGCTCATTAATCAGTTCACACATCTTCCCGCTGCCCAGACCCTGGGCAGAACAACCTTTGGCTTGTGGGACGCCAGGCCCTCCAGGTTTGGGGAGGTAGCATCCAGGTCTAATGTTCGCAGTAAGATTTGGATGGGTGAATAGTTCTCTCCCCCACCACTTACTCAAGTGCACTGATGGAGAAGGCATTCCCTGAGCTGGGGGATCCCATCTTGCCCACCATTTGCTGCCCCGGGACTGGGGTTCTACAAGCTATTGTATCCACAGGGCTGAGGTCCTGACAGAGGACCACGTATGGGGGGAGTAAGACAGACACAGAGATTGACTGAGAGAGCGATCTTCAGCTCCCTTCCTTTCTTCTTGAGGTTATGGTCCAGCAAGAATATACCCTTCTAGGTTTCTATAATTTGGGGGAAGGAATATTTTAATTAACTAAATCAATATTTATTGAGCACATACTATGTGATCGGCACTTGGGACGACGTTGTTCCCTGCCTGCTGGAGGTTCCCTTTGCAGTGAGGAGGCAAATAGGTTCCTCATTTGCACCCTATTTTGTATCCCTCCACCCACACCAACTAGTCACACTTCCAAACACACTCTGACTCCTGTTCCCTCCCAGACTTTCCTTCTCCTTGTCCCTGGTCTGGTCTTCAAATCCCTTAAAATCCTGCCTCCTCAACCAAGTGGTTTTACCTTATACAACAGTTAAGCCAGGAATCCAGGACAAATACCGCCATTGGGTGCTATGCTCATAGGTCAGAAATTTGTGGTAAATAAGAAAGGAAATCTTTGATGACCAGGAAATAAATAATCTGAAAGGGACCTGTTGCATTTCCTAACTTTTAAAAGAGTTTTATTTTTAAAAAATCACACACATTATTTCACTTTGACTCAGCCCTGGTGCAATCAAAGCAAAACATGTGTTCACCTTTAAACCCAGGACAGGATCTTTCACAACAAGGAGTGCTCTGTAGGCTCCGGGGGGAAGTTCACTCTCTGGGTTTCTGCTGTGGCAGCCTCTTTCCCTCGCTCTCCTCCTAGTTCAGAGCTTGACAGACCTGCCTGGGCGGGCAGCTGGACCCACCGTGCTCCACGGTGTGAAATCAGGAACTAGCTTTCAGCTGTTCTGGGCGCTCTGATGCCTCCTCCATCTTCATCACCTTCTGAGCTTGTCTCGAAACTTCCTGGGGGACTCGATGGCTGTACAGTGGAAAGGAATCCAGGGGAACTCTCATCACCCCTGATTATGGCTCCTCCGTAATGCTGCCTGTCCATCGCCTGGTCTGTTCCTGGCCCTTACTCGCTGGCCTGGCGGGGAGCTGAGGTTTTTCAGATGTAACTGCCTCCCACCCCAGGGACTCCATCTCAGGATAATGGCAGTCCCGCCCCGGCCCGTGTTCCATGTAGGGAAGTGCTCGTGACTTGATTGTGGTCAGTAAAAGGAAGTGGGTGTAAAGAGTGGCAGACAGACCTGTTTTCTTGCTCTTAAAATGAGACTTATGAAAAGAGTAATTTTTGCACCTGCACTTGCTGGCGACTTGCCCGAGCATGCTGGGGATGGCAGGGCAGAGAGATGGAAAGCTGGGTCCTTGATGATGAGGGTAGGTTTTCAGGAGGAGGAAAGTGACAGGATGAGAAACTCACGCTGTGGATTTATTTATTCATTTTTAATGAAACTTTCTATCCTAAGATAATTGCAGAGCTCCATGCGGTTGGGAGAAACAATACAGAGAGACCCTGTGTATCCTGCACCCAGTTTTCCCCAGTTGTGTCATCTCGCAAAGCTATAATGTAATATCACAGCCAGACCATGGACATTGATACAATGCACTCAGCTTTCTTCTGTCACCAGTTTTACACGCACCCGTTTGTGTACGTGCATAGTTTTGCTCTATGCGATTTTTTCACATGTTTTTGTGTGTGGATTCACCACAGGCGAGCTACTTAACAGTTGGGATTCATGTTTTTAAGGAACTTTGCAACTCTTCTGCCCTTTTGGCTTTTCTTCCGGTGCTTTTCCAACTGTGCTCCTTGGGGAGTCCTTGGAGATCCCCGCGCCGCTTCACTTCAGTCGGAGCAGGTCCACGTTATGTATTTTATATTAATAGTTTGGGCTTCATCATAAGCCTTCATCTGGAGAATAAATGCCTAGCTTAAAAACAAATCAAGAACGGAACTGATAAAAATAAAACTGATCAAAGGTAACAATGGCTTTGATATTCAAATAATGTTAGCTGGATAGAGCTTGATATTTTTTCAAAGCACTTTCTAGTCTGTTATCTCTCTTAAGTCTTCAAACAGCTCTGATTGACTAAACCAATGAAGGAATGAAACAAACACAGCCCTCCAGTAGCTGAGGGAGATGCTAAGCTGGGCTCTGGCGCTGAGCTGTGGAGGAGGGGCCCTGGAGTTCCACGGGACAACCTCTGCGCTCCTCGGCTGGGAGGGGTGCAGACTCCCTGAAATGCCCCCCGAGACCCTCCTCCAGCCAGATCCCACCAGAAGGGAAAACTAAGTCCTTTTTGTCAGAGGACGGGGGTTGTTCTAGGACCGGTGATGTCAGCATTTTGCCACGCAGTATCACCAAAGCTGGGAAGCTCTGTTGTATAAGATGGATCCTTTTGTGCATGCCACCTGACATGCAACAGGGCTTGTGATGAATTCTACGAAATCTCATTGGCTTTATTGGGGTAAATGTACAAAGCAAAATGAGCAGGGAAAGAGGTGAGATGGGACAAGGTTCTCTGCTGCACACGCCATGGGTGGATACTCCAGAAAAGGGAACTTTTGTCCCCTTGCTGCTCTCCTTCTTATAGAGCAAGAGTGAGAACGACCTAGTCGGTGGGAGTATAATCAGACTTCTAGGTCTCATCCAGTCTGGGCTAGTTACTAGTCTTCACAGGAGCTACCTGGCAGAGACAGCTGTCCAGGACCTGGGGTCTACGGAAGGGAGGAACTGGTCCCTTGTGAAGTTTGGGTGTAATCCCTCCTGTGGGAGGAGGTGAGGAACCCAGGTCCCAGCTGGCTTGTTGTCTGAGCAACCCAGAATAAGCCACCTACCTCTGTTTTTGACAACCCAGACTGTGGCACCACTAGTGTCATTCATCTTTATATCCCCAGCACTTAGCACAGAGCCCAGCATATGATAGGTCTGTGAACCAGGCCTGATGATTTAATGAATCAATGCACTTTTGGGCCAATTGAAACAACGGACTTTGTTCTCGCTGGTTAAATGAGAGGAAGGCTAATAATAAATATTGCTGCCTATGTCTCTTGAATCTGTGGGAGTTTGTATGCATGCTCTGCCTGTGCTTTGGTGAAACCTCTTTGAAGAATCCACAACTCTATGAGACGGTCCGCTCAAGCAAGATCTGCTTCTATGGAATTCCTGCCGTTTCCTTGCAGCTCTGGCAAATAAGGCAACATCTGGGGCCTGAGAGACTCAGTAAAGGGCGCCCTGCAGGCGGCAGCAGCTCTAGAGGTTCCCACGGCCACTCCTCAAAGCATGTTTTCAAATCTTCAGTACTCTGAATTTGACTCGAAGTATAATGGGATGTTAGCCACTGTTTGGAAATTTTTAATGAAAATAATTTGAAAAATTACATCCCTTAAACAGTTTTCTCTAGGACAGTATGTTCTAATCCATTTCCCACTGAAAACCCCTTTTCATATGATCCCCCCACCCCAGAATCCCTGTTTTGAAAGATTTTGTTTATAAACAAAAATACTTGTTAAACAATAATGACTGTCTTCCCAAGAGGAAACCAAAGAGTCAAGGTCTTTTTTTTTTTTTCTAACTAAAAGTCATCCTTGAGGCTTTGAGTAAACAATTACTTTTAAGCTTCCTGAAAAACTGAAGCTAGCTGGAGGAATTCTGCCCTGCCCCCTCCGATGGTGGTATTGCCTTCCTTCACGGCCAGGCCGCTAGGTTTGAAACTCCTGTTCCAGCGGGCACAGGGCAAGCAGCACAAAACTAACAAAAGCCTGTGACTGCTAGGTCTTCGGTCATCGATTTACCTCCTTCCTAGGAATGAGTGTGGCAGCTATTCCTCGAGCTCTCCCCATCTAGGTGTCCTGCTGGGAGATGAGATTTTTGGCTGCCAAGCAGGCAGAGGCCGGACTTGACCACCAGCTTTTTGTTAACATGACATCACATGAGAAATGTTCAAGGAGCATGCTGGCTTATCCAGCCCTCTCACCTAAGGAGCTGTCCCTTTGAGATGTAGACTAAATTACTTGTCTTCCACCATGGTTTTGCTTGATCGGTGGTTTGGAATTGTTACTTTAGGATGGGGAAAGAATTCTCAAGCAAGAGCATAATAAAGCAGTGACACTATTTTCTAAAAGAAACAATAAAATTGTTATTAACTTTATTAATCACCATAGCACTTTTTTGGGGGAAAGGTTAGAGTAAGTAGGAGCTTGGAAATCTGCCCTTGGCTGGTGTAAGACTAGAGAATCTGGTACTTCTTAATTTCCCATTCAGGTTCTCAGTGTACCAGGAAGCACTTCGCTCAAGTTTCTCTTCTCCATTTAGCTCTCCTGAATGCCCAGTTTCAGTGCCCGGGCCTCCCTGCCAAGGACCCTGCTGGCGCATTCAGCTGCCATTCAAGGAAACAGCCCTCCACACTGCCTCACGCTGGGAAGTCTGTCTTACAGTATAAAACAGGTGGAAGGACATTCCGACTTTAGAGATCTGCTGGCATGTCTTGCTATGTCTATCGCCCAATGCCAAGAATGACAAAAATCTTTTGTGTATGTTTGGGGGTGGGAAAGAGCAGATATGACTGTGAATAGCAGTGAACTCACTGTTTGGACAAGATTCCCAGGACAGCTGTTGTATCTTGGGCAGCAATAGCTCTCCAACATTTGACTGTGTTGCTAGGATAGATGGATAGAAACTTTGGACGAGTCATTTAAAAATTTATGCTGTTAAATTAGGAATTTTAAAAATTATGATACTGTTGAATATATCACAGATCATCTTAAAGACTGAATATTTGCTACTGTTGTAATAAGGAAGTACAATGAGCATATTAATCAACCTAGGGTTCTGTTTAAACTTCCAGTTCCATTTTAAATATCTTCTGCTTTCAGTAAAGTCATTAGTAGCCGGTGGCAAAAATTTAATCTGACACAAGATGTACAATTTATAGCTACAATTGAGACAGGATTATCTTTCTGATATATTGACAATCTCATTTATACTAACAAGTTAACTTCACATGGAATTATCAATTCTGGCTTATGAATTTGCCCATTGTTTGTTCTCAGCCAAAGACTTGAAACTATGTTTAACTTTCAGTCTTGACACATACACATACATACACATAAATAATCTTTTTGATTTTTTGTATAAGGAAAAAGATTCTATCAATATTCAATTGCTAGTTATTTATACTAAAATATACACTTTAGTGGAAGATAAAAGTGTCACTAAGTCAAATGTTATTCCTGGAAAATGAAATCTCAACATAAACTTATATGAATCTCAACACTGTCAATTAAGTTTTCTCAAGATTCCCTAGACTTTATTAATGTGCATCAGTTTTTTTAAAAATAGTTGCACTTCGTCTTTTCCTTTTGGTTGAACACATCCAGACCCACAATAAGAGATACAATTGTCCCCAGTTCAGAATGGGTTTAGAATGGGCCTTATTGATACAGTTAAGGATCCTGCATCACCAGCAAAACATAGAATTCAAATTGATCTTGGCTTAATTTGACTTACATTTTAATTTGGTTATCTGAACGCAGCTGGAAAGGTGGACCCACAGTATGAGCCATCTGCCTGCCCTATCTCTGTTCATCCTGACCGCTCACTACCTTAGCTTACCTATTGCGTCTTTACTTTCCCATAAGTGCCTCCACCTCCCTGAGTCAAAGCCTAATGTGGCTGCAGGTGTGGAACTGGCTAATCTGGCCTGTTCTGCCCAGCAGCTAACACTCATCCGTGCCAGCCTCTCTGTCATTCCTGGTGCCCGATCAGGCCCAGCAGCCTCTGCCAGTTTTGCTGTCTAACCCACGCCTCAACCACTCCTGTGGTGCCTTCTTCTGCCATCACATTTCCTCCAACACTCTTGCTTTCTGCCTGTCTTGGCAGCTCTCGGCTCAGCGGCTGGCACTTGCATATACCCACATGCTGATAGAGCCAAACCACAAGGTGAACTCTTGGCCCCACCATGCTGACTTTGGTCCTTCCTCTGACCCTTTGGACATGGCACTGGCACTTGATCTTCCTGGGCTTTCTACTCTTTCTCCGAGAGTTCTTTCTCCCTTTGCTGCCTCAGACGAAGCACCCCCTCCTTCCTGCTCTGGGGACTCAGAGTAGTGGCGATGCCTCCTGCTTCCTGCTGCCTTCTCGTTACTGCCTCTGAGCAGGGCTGGCTGGGCAGGTCCCCAGGCCTGGCCCCTATTCATTTGGATGCTCTTGTTACCACCTGCTTATCTACCCTCCACAATTGCAGCACTTTGGCTCAGGTTGATAGTGTTGCTTCTGACCACCTGCTTAAGGCAAAATACACCTACAGATCAGAGCAGATGCGACTAAAATGTAAGTGGGGAAAAGGAAGCTGTGGGGAAAGGGCTCTGGGGAAGGAGATGGGATGAGAGGGTCTAAGCGGAGGTGGTAGTGGGAGTAAGTAAAAAGGAATGGGAGTGAAATAAAAGACTTCGGTGGGGAGGGAGTGTGAGGACGAGATGGTGAGCATTAAGAGAGTTATACTCGACCGTGAAACCCTACCTACTCCGGGCAACAAGCCTTACACACCCAATGGGTGTATTTTAACAACCCATTCTATTTAATGAATAAATAGCCTAGAAGAATTAATATTTGATCCCATGGGGTCCAGCCACTGCAAAGTATCATTAAAAAAACAAAAACACAAGTGTAATCCCAGAAAACTTGGGAAATAATGAAGCTTCTGCAGTGAGTGTGGCTGCTGCCTTTTGAACCCCATTCTGTGGAGCTATCCTTGCTTTCGACAGGGGAGATAGCCCTATTGACATATGTGGTAGCCAGAGAGGGATTTGGCCCACTCTAAGGAGAGACGACCTGCCTGGGCTTTTAGGGTTTCATGTGGATTTCTCTTCTCTTGGTAGGATGATAACTGAGATTACCCTTCCTCCTTGATCAGCAATCAGGTTCTTCACTCCTCTCTCTTTCTGCAGAGAACTCTGTGAATTACATCATATAAAATCACTCCCCGTTCTGGGATCCAAGATCCCACATTACTTCTTCACTTATTTGAAAATGTTTAAAATGACATATTCTAACTCATGACTGTGTTTTTTCCTGAGAAGGTGAACTTGATATTTAAATTCTACTTTCTCACTTGGAGTTCTGTCATCTACACCATTCTGTTTTTAGTTACTCTATTTATAGCTTGTAGAGTCAAAAATGTTCTCTCTAATTTCATTGCTGTTTGAATTAAAATGTTTTTTTTCTGATTCCACCATTCATTAGTTTCCCCAAGCAGATAAGTAAATCAGTTATACAGCTAATTTATTAAATAACACTGATTACTAGCTCAAGTATGTAATTATATTCACATTTAGGGGCACCTCAAACTCTGAACCATTTATATTAGATTTCTGAGATTCCTTTCCTCTGATGAAATGATTCAGGGCTAAAGTAGAATCTTTAAAACAATGACTCTCATTCAAAAATTATACACTCAACCTAGCAAATGAAAGGGACAGCAAAAAAAGAAAACAACAACAACAACAAAAAAAAACAGCTATGGGGATAAGAGATTGCAAGGGGAACCAAGAACACACAGGAAAGTGAAAGGTTTGGGATAGAAAAATTACACTAAAAGAAGGAAGGATGGAGAAAAAGTTTATCATAAATGCACAAAATGGAAATGTAATGACATCTGAAAATATAAATTGAGGTCAAGCTTTTAAATTATGATCAGTCCCAAGGTGTAGATCTGTGAACCCAGGCAGAGTCAGCCTTAAAGATCTCTTATCCAGAGATCACGTCTACATCTGTGTCAGTTATTCCTGCCTCTTTCTTCCCTTCACTAGCCCTTACCAAGACACAGTGACACCTCTTAGAGCAAAAGCTACCAGCAATGTAGCTTTCTACCTTTCCAAGAGGAAAACATCCTATATTCCTGTCTAATGGTAACTCTGTTTTTGTTTTGTTTTGTTTTTACTTGAGTTTTTGTAGGACTCTGAAATTGATAGCTATGAAAATAGCCAAGATGTCACAAATGAAGAATTTTTGGTTTCGCTTAAAACGTTGAAATCGGAAATGACGAGATGTTAAGTTAAAAGAGCTTTCCCCACTCCTCTCCTTGGCAAATCAAATGCCCAGTTATCAAAGAACACAAGGAAATATTGCATTCGAGAGCAGAATTGCTTCTAAATTCCAGAATGTAAATGCTGCATCAGTTCCCAGTTAAGCATTCTGTAAATAAAGCCTTGCTCATCGCCTGTTTTCACTGGAAACTTCCATCATCATGGTGAGTGAAGTGAAGCAGTGGAGACACCCAGTGGCTAAGATGTGTAACCGCAGAAACAGTGCATTTCACGGTGCATTCATTCGTCTGTTTCCTGTTTTACTATTAAGTATATTTCCTCTTGAAAGTATGGCACCAAGTACCTCTAAGAAGAAATTTAATAATGTGATAGTAAATATGAGATCCATAACTTGACTATCAGTCTCAAATTTGGTCTTCAGGTGAAAGACTGAAGAATTTGTGAGAAAGCAACATTTAAAAATAAAAGATAACCATTCAATTCTGCCTGAATTCATTTTTTTAAAAAATTTTAGTTCTTTAAAATAACATGATAGTATGTTCCTTTTTGTCAGTACCAATTTTGATTTCAAAAAAGATCTTTATAGAGATTAATACTTAAACTATGAAATTAACTTAAAGCCTGAAAATGTCTCTGACTTCACCCAAATTGTCAATAAACATAATACATTAATATTTCAAAATTTGAGGGCTTATGAAGAGAACTGGTTGTTCTTATACAATGTATGTTTTATTTTAAAAATAAAAGACAAAACTCAGAATAATGTCAACAAGTCTTGCTGCTGAATCAAAGGATACATTAGCTTTTAAAAATTAAAAATAACTTTTTTTCTTACCAAAATAGTAAACCAAATTCATGTAGAAAAGTTTGAAAATATAGATAGACAAAAAGAAGTAAAATCCTTACCACAATTCCACTATTAATACCTTGGTTTATATATTTTCAGAAATTATTTTTATAGATAGGTTATATAATTTTTAGGTGAAAAGGGATATTTTACTGAACATGGTTTTTGCAATTTGTTTTTCACTTTCTGTCATGAATAACTTCTACCTCAGTACATATTTATCTATGCAGAATTTTTAAAAGCTATATAGTATTCCAATTATAATTATGTTGTCCTTTATTTCACCAAATCCTTTATTCTGGATTTTTAGTTTTCATTTTTTTGCTCTTATAAACAATGACTTAAAATCATCCCTACATCTTTTTTAAACTTTGGAAGACCTATGTCCAGTGAATAACAGAGTAAGTATGTGTTGTTATATTTTACAACAGTTTCGTAATTGTGAAATACAACATAGAGAAAAGTACATTACATGTACACTTTAGCAAACAGTTACACAATAAACAACAGTGTATCCACACCCAACTCAGCTATAGAACATCACTGGCCCCCAGGATATACCCCCAACCCTTCTGAATTACAGTCCTCTTGTAAGATTTTGATGTGCATTATCAAATTGCCATCCCCACCCCCAGAAATGTGGTCTTCACTGATACTCCCACAAGCAGTAATCAGTTGCCCATCTGAGAGAATGACCAGGAAGTAACTGTAATCTGTTGGTCCGTGGACTTAGTTAAACATCAGATCGAATCACAGAATGGAACATTGGCACATTGGCAGTGCTAACACTGTACCTGAGATTCCTATACAGTATTTGAAACTATAATTCAGTTTTGAATTTCAGTTCGCTGTACCTGGGATATTTCACACAATACTGGGCATCTTGTAAGGCAAACCCCGCCCACCCAAGCAGGAGTTAACACAAGTGGGTTAAGCCTAAGGACACTATTTGGGTCTCATTAATATAGGAATGGGTTGTAGCTCATAAATGTTTTCTCAGTTTCTTGTCCTTTCCCTTGGGTTGATCACGTCTTAGTGTCAGGCTGATCAGAGCTGGGCTTTGATGTGGGTTTAACAGGAAACGGGCCCATGAGCCAAAGGCCACACAGTTGAGTTTTATTGGTATGGCGCTTGGGTCTCCAAACTACATGTATGAATGTATAAGATACATGATATATGCGAATGTGTGTATGTATATATCTCATACACTTAGAGTTCACTTCCCTTCATCAGCCCAAATATACCAATTAAAAAGGAAGTTAATCTTTTTCCTATAGAAAAAAGGTAGTCTGATATCTCTGATTGGCTTGGCAATAGGGTTGGCTTTGGTAATTAATGTAAATAACAGATATGTGTCATGAAATAAATAAGTGAAATCTGTAGCTCTGAGATTTTTATGAAAATACATTTTGAGCCTATGGTAATGGCAAAGGTGTATTGAAATTAACAAATTTGCAGTTTCCCTTTTCTGAGTCCAGCGGATTGACCACGCTGCTTCCGAGTAAGAGACAGACAGGCACAATTAATAATTATCTGATGCCTTGTCATAGACTTTTATGAGAATACCCTGGACATTAAGAATGTGAATGACTCCAACAACCAAGTCGCTAAAAGTGATGTAGTAGTTTTATTTTAAAATGCCACTCTTTGTACAATGCCAGGAATAATATCCTTTTGTAACTCTTTAAACTCATGATGAAAAACTTTACACATCAACTTAAAAATGCATAAGGTGATTCACAGTTTTAAAAATGTTATTTTAGAGGTATCAGGAAAAAAAATTTTGAACACCACTGTTTTAGTCGCCAAGACCCACCTATAGCCAAGTGAAAAGGACGTTTCTATGTGATTTGGCCTTTCATCTGAAGGTGACACCTTCCTCCTTCTCCTTCCCCTGCTCCTCTTCTCTCTTCACTTTCTTTTTTCCCTTCCTCCTCCCTTTGCTCTCTTACTCCTCCTCTTCTTTATCTTTCTCCTCTTTCTTCATTCTCCTCATCAAACAATTCATTTCTTGAGGGCTTACTATACGCCAGGCACTGTACTAAGCAGTCTGCATGTATTATCTCTTCATCCTCACCGTACTCCATGAGGTGGAAATTACTATCTCCATTTTATAGTCAAAGGTATTAACACTCCCTGAGGTTCAGTCACTTGCCCAAGATCATAGAGGTAATAAACGATACAGCCACATTTGAGCACAGGTTGACCTGAATCCAGAGCCTAAGCTCTTAGCCACTGGTACTTTGCTCAACAGTGGGGTTTGGGCAAAAGTCTCGCGGTGATAAAGAGCATGCTTGGCTAGCCTTGACCTCAGCATGTGTATATTCTCGGGGGCTCTAAGTGAATGGACTGGGTTCCAGTGTTCAAGATTCTGGGTTCCAGCCATCTCTTACTTTCTTTTCACCAAAGATAAGACGAGTAATCTAAAGGGGGGAAAATGAATTCCTGTAGAAGGCAAGTATTTGAAGGTTCTCAGACGTTTCCCATCCGCTGCAAATTCTTCCTTTTTTATTCCTTTATGATTGTCCCCAATTAAAACCTAACCAACTCTAGGAAGGGGAGTGATTTGAAGCCTGGATTTTTCGCGTTCTCTCCATCTCCTGCTAACCTGATAGAAAACAGGTTAGATAAGAACATTAGATCACTGGACAGTAGTAGGTAGGTCTGTGAGAATGGAGGAAAAAGGATGCAGAAAAGGGGACATAACAGAGCAAGCAAGGAAAACTTCTTCACAATCTTAAATAGGGTCAAGTATACATCTACACTTAAATATGGGAAGATGTTTAGAAACAATATAGAAAAATGCAAGAGCCCTTCTAAGAAAATCACCTCTCTTCAAGTCCATGGCTCCTAGCAGGGCTGTCAGTCATGCTGCCTTGCACTTCACCCTCAGGGTCAGCATGTGACCAAGATGAGCCAATCAGAGTACTACATCTTCACAGCCATGATTGCCCCAGTGTAGGCATCAGAGTCAAGCAAGTGTAATCAGAACCCTTGAATGAGATCTGATATAAAGAAGCCATACTCTTAAAGATGTAGGCTTGAGATTGCCAGTGGCCATTTTTCCTACTATAGAAAAAGCCCCCCAAAGAATGATACCAATATATCATTGCTGGTATCATTTGGAAAAAAGCAAAGAATGGGAAAAGAACTGAATCTAGCCATGCCTTTTTGATAGCTTTTTATCACATGCAACAAAATTAACTAAATGACATTTTTGGCAAATTTCAAAATGTTGGTTGGCCACACATTTTATATTAACAGCTGGACTAAAGCAAGTTAAAGTAAATAATGCCAAATTCTTACTTTCGTTTCAAACTTATTTTCAATTGGTTTAAAAATATAATGGCCAATGTATCTCAAGAGTGACAAACTATTCAGATCCTTTGACTAGTAACCACTCTTCTGGGATTATGTTGTAAGAATAAGGGCTAAGCTTACCAAGGTGTTTACAAAAGCATTATTTTTAATAATGAAAAACTGTGAACTCATATCTAATACTTGAGAAATTAAATGATGGCACTTTGATATAGTATTATATTTTGAAACTCCAGCACTGATAAATATCAGTATGTAGAAATAAAAAAGTAATCAAATAGAAATAAAAAGAATTGACAAAAAGAATTTTCTAAAATTGTGTATGCAATACTATTGTTACATTATAAAACTATACATATATACATGAATTCATTACAAATATGCATACATATATAATGAAAATTGGAAGACATTATACAAAATAATGACAGTTGTTAACTTAGGATGGGGAGGTTATAAAAATGAAGACTATAATTTCTTATAAAGTTAAAAAATAAGTTTTAAATAAAAGAAAATCATAGCTGATGAAAAAATTTTTATGACAGAGTCATCTAAAAATGGTTTCTGTTGATAATAGTCAAAATGAGACCATGTGTCCAAAATGGAAGTTTCTTCAGGAATTTTGAAAAAACTGGAGAACCAACGCATAAATGGGGAGCAAAGATCATCTCGCGCATGAATCTGGGAAAAAGTACCAATTTATGCTGAGATTTCTTTTCCTTCTTTAAGCTCATCTACTTTCGTAGGTTCCTTAGCATCCTCACAAGTGTAGACGCTTTATAAGGAGAGTGCCTCAAAATTTTCCTTTCCTGAAGTGTTACTCTGTAAGCTGCAATTTGGGGCAAGGGTGAGTAAAAAAATGGTTATGTTAACCAAAGAATGACTTTCATAGATACAAAATAAAAAGCTACAAGCATATAAAATCATAGGAGATTCCACTCATATGTACAATAATAAATAATAGATTAAAATTCTGAGTTTGGCTGAGGAGTTAGCAGGAAAATGCCTGTGGTGTGGCCAAATCTATAAATGACAGAAGGAAAAGTATAAGAGATAAGAATCAGGTACACTGCTGAAATTTCTGAGGTTGTTTTTCTGGGTAAATAACAAGTAAATCTATAGTGAATTGGGATTTTGCTTTTAGCTACCTGATTCCTAGCAGATGTCTGAAGAGTGACGTCCCCTCTTCTGAACTTTGTCCCTGTAATGATTCTGTCATCTTTTTGCTAACCTCATGGTATATCTCCTTAATATGGGCCAGATTTCTGTCCTGTGGTTCTCCCAGACACTCTACTGTCTATTATTGAACACCCGAGAGAGGACATAAATGGTAACACAAAACCCTATAGACACGGAGCTAGAAGGTGTGTTAAACAGGAACGAATAGGGAAAAAAATCTGTGCGCTTTTGTATCAGCAGCTCTACCAATTATTAACTGGGTGACCCTGGACACATTACTTCACTTCTCTATAGCTCACTTCTCTCCTCTGCAAAATGAGTATTATTATTTAGTCGATAATATTTTTTGTTATTATACAGCTGGGATTGTGTTGGGCAACACTGATAAAAATATGGTTAAGGCATAATACGTAGTTAGCCTCAGGGAGCTCACAGTCTCTTGAGAAAGACAGACTTATCAAGAAGCCATTATCACATGGTAAATGCAACAGATCTCACTTGGAAGCATCCAGAAAACATCTAAGGATGGGGCAGGGTGAGTTTCAAAGTGGGGACTTAAGGTTTATCTTGAAGGGATGCAGGGAGATCTCTACCTAAAAGCACGTAGCACACTCCACATCTGTAATAGGCACTCTGCTCATGTTAAGTTGCTTTGTCCTCATTCTTGGAGTGATCTTAGCTACCAATTCTTGCAACAGAACTGAGCATTTTGCACTGGGCAACATCAAAGTTATGAAACATAAACCCCTTCGGGGTGATAAAATGCTGCATTCTTTAAGAATGAGTATGACAAAGACTACACTCAAGAAGCTGTCCTGTGACTCTCTGAAGCCTGGAATTTAACAAGTTTTCTTAGTCAAAGCTAGCTTGCTATTTCAGATTCAAAAGTTTATAAACCCCAGGGAGCCATGAAGAGTAATACACAAAGAAAAAATCTGAGAAGAGGGAAAAAAATGTGAACTCAGCTAAAATTTTTCTCAAGAACTTTGGCCTTTTCTCTTGACCAGTTATGTAACTATTTTAAAAATTTTATACGCGTTTTGGGAAATAGTTTTCAAGGTAAGATAAAAAGTACAAAATCTTTGGAGTGCAAAATGCTTTGAATGAATAAATGAATGAATGAGTGAATGAAATGGGTTTCTAGTGTACAGTATTTGAAATACTTGGCTTAACTGTCATTCCTTCTTTCCTTACCCTGTGCAGTCAGACCCATCAACTATTTTGCTGATCCCAGATCTGGCCTCAGAATCTTATCACAATGAATTAGGGAGACACTACCAACAGAAAGAAATTGCTGTAGTTATTAGAAGGGAAGGGGTGGGATGGGGGAGAGCGTGATGAAGGACGAGGCTGCCTTTAAGAATGACACAGTGAAAAACAGGCATTCACAAGGTAGCCACGCATGCCTGGTAGTGTGAGATCATCTTATCCTCTTAGCACAGCCGGCCTCTCTCTGGTAAGGAACTGAGCGTCTCAGCTGGGCTGGAGGAAAAGCAGTGGATGGGGTTTTCATGAACATATGATCTGGGGGAAATGTGAGGCAAACTTGGACAAGGTTGAGGGAAGGGGGAATCATGTCAAATTACTGTTTGCCTTTTGCAAACTGCCCCCAGCCCACTTTAACACGGTACATTACATACTTTCCCTCACCTCAGTCCTCTGCTTCGGGCTGAGACTGGCTGGGTTGCAGGATGGCTCGGGGCACTTCCCTTAACTCTAATTTGTCTCAGTCTTCTTGTCTCCTACTCAATTGCAAACTCCTTGAAGGCAAGCACACCTTACCATTCTTTGTGTCCTCTACAATAGTGACCAACACAAATATTGTCAATGTAAATACTGGATCTTGTTTTTGCAGTTGAGCTAAGAATCCACATGGCTCTCTGCGTATAATGGTCTCTGCTTCAAAGCATATATTGCATCCTATAAAGCAGGTCCCCATCTTTTCAGAGTGCTGTCTCCCAGCTGGCACTGTAACTGAGGAGTTCGTCTCAGTGGCAGCGTTGCCTTCATCCACACCTGGCCTACACATGAGAGCGACTGCAGAGCTTTACAAGGAGGTGGGTGCTCCCCTCACTGATGGATTTCTCAATGCATTAGAGAAGCAACCATCTTCTGGGCCTTCTCATGGAATGTTGCAGGGGGTGGGTGGGTGTGCAGGTAACATGCGACACAGCTGAACATTTCTATCCGCCCAGGCCCTTGGATTCCTTTATCTACATCATGCCAGGAAAGCTCTGGTATCTTAGCTGTATTAAAGGTAGGGCATAGTTAAGTCCAGGTTTCAGTCAATCACCTAATGAATTGCGAGAGCCACCATCAGCTTCATGAACCAACATGTTAAATCTGCAACCTCTAGTAAGTGCACTCGTATTGATTAATTTGGCCCCATCTAGTGTCATATTTCACCCTCCTGTGACTAACACTCTTGGAATCTACTCTATTGATCGATTTCTGCTGATCTATAGTAACAAAGTCTTGCAATTACTTTGGTGTGTAAACTGTTTCTTCCTGGGTCATAGTGTGTATACTTGTCTCTGTGAAAGTGCTGAGATTTAACCCTAGTTCTAGTTCTAGTGTCAATAGGGGGTGGTTCTGGTGGGTCTTGAGGAGAAAAAAGATCTCCTTTTAAGGAATGTGCTCCAGGTGAGGTTTGCACAGAGTTTTTAAGCAAAGGAAGGCTACTCTCCAGGCCAGTTACTTTCACCAATAGAGGAGGCTTAGAGTGATTTGTAGCTCTGAGATTGTCAGCTTCATCTGGGTCCAACCAGATGCCCCACTTCCAATTTTTGGAATGCCATTCAATATCCTAGCTTCCATATGAAAATTTGATGGGGCTGTGAATTCAATGATTGCTATAATTCAGCAACTCCTAAAATAAAATTATGTGCTTGATTTTCAATAATATTACCCTTATGTCTGCAAGAACTAAATAATTCTTTTATAGCTGTCACAGAAGCATGCTGGTCTTAGACAGTGACTCGAGCTAAGAGTTGAAAGACATGAGCATGTTATTTTCTTTCTATTAGGTTGTTGGAAAAGTTATGATGTATTTTTTCTACGGTTTTCGTTGCAAAAATGTGTCATGACTTTTCCGACAACCCAATATAAGTGCTAACGTGCACTCCGAAGAATCCATTTCCATTGTCCTTACGGACATCTTAGCTACCATAACGGTCAAGTGCAGCAACCACTTGGGCAACCCCTTGCTTCGGTTGGCATGTTCGGTTGGCAGATGATCGTTTGATTCATTGTACTGCCTTCGTCTCATTTCCCACTGGGACGGAGCTCAGCCAAATGGCACAGTCAAAGCAGTTTTCAAATTCCTCGTGTGTCTATCTCCTCGCACCACTACTGATACCAGTTCTGTGTCAGTCAGGGTCCAGTCAGGAGACAGAAATCAAACAATAAGGAGATGGCTAGTATAAGGAGCGAAGAGGATTTTATTTTCTTTCTTTCTTTTTTTTTTTTTTTTTAAGCTGAGCCATCCTGCTACCTGTTGGCAGCTCAGCGGCTGCTCAGCTCGGGCTGGACTCGAACCGCTGTNGAGCCATCCTGCTACCTGTTGGCAGCTCAGCGGCTGCTCAGCTCGGGCTGGACTCGAACCGCTGTTGCTCAGAGCTCAAACTCTTGAGCGAGCTGGAGTGAAGAGGATTTTAAAGAACATAGGAAAACCAGACATCGGGATCATCTATCGCCATCAGGGCTGAGCTAGACCCTCACTGAAGAAGCCCAGTGACTGAGTCTCATTTGGAATCAGAGAAGTTCGCTGAAGGTGCAAAGCTGCCTCAGGGCTGTGAGAGGAGGCTGGTCATGGAGGGTGTTGTACTGGTGACCACCGCGTGAGGGGGGCCCTGGAGAAGGTGATCATGGAAGTTGCTACACACGGCTGGCCACTGGGCACCGCTGGAGAGGGGAGCTGCAGAGCCCACACGTGCAGAACGAGCCTGTCTAAGGAGCATGCGACACTACTCGGAAAAGCTCTTCTCCCTCCAGTGTCCCTCCAGTGCCTCCACGGACAAAGCTGAAGGTTATGACAGCTGAAAAAGGAGACATATTTACAGAATTGTTCTCTATTGTCACAAAGCAGGCAGTGAAGTGCTTTTGGACCCTTGAGGCCATAACTTGGCTCAGTAACACATCTCCTTTAACGGGAAAAACCTTTCAGTAAGGACTGGATTTTATTGGGGCTCTGAAAGTTGTTACAAATGGCCCCTTCGAGGAGCTGATAAAAACCATGGCCTCTCCCTCTAGTTAAATGCACATGTGTACATATGTACAGTCTTGTAGATGATTCAGAGTAAGTCTCTGAACCCAGATTAAGAAACCCTGGGTTGGGCCAATGACTATTCTCCAGGTTCAGTATAGTGCTTATTCTTTACTTCATTTGAATGTAGAGTAGCAAACTTAATATCCCCAAATGCAACTAAACTCTATTTGCTTTCACAACAAAGATAAACATTTGAGAAATATAGCCAGTAATGTTAGACAGTTCTATTTTGGGTGAAATGGGTGAAAGATCTCTGGAAGAGAGAGGCTGACTGCCAGCAGAAGGACAAGCAGCTGTGAAACGCTGGCAAGACCATTATTGGGATTTGGACTTGGGTAGTTGTAGACAGAAGGAACGGGGTTTCTCCTACGACCTGCTATGCTTTGGCAAGGTACATAACTGTAGCTGGCTTCCAATGTGACACCGGCAGTCCTTACCCCCGGTATTCATGCTCGTATGTTCTCCCCTCCCACATTGACTCAGGGCTGGTTTTTGTGACCAACAGAGCACTGTGTAGGTGACAGTGTATGATTTCCGAGACTAAGTCACGAATGGCATTACTGCTTTTGCGCTGGGGAATTCCCCCAGAATTCCTCATTCTGGGGGAATCCGGCTGGCGTGTCGTAAGAAACCCAAGCAGTCCTGTGGAGAGACCCCTACGGGGAGGAACTGAGACTTCACGCCAATAACCAGCCCAAATTGCCAGCCTTATGGGTGAACCGCCTTGGAAGTAGGTCCTCCCATCCCAATCAAGCCTTCAGATAACTGAATGCCATCTGAAACCCGGACTGCAATTTCATGAGAGACTCAAAGCAGAACCACCAGCTAAGCTGTTTCCAATATTCTGATCCACAGTTTTGGGTCATTTGTCTTTCAGCAATAGATAAGTAACACATCTATTTAGGTCAAAATTCTCTAAATGGTGAAAAATATAAAGGATTTGCCCCTTTCCCCACTTCTCTGGTCACTTAAAGAAGTCAGGTTAGCTATTTAGCTATATATATTTTTAAATATTATCATAGATAAGTCACTAGACTGAATCATCAGAGAAATAAGAGACTTCTGATGATGTCTTAACCAGAAGGTTACTCTAGGTACTGACTAGACATATATTGGGTTGTCGGAAAAGTCATGACGTACTTTTTCTGTTTTTCATTGCAAAAATGCGTCATGACTTTCCCAACAACCCAGTAGTTTCTGAAAAGCAGGACATGCAGCTGTTAAACCAGCTTATGAAGATTTCTATTACTACAGAAATAATAGATGTGTCCTTATGAAGATTATTCTAGGAAATCACAACGTGTGTCAGTGCTCATTATGGTTACCATAATTGACGAGGGATATACAAAATAGTATCTGCAAAGGCGAGCCAGTATTCTGAGCGATCTGGAAGCTATTCTCGAGGATGCCTGAAGGGTCTGGGGCTGTTCAGTCTGGAGAATCTATATGGAGAGAGCATTTAATGGTTATACATTTAAAGGGCTGGCATGTGGAATAAGAGTTCTATTTTGGATTGATCAAGAGGAGAAAAGTGGCTTAAAGAGAAATTATAGGAATGCAGATTACAATCCATTTATAGCAGCCATATCTGTTCAACAACAGGTCGTGCAGTAGTGAAAACTATGGCACTCCCTCCCCTTGGAAGGGTTTATGCTGAAATCCAGATGATTTCCTGAATGCCTTTTCCTCCCGACTGTGTCTTGTTATGCATGAATATCTTTAAATAAGACAGTTGAGTGTAATAAGAAGAGTGTGCATTCTAGAGGAATTAGACCTCTATTTGGAAGTTATGAGCTGTGTGACTTTGGGCAAGACCTTTAGCATTTCCAGGCTTCTCTATGTCTCAGGGCTGTTCTGAGAATTCATTCGATGACACAGCATTCAAATCAACCATTTGCCATTTAATACATGTGTTTTCTTCCTTCCCTTTTCTACAATATGCTTGATAATCAAACATCTGAAGCCAATTAAGATTTTGAGCGTGCAATGTTGAAACGAGCTAATTTCCCTAGGTTTCAAGTGTAGGATTTCATTTGTGTTTTTTAACAGTAAACTTGATTAATATTTGATTAGATGCTTTGTCGCCCAGCATCTTTAAATAAATAAGGAAAAGACAAGTTTGCTATAAGTAGAAATAGAAGGAATCAGAAGCCAGATGGCCACCATCATCTTTGAAATTTGCAACTGCAAGATTATCACTTGATTACAAGTCTTTCCTCCCAAGAGTTATCAGAAAAATAAAAACAAAAACCAAAATGCCACAGACTATATTATTCAACATCAATAAAGTATTTGATTTTCCTGAAAGGTATTGCAAATTTCGGTAAGGAAAACTCAGTAACGAGCACTTTAAAAATCTTATGAGACACTGGAATCTCACAGAAGGAGTCAATATATGCTTTTCTACCTGTCCTTTTCACCCCAAAGATTAAAATAATTGGAAGTAAATAAACATCCCACAAATACTGTAAATCAATTTTTATTATTTACAAATAATTTTCTTTAAATTTGTTTTACTTTGTTAATGAAGAATGCTACTCCATGGGCAGATCACCCTGAATTACTGAACTCGCCCCTAAGATGACGTGCACTGAATAGTTAATATTCTTTTTTTTTTTTAAGCTGAGCCATCCTGCCACCTGTTGGCAGCTCAGCTGCAGCTCAGCTCGGACCGGGCATCAAACTGCTGTTGCTCAGAGCTCGCACTCTTGAGTGAGCTCTTAACCAACTGAGCCACTCGGCTGGCCCTGAATAATTAATATTCTTAAAGTAGATTTCGTCTTAACAATCACAAATCCTTTATTATCTATTAGCATCATACTCTTAAGCATTCTCATTTGAGGCTGTCTTTAAGTAACAAATGGTACCTGAGATGTGCAGTTGTTCCTTCACATTTCCATTTCTTATCTGCAACATGTACAATGATTTAAATAAGCAGCACAAGGCTCACAGCCTCTGAGTAATTGCTATCTTGCATCCCCCTCCATGCTATTTTTCCAACCCCAAATTCCTAGTTAAACACTATCAGCGTTCTGGGGACCACTCTTTCATACATTGTTCTATACACATATATACATAATTTAACAAAAACGGGATCATATTTATGTATTTGTGTTTTTATTGTGGTCAAGTTCAGCTGCATCAAAAGCATTTTTAGGTACTTAATTCAGGCAGCTGTAAAGTAAAAAAAAAGGCCATTTTTGTCAGATACTATAGCATCTTTATACCCATGTTTCAATATTGTAAATGTTCATTATGTTTTTAAATGTTTTTGTCCATGTTAGTGAACCTTTGATGGACTCTGCTTTAAATAGTCCTTATCACAGTGATGTGCACATTCTGTCTTAATATTAACAATTATGAATGTTTATCTCATTAATAATGTACATTTCCCAGTGCCAAGTGAGATGACCACATTACTGTAAAGGATTCCTGGAAGTCTGAGTCACAAGCATCAGTGACAAGAACTGCAGGTTTGGGTGGTGGTGGCTGGGGGACTTCCTGGCTCAAACAGGAATTAGACAAAAAAGTAGTCTTGAAGCTGACAGCTTAGGACTTACATGGTGGCACAATGATGCCATAAGGGATCCAGCCTCTTTGAACTGTTCTGCTCGGCTATCCTTGGAATGTACGTCTTTGTTCTCCTGTTTGTTGCTTCATGATTGAACTGTGGCTGCTGCACCTTTGGCATCTTATTCCTCCAGGAAGAAAGACAGGTGTAGGGCAGGGATGAGCTTTGATCTGCAGGAAACATCCATCTAAGAGCTTTCCCAGAAGCCCCAGTAGCAACTTCAACTGTCATCTTATTGGCTAGAACTGAGTCAAATGGCTGCCCCTAGACATGGGTCTAAAAAAATGTTTTTAGCTAGAATTAAGGTTCCATTAGGATGACCAAATACCAGAGAGCAAAAGACGAGATTTCTGCTATAGAAAACCTGAGCGAGCTGTCCTTATTCCATGACAAGAAATAAAGGGGGCTTCACTCTTATTTCAGAAGCGCATTGAGAGGGGATGGCTAAGACATGATAGGTGTCCCACCATAAAGCACGAGGTGAAGGAAGAGAGGGCGGAAGGGGGCCTGCTGCATGAGCTGTTGAGACGAAGAATCGCCCCGTCACTAGCCCTTCTGAAGCTGAGAGGGGAAGAGACCAGCTCCCCCAAATCCCCTATATAACCTGCTTGCATTCTTCTTTAAGTGGAAGCCTGGAGCTGTAAAAATGCACATCTAACAAACTACCTTGGGGTACTGACTCCTAAGCCCGCGCAGAAAATCGAGTAAGTCAGCTTTGGGCAGTGGACTGACTTCACCTTGCGTTACCACGTCTAAGCCAAAACCCAGAAAAATAACACTGCCATCCCTATGCCTTTCCCACTGTACTGAACACACAGTAGGTGCTCAGGAAACACGCGTCAACTTTTGTGAAGACGAAGAGTAAAGAAATGGAAAGGAACGTTTATTGGAGAGATTGCCACACGGCAGAACTACACCACAGGGCTTCCACACAGAGCTCGTTTTACTCATCAGCGCTCAGGTAGGCATGACCCGCTCCATGCACAGGCGTCAACTGAAGTTCAGAAAGGTTCGCCGGCATCCCACGTAGAGGTAGATTTCAGGTTTATCTTGAAAGCATTTGCTCCTTATGCAAAATACCCCACGGGCTCTCTCTCCTCCGCCAAAGCTTCTGATACGGTGCTTTGCCGACCGGCGACAACAAGGAATTCTGAGCAGAAGTCTGATTCAGTATCGGGAAGGATGGTAACTTTCGCACAGGCAACTCTTAGGATGGAGGAACACTTGCCACATCTTCAGGGTGTGGTCACAACAGGATACGCTACGTCCAGCTACGCTACCGGCGAGGCCTGAGTGCGGCTGGGGGTTGGGGCCGAGCGGAAGGTCAGAGCAGGCCGGCTCCCACGCACCCGACAGGCCTCGGGGTTACCAAGAACTCGGCCCCGAGCGTCCTGGGGGAACCCCGGCGCCGCGGGCGGCAGCGGACCGGCGGTGCTACGCGTCCGGTCGGGCCGCGCGTGACGCACTTCCGCCTCGTCTTCCGCTTTCAGGGGCCCCGGACCTCACAACAACAAAACCGGCGCGCTGGCGGCCGGCGCCGCGGCTCCAGTCCCCGCCCTCCTGCCACCTGCGGCCGTGGGGGCCGCACCGGGCCCTGCGCCGCGCCGCCCTGCCCTGCCCGCGGGGTCGGGCTGACAGCGGGGCGCGCCCTTCGGCCAACTTTTCCCGCGGACACCGCGCCTCCTCGCGAGACCCGGGGCGGGCCGTGGCCGCGGCTGCACAGCAGGAAGGGAGCGGCCGCGGCGGAGGACGCCCGGCCGGACTGTGCGGCCGGCGGCCCTACCCGGGAGCAGAAGGCGGGGGGCCCCGCGGCCTCGTCTCAGGTACGCCGCCCCCGCTGGCCGCTCTGGGTCCCGGCCCCTTCTCCAGCCCGTGTGGCGGGGCCGTAGCGTAGGGGCCTTGTTGCGTTTCAGCTCGGGGGTCGCGGCGGGGGCGGGGCGGTGACTCGCGACATCGCCCCTCGCCCCCCTCGTCCTTCCTTCTCATCGACTTCTTTCTCTCCCCTGGGCCTCCCTCCGCAGTCCCGAGTCCGGTGGAGCCCCGCGGAGCGGACCTGGCGGGGAACGCTGCACGGCCGGCCGGGACCCCACACGCCGCCGCCGCCCCTGTCCATCATCCTTGGTACCGGCGATGGCCTTTGTATCGTCCGATGCGCTTGTGACTGGCTTGGATACGGAGTATTAAGAGCTCACTCGTTTCCGTCCGCATCCCCGTAGCGCCGGGAGTAACCATCTCACCTCCTTGGGGCTCAACTGCTGCTCCTCTTAACTCTCTTCGACTTTGGGGGCACCATGGACCAAAGTGGGATGGAGATTCCTGTGACACTCATCATTAAAGCTCCGAATCAGAAATACAGTGACCAGACTATTAGCTGCTTCTTGAACTGGACCGTGGGAAAACTAAAAACGCACCTGTCTAACGTGTACCCTAGCAAACCAGTAAGTGTCTAAAAGCGGGGCGCAGCTGCTCTGGCCCCCAGCTTCTCGTGCCCTGCGCGCGACTTCTCCTTGCTCTACCCCTCGCTCCCCTCCTGAATCAGATTGGTCTCTTCGGGCGATCTGCGAAGGATTTTGAGTTGTGAGATTATGTGTGTCTCTTGAGCGCCGAGCCATCATTAATATCTTTCTGATGAGGTGCAGTTAATTAGTGAGTGTGTACAGAAATATCAAGGGACGTAAGAATTGGCAGGCATAAAAAAAGACCGTTTTCCTTGGATTTAAAAAGTCATCCACCGAATACGGGATGACAGATGCCTCCTTTAAAAAAAGGGTGAAACATGACAGTTCGTATTAAAGCTTTTATTGCTTATTATACTAAAATTCCTTTTTATTTTCAACTCCTGGCCCTGGCCCAGAAATTTGCTCACTGTTAAAGAGCAATATATATATATTTTTAAATGAGTGTGGGACCCCATAAAAATGACACCTTCAAGGCTAATATCTGTGTTTTAAGAAGCAAAGTTATAAGTTTTGGATACACTTTCTTCTGCCTCTGACTCTTTTTTCTCCTGTAGAGGACACACAGAAATTTCACTAATTTTAGAAGAGAACAGTCCATTTCACGTCCCACCATTCGGTGCATCTTTTTATTCCTTTCATATGGCCATTTGTGCATTAATGTGGCGTTTTTTTCCATTCTGATCATATCTGGATTTGCAAAGAAAATAAATAAAATACAGACAGACAGTATAGCTCCATCTGTTCCCAGAGTTAGATTTGAAAGGACATAGTTGATAATTAAGAAGTCTGAGAATAATTTACAGAAGTGTAATGTTGTGTAGATTATATGAAGGTGAGGCTTTCACGTTCTGCATTGTATAAAATTTTGGTTCCTGAATAAGCAGTGTTCAGTGATAACTCAACCTTTTGTTTAATTAATGAAGAGGATTAGATTTTAGGGTGGGAAATATTTTGGCATTAGGCAAATTTAAGCCGGCAGCAAGGCTCTGTATGAAGACAGCTATGCTTTCTAGGGTTTACTTAACGCTTGTTCTATGAAGATAGTGAGGAAGGCATTTGATCTATATTAAGATATTGATGAAGTAGGACTATTTCAGTATTCCAGTATTAAGTTTAGTTCATTTAGACTTCTAGAATAATTGCAGAAACATGGTAGTTATTGCAAAAGCAGGACTTTTAAAAAAACAGTTCTTATGTTGCATTAGCTGTGTTTGTTAGTACCTTGTGATACGAATATTTTTAGTAGGGAAATAACCCTGAGGTATTTCAGTACTTGGAACAAACTAGAGGGAACTCTAATTCATTCAAATCTGTTGTTTGAAACTTAAAATTTACACAAGGGATAAAAATTTATTTTAAAAATTTCTGCTTTACAAAAGACTTCTTAATGCATATAATTTGTTTTGCACATTTTCCAAGTGGAAAAAAGCTTTTCAGACTAGTCAGAATTTAAAGTCATAACCTTACGTAGTACTGTTCATAATGTAGCCCGAATACCATTCCTAAGTAGTACTTGTACATTTCTAAGTATTTATGCTCAAGTATGTACTTATGTGAGGATCTTTATATTACGGGATTAAACCGAAAGGGACTTGGTTTGAATCAAGAGTTATTACTTTTCTAAAACTTTCTCTTTTAAAAAAAGTATCTAAGAGAGGAGTGTGAAACCTGTCTGCCTAACTTGCACCCCTAGTAGCACTGGTCTCTAGTGGAGAGCTGTCAGTGCCCCCAGGCGTGAGTCAGCTGCTGGGGACAGATGAGTTGCAAACTTCTTTAAACCCCGCCCTCCTAACCTGCCTGCTTACACTGCTAACACTGGAGATGCTTTTGGAGGCTGTACAAATAATATGTAGTCTATGAAGTACCTAACCTTGTGGCAAACCTTACTTTTTTTCTCCTCCAGAAAGTCTTCAAGTGAATTGTAATGTCTGAAGTTTATTTCTATGGTAATAAGAGTGGGTGGACCTGGGGGCGGGGCATGTGTTTATTTTCATAGAACTTCATTGAAAACTTTGTATGGTTATTAGATTTGACAGGCTTGCATTCTAACTTATTTATCACATGAGAATTGATTTGAAGTATCACAGTTATTGAACAGACTGACTGTTTAATGATACCCCCAAAACCATAGGTAGTCCTCAGTATAGGTACTGGAGTCCCAAACATTTTCTTTGGAAGGTTGTTATTTAGAACAGAGTATTTTGCAATATAAGCAATATTTCATTACTAATATAATACATTATAAAGGAAGTTTGGGTTCATGTGACCACCCAGGTAACTATTTAACATTGATTCTGTGTTAAAGTGTCTCGAGAGCTGCCTTGGTGTTTAATAGAGATCGTTTTTTATGCTTGATTCCTTACACATCTGCCTGGAGAAGGTGGGTGGACTTGGAAACAGAATAGGGTTCCATCGCCTTGTAGAAGCACTTGTCTCCCATCAAGAAGTAGAAAAGTTGATGGCTGCGGTCAACACCGCTCTTAATTAAGCATCCGATGGGTCAGGGGTAGGTGGAGGGACTTGGTTCCTGTGGGCAGTGGCTTCTGGGAAAATGAATAGGAGCTGCTGGAGGGAAAAGAATGGAGATTTGAAGTTGTCCTTTTAGGATCTCTACAAGGATCTGTCATGTGTCTACATGCTATTAATGGAATTCTGCAACAGTGCATACAATCTTAAGATTCTAACTTTATGGTCAGATATTGACTTAATCACAGGTAATCGCCACATGGATATTTTAAATTCAACTCCTCCTCCCTCAGTAAACCCACAACAAATCCCCTCACCCTCCAAGCACACTTTCTTGGGCTTCATTTATTTATTTAATTAGGCATTTGAATGTCTATATGCTAAGCATGAAGGTGATGGTAAGAGTCCTTTGCTTTTACGAAGCTCAGGTCTGCTCAGGCCTACTCGGGGCGGGGGTGGGGGGGTGGGAATACAAACATGTAAGTAAATAACTAATATTAGGAGACTAGTGTTATTCAAAAGGGATGGACTGAGTGCTTTAGGAGCACAGGGAAGGCATCGGCAACCCTGGAATCGGGGGTGGGGTGGTGGGTAAGAAAAGGTTCACAGGGACAATTTTCCTGGAGTTGATAACAGTTTTAAGCTTTTAAGCACAAAAGATGAGAGCTTTTTTTGTTTTTCTAATTATTCTCTCAGAGCTAATGTTACATTGATGATTCTAAATGCTTTATAATATAGCGATTTAGTAATGTAGTTCTATGTAAAAAGATTATAGATCCATAATAGGCTACAAAGGGGCAGGTGCTTTCAAGTTAGGAAATAAGACAGTTGCCATATTTATGCAGAAGTTTACAAGTCATCAATTAAAAGCCTCAGATGTGGAATTGAGCCCTTTTGTAGTTTTAACTTCTAATGGTATTATTGTTTTAGGATGTGGTTGGAACTGGGAAGCGCACCAGTTCATGTTGATAGTGTATTTAGAGAATTAGGAATCTTATTCTAATGTGATCTAATATGACATTTGTCATCACTTTTTGACTTTAGATGTTCACATTCTGAAGTTAGCCTGTAGTGTGAAATAATTATTCTGAAATTTCAGTAATTGTTACCAGGGGCTGAAGCTACCTGTGAGAGCTACTTTTACTTGACACTTTTAGTTTAGACTTACTGGAGATGTAAATATCAAAATGGTTGAACTTAATGCTACCCAGTAGAATGGACTATCTGAGAGAAAACCTAAGAAACAATCTTTAAATTCAATTAGGCACTTTTTTCATTATCTCTCTTTTCTTACTGTTCTCATACACAAACAATAACTAAGATGGACCTGAGGCACTTTGAATTCAATTTGAATGCAAACCTTTCTGGGGCTTGTATGCCTTCGCGCCCATTTTTGCAGTGTTGAGGTCAAATGCCTGTTGAAAGTGTCTCTCAGTGCTGTGTAGATTTCCTCTGTCTTGGTGCTTCCTACTGTTAAACGAAAGCAGTCAACTTCATTACAAAGAAACAGGAATAGAACCAGTTGTGTAACTTCTATTCTGAAAACATAACATTCTGTAACCAAATTGCCTACAGTTCAGATGGATGTCTTTCATTATCGGTGGAAGTAGCTTGTGTAACATATTGAGGTTTATGTCTGTCGTTGTAATTCTCTATTACTTTATTTAGGTAGGTCTTTTTTTATTTTTAAAGACATATTATTGGGGAACAGTGTATTTTTCCAGGACCCATCAGCTCCAAGTAAAGTAGTTGTCCTCAATCTAGTTGTGGAGAGCGCAGCTTCTTGGCCCGTGCGGGAATTGAACTGGCAACCTTGGTGTTACGAGCCTGCGCTCTAACCATCTGAGCTAACCGGCCACCCCCCTAGGCAGGTCTTTTTAAAAACTTGCTTGCTTAACCACCTGAGAACTATTGATTTAAAGGGGCTATAATCCATACACAGAAAATTTCTGTTATGACTATTGTCTTATAAAATTTTAGTATATACATATGAGAGGGTTTCATGTTACATTGCAATATAGTTCACATTTTTGAAACTTTTTGAACAAAGAATATTATTAAATTGAGTGTGAAGGTTGATGAAAAATTAATGAAAGCTGGCTAAAATTTGTTTTATTTAACTCCTTTGTAGCCTTTTCCTATGTTTTTTGGAAAATAACAGTACTTTGAAGATAGCGTTTTGTTTAATCATGCATCAATGCTATTTCTTATTTATTTACTTATTTTTATTATTTTTATTTTTGGCATCAATACTTTTTAAAATAGGCTTTTTCCAGAACTTTAAGTTTCTCTCCTTTACATAATAAATACTGATTTGATGGTCTCAAATGCTTTTATTTAACTATTATATTTATATAACTAAATATTTAACTATATTGACTATTGCATTTTAAATTGCCATTTACTAAGTGGTTGCCATATGTACTAGGCATTCTACTAAGTACTTTATATGTTTTATCACATTTATTCCTCATAGATACCTTATGATGTATTCCTCATAGATACCTTATGATGTTAGATTTTCTTACCAGCTTTTTTTGCCCAGGTTTATAGACCTCTATGTAGTAGAATTCGAATTTAAACCCAGGTTTGTCAGACTTGCAAGCCTCAGCTCTTAACCATTATGATTCACACTCTATATCATAGTTTTATGTCATAAGATTAAGAAAGGCCTTTAGGGACTTGGTCATCTCATTTGTATACTTGCAGATTAAAAGAACAATAGAAAAAGGTGTGTGTATTTAGACAGTGTGTCATCTAAAGGCCACAGATGGATAACATAGCTTTAATACTGTTCTAATGCATGTCAACTTAGTGTGTGGTTATTTCTACTTATTTTGTTAAGTTATAGGGAAGAAATGGGAACATAGACCTCAAAGCACGTTGCCTTGTGCTATCTTTTCACATTCCTGCTTGTCTGTGAACCATAGCAGTCATGTGTTTTGGCCTTCTCTGCTGTATGCATACCTGATTTGTGAATGGCCTGTGAGTAGAAACAGCTAAGCAGGGACTGTCCCTTTGAAGTTCTAGAGGAAATTCTTCTTTAAGCTCTGCTTGCTGATTTTGCTTACTGTTGTTGCAAGGAGATAAGGGGTAGAGGCAGTTTGGGTACACTAAACACTGTAAATGGAATTACAGTGTTTCTGAATTTTCAGGGGCTTTAGATTGGGTCAGTTTAGCGGTAGTGTGAGATATGTCCCAGTACAAATTCACCGAATTCATTTCCCACTGAAACTATATTTTGTGCACCTCTTGGGAACCAGCTCTTTAAAGCTGTTTGACACTGTGACAACTGTATGTAAGTATTGAAATGTTAATAGTTACTACTTTCAAAGGGCTTGGGTTATAGTTCTTTGAACTAACATGTAGGTTGAAGATTGCTTTTACTGAGCTGTTTGTTTATGTTGAAGTTGGATATACTAAGAACATGATGTTTTAAGCCCTACATAATTATGAGAGACACATTCAGTCCTTCACATAAAATAAATTTAATCTTTTGATATCTCTAGGTGACTTCTGGAAATATAAAGCATTGTTGGCTTTGTAAAACTCAACTATCAGACCTACCTGTGAATATTTTAAAAGCATTAGGAATGCATAGTCTTTTTTCTGGTTTTGATATCTGAATAAATGTTTAAAAGTCAGGCACATTAGATAATAATATATGTAAATCTTTTAGAAAGAAAAAAAAATCTTTCCGCAGTTTAGGATTTATATTTTCCTATTATACTAGCAGGCGAGCTTTCCACACCTTGGTTTTTAGCAGTGTCTGTTCAGTGGGTCGCAGAGTTTTGGGGACCAGCTGGTTAAGCAGCTGTTTACTTGGAGTGGTATATGAGTAGTTCTGTCGCTGGGCTGCTCAGAACACCATCAGGATGTTTCCAGCTTGGTAATTTATCTGTCTCTCCTCCACCACATATCATCAGGTTTCATCTAGGACGGAGCAGTGGCGGCTGCAAGGAGTATATCTGATAGGATTTGCTGACTGCTGGAGGGAGGGTGTGAGCAGCAGGGAAGAGTGGTGGTGGTGGTAACAGATGGTCACATCTATTTATTTATATGGTGATCTGTGCATCCAGTATCTTAACAGTGGAAACTTTGAATAGGCAATTTAATTAGTACTTTATTTCAGATTTACTAATCCCGAGTCTTCTGAATTCTTATATTTAAAGGGTGCCATGTAATTTTTTTTTTATTGAGAGAAAAAAATAAACTTTAATTGTGTTAAGCAGCTGAGATCTTAGAGTTTGTTATAGCAGCTCGCATTACTTACCCTAACTAATACAGAAATGAATTTTCAAGCAAGGTAAAAGATACTGTTGGTGAGCAGGTCTGCATAAATAAAATTTTGCCACTTATACAAGTTAAATTTGATTTGAATAGATAGCTCAATATCTGTAATTTTTTCTAATACTTACAATCTAAAATAACTATAGTTGTTGAAAATTCAGTAGATTATAGTGTTGTTTGTTATCATATCTAACCACTGGTTTTCCAGATAAACTGAAGAGGCAAACTGTTTAGTAACATAGAAACTTTCAATTCTTCATACCTACTTTAGTCACATGAAAATTTTTTTTCCTCTGTTTTCACCCACAGTAAAATTAAAGAATTCCTTTTCCTTTTAAAACTCTGTTTATCTGAAGGCATTTGAATATTCAGTTTAAAGCAACAATATTTTTTACTGAGATATAATTCACATACTATAAAATGTGCCCTTTAACATATATAACTCTGGTTTTTAGCAGTTCACAAAGTTGTGCAATCATTACCCATCAAATTCCAGAACATTTTTATCACCCCAAAAAGAAACCCCATACCCACTAGCAGTCACTACTCATTCTGTGTTTCCCCAGTCATTGGTAACCACGCATCTACTTTCTGTCTCAGTGGATTTGCCTATTCTGGAAATTTAATGTAAATGAAATCATAGTATAGGTGGCCTTTGTGTCTTTGCTTCTTTCACTTAGTATAATGTTTACCAGATTCATCCATGTTGTAGTGTGTATCAGTACTTCATCACTTTTCATGGCTGAATAATATTCCATGACATGCATTTACCACATTGTATTTATCTATTTATCAGTTAATAGACATAAGGGTTGTTTCCACTTTTTGGCATTATGAATAATGCTGCTATGAACATTCTTGTACAAGTTTTGTGTGGACATAAGTTTTCAGTTCTCTTTGGTATATATCTAGGAATGGAACTGGGTATACACTGAGTCATATGGTAGCTCTGTGTTTAACTGTCCGAGGAACTGTCAAACTTTTCCACAAAAACTGTTCATTTTACATTCCCACCAGCAATATCGAGGGTTCCAATTTCTCCACATCTTTGTTTACACTTGTTTTTGCTTCCTGTATTCTTTTTTTTTTTTGGAGGGGGGGTATACCATTGTAATTTTGTTATATTATTGTATTCTGCTTTTTTGAAAATTGATCTTTCCTTGCTGTGGAAAGATAAAAGTTTATTTGAAGTTGACTACTAATTTAGAGAAAAGTAATGCTAAGATACTAGCACATGATTTCTCCTTCATAGTAATCTGCTAATACCAGTACTATTTGTAGAAAGAAACCAGATGAATTTAGCACCAGCAAGTGTTTTAAATTGGTATTGTGATTCATAGATTAAATATTTTATTTTCATGCTTAATGATTACATGTAAAATAACTGATGTAAAGAACTTCAGATGAGCTGTATTCAGATGTATTCCAAATCTTTGTGAACACTTTTGGACTCATGACACTCTGTTTAACAAATTGGCATCTACCATCTACTCTGTCAGGCACAGTGCTAGGCTCTGGGAACAAAGTGATGAACTAGACAGACATGGACCCTTTGTTCTCGGCACTCATGTTCCGCTTAGGGAAACAAGCATGTGAACATAATTACATGTGGTTTGTGTTATGAAGGAAACAAACAGGATATGTGAAAAGGAATACTCTACATTTGTAATTCAGGGAAGACCTTTCTGAGGAGGACATTTTAAAGCTAAGACCTAAAAGATGATTAAGATTTAGCCATGCAAGAGCTGAGAGAGAACATTGCAGGGAGAGTGTCTGAGCTGGGAGAGAGCCTGGCATATTTGGAGATCTAGGTGAATGTCAGTTTCGGCAGTGAGTGAGGAGGAAAGACTATCATCAGAGGAAGTTGCAGAGAGACAGAAACCAGATCTGCTGGGACCGACTGGCTATGGTAAAGAATTAGAATTCAATCCAGTGCACTGGGAATCCATTAGAGGTAACAGGACTGGTTTACATTTTTAAAAGAGCACTCTGGCTGCAGACTGTTGAATGGAAATGGACTGTCGAATGGAATCGTGAAGACCAGTTCAGAAGCCATTGCAGGAGCTCAGGCAAGAGATGATGGTTTAGATTAGGGTAATGCCAGTGACTATGGAAAGGAATGGACGGACCTGGGAGGGACTTTGGACATAGAGGCCATAGGATTTTGCTGATGGTTAGCTACGGGAGGCAAATGGACTGCTTTTTACCAACGTTTTTCTCTCTGTGTAGAGAAGGTACGATTAATTTAAAGCATTCCTTTTGTTATTTATAAGTGTCATTTTAAACAGACTTGAAAGTTGTTTTGGAGCTTTCTTTTTTAGTCATTAAAAGTGGTAACCATCACAGCTTTAACCAAACCTCTTTAGCAATGTCCTAATCATGTTCTTACGCATAATGAACATGCAAGCACATAGTCTGCTGTCAGCCATACAACTTCCACATAATTCCTCATTAAATCCTCATGAAATTGCTTCATGTCAGAGTAGCAGGTATTAGAAATTAGCATCAAAGGCTTGTGGAATGTTTACTAGGTATTGTGCTCCAAGAGGTTTATGTGCATCTCATTGTTATGTGCGTTTTTATTTTTGTGAAGTAGATACTATTATTACTGTCACTTTGCAGATGAGAGAGCTGAGGCACAGAGTGCTGGCAGTGGGGTCTTGTACACGCTTTCAGCATTCTTCACCTGTCTGCACCCCTTGTTAGCTGCTCAGGACATTGCTCTTGAAATTCTCTGTTTTTCTCTACTGCGTCATCAGTGTTTCCCTTTCTACTGGACTATTCCTACTGGCATACAAACATGTCTCTATTCTTAATAAGATGAAAACGTAAAACAGTACAACAAGCAAACAAATTATAATTCCACTTCCCTTCTAGCCAGGGCTCTATTTCTTTCCTTGTCCTTGGTGCAAAACTCCTCATAAGTTGTATGTATTCATTGTCTCCAACTGTACTCCTCTCCTTTTCTCTAATATCTATTCCAGTTAATATCTATTGCTCCACCAAGATTGCTTTTATCAAGGTCACTAGGCGTCTCCATGGAGCAGGACACTCTGGGAGAATACAGAAATAAGTTGAATAGTATGAAAGGAGGACACTCTGAGTAATACTGAAAGCCTGGAGATACTCAAATAGCCGTTAATAAGCCATAGTACTTCTATGTACTGGAGCATTATGCACCTGTCAGAAAGAATGGGAAGACAATACTGCTAAGGCGTAATCTCCAGGGTATGAGTGAGAAAACAAGGTACAAAAGAGTAAGTCTAGTGTACTACCTTTTGTGTGAGAAAAGAAGGGAAATAGTTGTGTGTTTATATTCAGATTTGTTATGTTGTTAGAAAGAAATGATGGAAGGGTAATTCAAACTTACAGAGCGAGGGAGGGCCGGCCGAGTGGCTCAGTTGGTTAAGAGCTCGTTCAAGAGTGCGAGCTCTGAGAACAGTGGTTCGATTCCCGGCCTGAGCTGAGCTGCTGCTGAGTTGCCAACAGGTGGCAGGATGGCTCAGCTAAAAAAAAAACACAAAACTTAGGGAGGGAACAGGGACAGAAACTAAACCTATCTGAATGTACCTTGTTCTGTAATTTTTACTCTATTGCCATATAATTTAAAAAATTAAATAGAAGAATGTAATCTCTAAATGGTAATACATTAATAATTTAATGTTAGGATGATGATATAATACAGGAGAAATTATTCCAAGTAATTTTGAAACACAGTATTTTAACTATATATTTCTAAGGGGATATATGTAAAGGCAAAAGAAACCCATTAGAAATCTTAAGCCTCATCCAATATTATTTTTATTTTGAGATTATATGTAGTAAGATAAAGCATATAAGTAAGTTTGCTAATGGCGTATGTTTGTTAATGTCATTAGCAAGCAAGACTTCCAGGGTGAGAGAAGTTACAAATAAAATAAGCAAAAACCATATACTGCTCTATTAATTTAAATCGGAAATATCAGTATGACCTCAGAGTTTAAGTTTTCCTTTCAAAAAAATACATATTTTTCTAGCTGTCCTTAATGAAGAATCTTAGAAATAATGAGAAGTAAGAGAAAAGTAGTCTTAGATTCCAGATTTTGGTCTTTAGATACCATTTCCCATTAAAAGGAATCAAGGCCCCTGGAGCAATGGCTGAGGTGAGGTGTGGCGCAGGAAACATGTTGGCAGATGCACCTGGCATTTTGTGCCTGAAAGCAAGCAAGCTATCTGAGACTACAGAGGTCATGTCAAAATGACACCGGAGCCAACCTCAAGGGACACCTACTGACCAAAAATGGTACTATTTGAGGACTTGAAAAGAATGGCAGTACATTGAAAATCATAAAATTCCACAAGGTTATAGAGATACTTAAACCAAAACCCTTGATCTTTGGTACCTAAGGACCCCTCAACTACAGAATTTACTCAGTATGACATTTTCTATTATTATTTTTAATATAAGACCCTTTTTTTTTACTAGTCATGCTGAATATATAGTCTACTTAAAAATTGTTATTGTTTTGCTTGGACTTGGCATATTTAACAGTTGTTGATATAGCTACTATGTAGTTAATTGTTTTAATAGAATTCAAGGAACATTTGCCTAGTTATGAAATAGGAGATCTTATGGGGACTATACATAAATGCTTTAATTTTAAATTCTTTAATGCTGGCAACGGGTGCACTTAGCAGATTCATCCTAAGTGCAAAATAGAGCAGAGATAATTAGAACGTATTTCCTATTTTGGGCTGCATATAGAGATGGCCACTGAATCTCCATGCACTTGAGTTGATTTTTCTTTAGTCCCATCCCATATTTTTTGAGAAATGTACAAAGACATTCGTGAGAGTGGCAGGAATAATAAAAACAGGTTACCTAAAGCTGTAATTAAATCCAAATGGCTCTTGAATTAAAACCAATAAATTGTTCTGCATGATGTTAGTAAAGAAGAAAATAAATCTTACATATACTTTTAGATTAAAAATACTGACAAAACATTGCAAAATAACTGGTGAGTTTGAAATTTTATCCCATTGTTGACTATTAATAGAAGGTCAGCCACCTTCTCATTTATAGTCTGATGGTTTTTAATGATAGTCACACATGCATTGTGACTAAAAAGACAAACCTCCAATTTACCTTTTTTCTCTGTTTTTTAAAAAATTGGTAATTATCTGTATTATATCTGCAATAAATATGCTACCAGTTGCTGAGCTCTTAATGTGTTAAGTGGAATTTGGAAAAACAAAATTCTTAAATTGTGTCAGTTTTCTGCTTATTTGTGCCTAAAGGGCATTTACTTTACCCATATTTAGGCATGTTATGCCAGCCTTCATTTTGTATAATTAGAAAAAGTTGAATTCTTTTCTTTGTCCCATTTCTTAGTTGACGAAGGATCAGAGATTGGTGTATTCGGGCAGACTGCTTGCCGATCATCTGCAGCTGAAAGACATTCTCAGAAAAGTAAGCAGATTTCTACCGCTACTTGATACCAGCCACATTCAGAGTGTGAGGGGAGATACGTTCTGAAATTTGATCGATAGCCAACCAGTTCAGGTTTTAGATGCTTAAAATCAACCCTTTTGGGTGACATAACAGGTGAACGTGAACTAGAAAGTAAAGGACATAATGATGGATTCTGATCAGCGCAGGTAGCAGTTTTGTGTATCTATCTGATAGCTAACTCTGAAATAGGATTATGTATTTGTGTTCAAGTACGTGCCATCTATTGTAAGAAAACACCATCGACTTGTCAGTGGTGCAGGGGCAGAGTGTCCAGGGAGTGGTGAAGGGTTTCCATGGGTAACAGTGTCCTTCCTCTCTGATAGCCCCTTTTGACCAGCTGCGTGACATTTAATCCAAGTTACTTGGGGTAGGAATTTAATTTCAGGGGAGAAATAGAAGGAAGCCCAAGGGGTCCATCAGTTAGCAAACTTGGAATGCCGGTGCTTAGAGCTAAAATATATTCCATTATAGTTTTTTGACAATGACTAGCTTGAATGCTGGTGATTTTAATGGCAGCTTTCAGCTCATGTGCATTTGTGGAATTTATACTTTAGAACTTCTCTGTATTTGAGATGCTGCTCTTTGTGAATGTAGCAGAATTAAATCTATGGCTTTTATGTTTTGCCTTAGATCTTTGACTTCACTCTTCATGTTGTTCTTGATATCCCTGCTCTGATTTAGATCTATACCCTCTCCTGTATGTTTCGGAAACTTGCAAAAATCTTATGCTGGTGTAACCCTACTGTGTAGACAGTTGACATTGTAGCTTTGCTGGTGTGACTTCTTGCTGTTATTTTTATTTTATTTTTTAATTAAAATTTATTGGGGTGACAATGGTTAGTAAAATTACATAGGTTTCAAGTGTACAATTCTGTAATACATCATCTATATATCACATTGTGTGTTCACCACCCAGAGTTGTTATTTTCATTCTAATTGTGTAGTTTCAGATTGCCAAAGTGGTTTAATAACCTCTCTGTCAAAAATAGTGGAATTTGCAGCAGGTTCCCCTCCCCACTTTCCTTTTAAATAGACTATTTTTTAGGGCATTTAGGCTCACAGCAAAATTGAGTGGAAGGTACAGAGATCTCACATATGCCTCCTGCTTCCACACACGCACAGCCCCCCCCACTAACAGCATTCCATATTAGAGTGGCATGTGTGTTACAGCTGCTGACCCTACACACTGTCACATCGTCACCCACGCGCATAGTGTACACTAGGGCTCGCTCTCGTACATTCTGTGGGTTTGGACAAATGTACAATCATGTGTCTCCTCCTGTGCAGCATCCTACAGAGCAGTTCACTGCCCTAAACATCCACTGTGTTCCACCTGTTCATTCCCCCGCTTTTATGCGTAAAAACCTTCTGTTCTACGCGCTTTGAAATATTTTGTATTATTTTAACACAAGGATAGCTAGAGTCTGTGTGCACACAAATACTTTTTTTTAATTATTAGTTTCAGGTGTACAAAACAATGCAATAGTTATGCTTTTTAAAAGGTTTTTGTTACCAGAAATGGGTTCAGACCAGAAGACTTAAACTAAAAATGCTTCAATCAAAGGACTGTTGTGCCCCTTATGTAAAACATTTTGCATAATATGTTTACGTTTTGCATAGATATTTGAGCTGTTTTTGTTAAAGTCATTGTGCCTCTTCTTTTTTCAATTAAGAGCTGCTATTAGCTTTATTTAGTTATGAAATGTTTTACAGAAATATTAGCCAAAGGTGAGTGAATACTGTGAGTTAGTTGTCATGAATATGACCTTTGAAACTAGGTTTCTAAGGGTAAACATCTATGCTTGGATGCTTTTTAGTGTTCTGTGTTCTGAAGCTAAGGGGACATTGTTAATCCAGGTGTGCCTTCTACTCCCCTTGTTAGGCGCATCTCATGTCACACTATCTCTGGGAATGCCTTTTCTTAGCGTTGTAACCCCCATTAACTTCTTTCTCTAAACTCCTAAAGCAGTTGTAGTTTGTGCTTCTCAGTTTTGTGCAAAAGACTGTTGTACATATTTCTCTAATTGTGCTCTAATGTGCTAGTCTGATCTTTTAACAATATCCTGAGCCTCTTTAGGGGAGGGGCTGACTCTTACCCTTTCTGTGATTGACCTCAGAATTAAACACAATTCTAGGTTTATCTTAGTTTCTAGTAGCTTTGTTTATCTTTCTCACAACTGGATATCTTACTTCCTGCCCCCTTTTCTTTATCACACTCTGTTTTTTATTTTCTTTCTTTTTTTTAATTTTTAAGTTGCTGAGCTATCCTATGTGCCTCTCTGCCCTCATTTATTCTCTTTCCTTTCTCCATTTTATTTACTTTTTTCATATATACACACACACACACACACACACACACATATATATATGTGTGTGTATATATATATATGTATATATGTATATATACTCATGAAATCACTAAACTAAAATGCCAATTCTAATGATTATTAGAATATTTTCCTTCAGTCATAGTTGTAGGTTTATGGAAACACATGGAATATTTAAAGAATATAGTTCAGATATATGCATTATATAAATGTAAATGTGGTAGATAAAAACAGTTTTGACTTAAAAAAATAAAAACTATACATCACCTTGCTAAAATGAAGGCAAATGAGATTATAGTGAAGTTGAGTTTATTGTAGCTCCAAAGTCTTAAGTAATAGAAATATTTTCACTACTTGAAGTTTGTAGGTCCAGGCTTCAGTGTGACTATTACAGCTCTGATGTTAAGGTGCTAGATGTTTTTATATTGAAATAACAGATTGCATTGACACAACTTTATAGCACTGATTGCTTCAAGTCTCCTTGGTAAACAAAGAAATCATTTTTAATATAGCAGTTACTAAGTATTTAGACTATTTTCCAAGCAGGGAGAAAATGTTGAACTCAAAAATGCCTCAAATTTTAAAATGTAAATTTACCTCCAAATGACAACAATTTATTACTAATAAAATGGCTGTGCTAGAAAAAGGAACTTAAGTTTTGAGTTAAGTATTTCGGCTTAGCTGCTAACTTTCTGAACTGTCCATTTCCCAGTGCTGCCCTTTCAATGTACTCTTCTTTAATTTTAGCAAGATGAGTATCATATGGTTCATCTAGTCTGTACTTCTCGGACTCCTCCCAGCTCCCCAGATTCCAGCACCGGTAGAGGAAGCCATGAAGCCTTGGCATCCAGCAGCAATCCTGTGAGTGGTTTGGGGAGGAGTAAATGTCGAAGTTTTCTGCTGATCCTTTTTTGCCTCCTGAAACTAAGGGGAAAACACAACAGCTGGAGCTTGTGGGTTGTGAGATTGTGTTTTAAACAGCTTGATTCGGCATTTACACTTTGTTTTTAGAGATCCAGTATACAGGGTTATCCCCTGAAGCCTGTTCCCCATGAGTTCTAATTTGCTATATGGCAGGTCAGTAATCAATCCAGCCTTCAGAGGTTTAATCACTGAAATACTTAGAAAACAGAATTATGATGTGTTATATAATATAAACTCTTAGGGCCAGTAAAGTTTCAGAAATATTTGAGGTGTTTAATATAGTATATTTTATTGAAGGTGGATTAAATTATTTAAATTTTCAGTATGCTGAATCTTTTTGAAGTAGATTGCATTGGTCAATTTTTTTTTTTTTTTATAGTGACTGGATTTGGGCATACATCCCAACTGCAGGAGGAAAAATTACTTAACCTACTTAGGTCTTCCAGACTTGGGTGTTCATTTCTGCCTCCTTATTTTTTAATCTACCTAAAATTGCTTTGGAAAGTTTTCTTGGTAATTGAACTCCTCAACTTAGATATACTCTAGAAGCTTTAAAGATACTGCCCTCAAATCCTCTTATGTTAAATTACTTTTGGTTTCCCTTAAAAGCTTTATATGGCACCTTTGGAGTTGAGAGGGAAGGATTGGATGAGTGGAAACTTGCTTTAAACTCCTTGGGCAGGGAACTTTTATACTGCTAAATATACTTAGTCAAGAATCTAACTAGAACTTTGAGGGGATGAGTGGCAGAGGTGTTAGTCGAAAGATCTTCCAGCAGATATTGATTAACTACTTCTTTAAGAACTAGACCCTCTAGTTGCTGTATTTAATTAGTATGGCCTGAGTGGTAAGTATTCTTTAGTACCAGTCATGGGAATTTGGCTTACATTAAACTGAAATATATTTTGTCAGTAAACCCAAGGGTCTTGATATGTTTCCTGCCTCGTGTAAGAAGGGGTGAAACATTGGCATAAAGTTCTGGATCTAGTCTTTGGTCACAGTTATGCAGTTCCAGTTTTTGTTGAGAAAGAACCCTTTGACTACTCTAATGGTTCCTCAGCCATGATTTCATGTCGTTAATATATATATTCAGTTTTTTCAAAGTTTGTTATGAAAATCTAAAAAGTATCAGAGGAAAATTAAGTTGGATGTCCCTTAATTTTTTATGGCTGAGAAATTTCAGTGGGATTTGAAATGTCTTAAAAATCTAGTCATTAAAGAGTTATCTAATAAGGTTGGAAATCATTAGTTCCAGAGAAATTAGGCTGTGCTGCCAAATGGCTAGCTAGACCTTTCTTCTAACAACCTTTTTTAATGGTCCATTTAATGAGAAATGTTGCCAAAAAAGAAACCTTTCCAAGTTTATGTCCCTAAGACTCAGACTCCCTAGTAATACGTTTGGTATTTCTTTTCTGTGGAATAACATCTTAAAGAGAGCTCTTGTCAGTTTTGCAAAAGACCAGTGTCCTGGGAACCTTTTACATTGCAAGACTTAGGAACGTAGACAGGCTAAAAGACAGCCTGTCCATAGGAAAGCAGTAGACATAAAGTACAATTTTAACAGACCTGGAAGGTTAAAGTGGGGAAATGATAATTTATGTAAAATATAATTGTGTTTTAAATTTATTTAAGACACTTCACAAACTATTTTCAAATAGCAACCAATTAGAGTGGTCTTCAATGGCTTATATTGTTTAAGGTTGTTGAATCTGTGAGTTCCCAACATCATTGGAGCATGAGAATTTTAAAACCCTGATTGGTATCTCATTCATTTAAAAAAAACAACAACAACAAAAACTTGTTGGTAGTGTCTATAAACAAACAGAAGTTTAGGACTTAAAGTAATCTTGACTAATCTAGTTCAATCTTATTATTATTGTAGGAAAGCTGACACTCAGAGGTTAAGTGAAATTTTAAGGTTATGTTCCTTATTAATGTCAGAGATAACATCAGAGTCTAGATCTTCCAATTCCTAGTATGTTCCTCATTATTTTAAATCAATAGCATGTTATATAGTACCTGGCATATTGTAACTGTTCAAATGTCACAATAATTAGTACCATTGTTGAGCACTTACTGTGTTTTAGGCATTGTGAAAAGAGCTGTGCATGTGTTAATTTAGTCCACAATTTTGTATGCTATTTTTTTTGTATACAATTACTCTACTACTTAGCCTTTTCTAGTTGAGAAATGAACTGTTGTATAATTAAGTGGTTTTGATTTTCTGAACTCTAGTCTCATCAGAATTTAAATATCTACTTATTCTGGGTACAAGATTCAAATGAGTAAATTTCTAAAATTCACTCTTTGCAGAGGGATTTTATAAATACATTCTTCACAACGTGTCTGTAATCTCATGATTGTAATGAATTAAATCTCCTTGAAGAAGTAATTACATTTCTGTTTGTAGAGTTCAGATCAGTCAGGATCAACAACTCCATCATCCAGTCAAGAACCCTTGCCGTTAGCTGCCAGTTCTTCCTCAGAAGGCTTGAGGCAACGCACCCTTCCACAAGCACAAACTGACCCAGCACAGAGTCATCAGTTCCCGTATGTAATGCAAGGGTGAGTGAAATTGTCGTAGCTGTGGGCCTGTTAAGAATCCGTTACTCCTGACTTTCATGGTAGACCTCTGCAGTAATCAAAGTACATTTGAAATTTATTCATACGAGGTATGATAAAAAAATACAGTAAATATTTAAATTAAAAAAAAGTTTATTACAGTAAAAGACACATTGCCATTAATCCCCCTCAAACTACTCTCCCTTGCTTCAAAAACACTTATCCCATCATTCTTGCCACTTTCTGAAGCAGTTCTGGAAGTCCTCTTTCATGAGTGCCTTTAGTTGCACTGTCGTGGCTGCCTCGATGTCCTAAATCATTTTGACTTTGGTGAAGAGCCACAAGTCATCTCGTGCCAGACGCAGTGAATAAGGTGGATGAGGACACATTGTAACGTTTTTATTTGACAGAAATTGCCGTACCAGAAGCGATGTGTAACATGGAGCGTTGTCATGATGGACGATGATTTACAGCACACTTTAAAACACCTTCTCTCAACCATAGCTCACACTCGACTGACTGCACCGAACAAGTTGAAACTTGTCACACGCTGTTACTAAGGTTTGACGTGCTGCTTCCCATATTGAAGATCCCTGCCTTTCCATTGGATGGCACTCAGTTGCAGCATTCACCGTATTTTGTTATCACAATGGAAAGGCTCCATGTCACGCATCACTTCTGGTACAGCAATTTCTGTCAAATAAAAACATTATGGTGTGTCCTCATCCACCTTATTCACCAGGTCTGGCACCGTGTGACTTCTGGCTCTTCCCCAAAGTCAAAATGACCATGAAAAGTAAATGTTTTGAATCGATTCAGGACATTGAGGCAGCCATGACAGCGCAACTAAAGACACTCACAAAAGAGGACTTCCAGAACTGCTTCAGAAAGTGGCAAGAGTGATAAAAAAAGTGTGTTTGAAGCAAGGGGGAGTATTTTGAGGGGGATTAATGGCGATGTGTCTTTTACTGTAACAATTTTTTTAAATTTAAACATTCACTGTATTGTTTGATCACACCTCGTGTGCCTGATTATGTATTTTGAGAATTAGAGGCTTAAGTGGAGCAGTGCTTTTGAAAGCTGGTCATAAATCAGAATCTAGGGCAGTAGTTTTTAGTTTTTAATGTTTGTGCTCATCACCTGGGGTTTAAGATGCAGGTTCTGATTCAGTAGGTTTGATGGGGCCTGAGGTTCTGTACTTCTAACAAGCTCCCAGGAGATGCTCATGCTTCTGATGTTAGGACCACACTTTGAATAGCAAGAATCTAGGTAATTAAAAGCATTTTTTTTTAACTCAGTCTTAAGTTAGTCTTCTGGGGAGCAGATGGGTGAGTGAGGATGTTCTTGGAAGAGTATAGGGCCCAGTAATCTATTTTCTGAAAGTTCCACAGGTACTTCTGATCAGCCAGACTTGGTAACAAGTGAGATAGAATAAAACTGCGCTGTATTATAAAGGTATGCGAACCACTGCAAGTTATTCAGAGCTTTTGTTGGAGCAGTTTACTTAAGGAAGCTCGCTATGGCTACCTTTGTTTAGCAATTACAGAAGACACTTCCAGGGGGAAATGCAGCCAGCAACCACAGCAACTCTTTCAAACGGCTCAGAGATACAGTTTGGACCTGGGCTATGTCTGAAACCAGAGTACTTTGCTGGGGTAAAGTTCTTGTTATTTTGAAATAAAAGAAACATGAGCAGTGATCATTGTTTTATGTTGCCTGTATGCTATGGGACGCGTGTGGCAGTGCTCCAGGTCTGTGATGGTGAGGCTGAAACAAGGAAGTGGCTGGGACCCCAGAGAGGAAGTGGAAGGAGGATAACCAAGAGGTAGCCATTGACTGCTGTGCTACACAGGGTGGGGTATGCATTCACGTACTGGCTGCTTAGAACTTGAAACTTCATTCAATTCTTGATGTAGAAGAACAAAGCTGAGTAAACAGCAAAATCTAAGAAAACTCATTTGTCTCATTTCTTGAATGGGAAGCTTTTCCTCTAAAAGTAAGTATTTAGATTAGGTTGATTGTAGACTTATGAAGCACCTGTGAAACTAGTTTGGTTTTCAGAAAAGCATTACTACAAACCAAAACTTAGTTTTTTGTAAAAAGCAATGTGCTCAGGGTTTACATTGCAAATAGTAGCTTAAAATACTTTTATGGCACTGATTCATTTCCTGTCTTTTTTGCAGAGTAAGATAGTTCAGTTTCTCTCAATTTATACAGAGCGACCTTACTTATTTTATTTGGTAGTAGTGGTAGAAAGTGAGGGATTATGCATATAATAAACCTGGAAAAATAAATAATAACATATTAACAGTGGTTACCTCTGGACAGTAAGATTTTTAACTCTTTCTCATACTTACAGTGAATATATTTTGTAATGAATAAAACAAAGCTTATAAGGTTTAAGGTCTTCAGAATAAGACCATAGATACCTTGGAAAAGATGAATAGTTTCTCTAAACTAGTCTGTTGAGGAAATCAACAGACATGAAAGAGAAAGGCATTCAGCTCTTAGCAGTACATTAAAGAGACTAGAAAAGTCTGAAATAGTGTTTATGTTGCCAAAAGTGAGTGTTAAAATGATGAGCAGTAAAATCTTTAAAGATTCCTTAAGCATCACTTAGGGCATCTATTACCAGATGAGTGATGCGGGTTTTAAATCAGGAGGGTGGTGTAGCTTCTGGAGCCTACCTGCCTTGCTTTGAGTCTTGGATCTGTTGTGGACTAGCTGGGGCAAGTCTCTTCCCTACTTTGCTTCAGCTTGCTTATGATCTGGAGATAATAATAGTATGTTATCATGCAGAATTTCTGTGTGGATTAAAAAAGTTACACCAACTTTGTGGTCTAGGTACTATTTTCTCCCATTTTACTGATGAGGAGAAGGGGACTTAAAAGTTATGTAGTTTGCTTGCCTAAGTGGCCAGTGGCAGAACTAGAATTCAAATCATATTTGATTGCAAGCCTGTGTTCTTAAAAGTCTTGCTGAAGCGACTCTCCATTTTGCGTGTCATTTGTTTTGGTATTTTTTTCTTGGTTGCCATTTGTATGTTGACTTCATTTGTAATGGTGGTAATTGTCCCTCTACCCTCCCATTTAAAACTTTTCTCTAGTCGCATCGACTGGTCAGATTTTAAGTATTGGTGACTGAGTAAGCAAATCTGTGTATATAAGGATCTTGTGACTTTATACTGTAAAAGTTGTAGAATTTGCCATAGGCTAGGCACCGACGGAAAATGAATTATGTGCTTACTTTCAGTGGAAGTAGATTAGATAGGCAGATGAATTACCGTGCACTGATTTGTTCTCATGGCCTTGTGCTGTGGGAGCCCGGAGGAGGGAGTGAGTCTCTGCTTGAAGGAGTTGGGGAGGGTGCGGTAGGTGGTAACATGGGAGCGGGGTTAGGGCAGTTCAGGAGGGAGAATGAAGCAAGTGCAGAGAGTCTTGAAAAGGCTTACTCTGGGGACAATGTGGGGATTTTCACACAGATGCTATATCACTGTATGGAGTGATGGGGGAATATGGCTGACGGAACAGGTTGTCTGTGAAATAATTTGTTCCTGATCGTTGAAGTTTCCTCCTCTCCTTTGTAGTTCTTAACCCCAAAAACACACTAATGAGGTCTCAAGTATATATTTGTGAATGACAGTATTTCAAGTTCTTGGTGTCATGATCTCTGTTGTAATCCATCATTTCCATGTGTTCCCGTGAACTCCCCTTGCCCCTTTTTTCTGTGTTTGTTTTTGTTCTATAGTACTAACCGGTATAGCCTATCTGAAAAGGAATGAAAAGTTGTCAGAACTTGTGCCATCATATCTTCCCACATGTATACGAAGTCAGACAATTAAGTTTGCAAACTTGTTGCAAGGATGTTGCTAACCTTTTCTGATATCGGCGGGATTATTCATTATGAATTTGTACCAACTGGACAGTTAACCAAGTTTACTATTTGGAAGTGCTGAAAAGGCTGCGTGGAAAAATTAGATGACCTGAACTTTTCGCCAACAATTCATGGCTCTTGCATAATGACAATGCACCAACTCACACAGCACTGTCTGTGAGGGAGTTTTTAGCCAGTAAACACATAACTGTATTGGGACACCACCCACTCACCTGATCTGGCCCCAGTGACTTCTTCCTTTACCCGGAGGTAAAGGAAATACTGAAAGGAAGACATTTTAGGGACATTCAGGACATCAAGGGTAATACGTTGACGGCTCTGATGGCCATTCCAGAAAAAGTTCCAAAACTGCTTTGAAGGGAGGACTAGTAGCTGGCGTCAGTGCATAGCTTCCCAAGGGGAGTACTTCAAAGGTGACCGTAGTGACATTCAGCAGTGAAGTGTGTAGCACTTCTAGGATGAGTTCGTGAACTTAATTGTCAGGCCTCATATATCAGCAGTTTCCTCACTGACTTTCCCAAGGCCAGAGGGAGAGACCAGGTTATGGTTTCCTTGCATAAAGAATATGACGTTTTATATGGAGACAGATGTATTATACATTCTAAATAGTTACATTTTTTCTATGTTTCTGCTATTTTATTTGGCTCTTTGCAAAAAACCCCACTTAATTATTTTGAATTATAAAAGTAATATATATGTATTAACAAGTTTGGGGAAAAAAAAGTAAAAGAAGGGGAAAAAATGACCTCTGTTCAATCATCTAGAAACAACTATTTGTTAACAGTATTTCCTTCCAGTATCTTTTTCTTTGAAACTTTTTTGTTTAACATAGTTGTACTTTTTACCATATGAACATTATATGTTTTCATTTAATGTTAAAAAATTAATTAAATGAAAATTTCAAGTTACTAGATTAAATAGTTGCTCATAATCGGTACTTTATTTCAGCGTTCTCCTGCTGTCCATATGAAGTTATTCAACACATATTTATTGTGCTAAATGCTGGAGATGCAATAACAGGTGAAGCCCAGGCCCTGTTCATTGGAACCCAGAGTCTGCTCAGAGACAGGAGAGGGAGCAGGCAATTTCTGTTTTTAGTGGTGTTCTAAGGGGCAATACATGTGAATGATTCCATTTAAATGAATTGTTTTCTCTTGTATTATTCCCAGGATAAACTGTGCTTTTGTGTGTGTGTGTGTGTATTTAACACAGTAATATACTTCCTATACACATTGGCTTACATTTTATTTTTCATTAACTATGTTAGCAAATTAATAAGAACTCTCTTTTCTTTATCAAATCCACGTTACATAGATTATTATAATTTAATGAATTAGTCCCCTGTTGATATGTATATGGTACCAAAAAATGTATACACATTTAAGAAAGGAAAACTTTGGCCACCGTTGCTCAAGCAGTAGTTTGCTATAATCAGTAGTATCTGGATGCTGATGGGAACCACTTTAAGCACCTCTTGTCAAATGTGACTTGTATCCATCTTTTGTTATCAGTATATATTGAGTATTATAATTTAATACAGTTTTCCTTTCTTAAAATGTGTATACATTTTCTTTGCACCCTCTACACATGTATATGTGTACATATGTGCACACATGCATATAAATATATCCTCCTGATTCTAACTCAAAAGGTAGCATGTTATACATATTTTTCTTTTAAAAGAAACCTGGCTTTTAAAGAAAATAATATCCAGGCGATCACTCCATAGGAGCACATAGAAATCTTTGTTTCTTTCTACATCTGAATACTAATTCACTGAGTGCATAAATTATGACATCCAGTCTCTTATTGATGAATATTTGAGTTATTTCCAGTCTTTACTGTTAGTATTGTGATGAATAGCCTTGTGCATACATCATTTTACATTTTTGACAATTTTATATAGGATTGATGCCTAGAAGAAGAAGTGGGTGAAAGTAAGTATGTCAGAGAGTAAATGGCTTTAGGGTTGTGGAATTTCAACAGTCAGTTTCAACATGGTGGTATGTGCTGTGATACAGTTCTCTCTTTTCAATCAGGAATTATTGCCCCAGTCTGTACAAATGCTTAAAGGGTAGAGGTGGGACATTTTTTTCCATATTTCATATTTCTTTAAGCTTATTTTCAGAAGCAGAATTACTTGGGCAGTTGGGTGTAAGTGCACAATTTAAAGATATTTAATTTTGTAAAGTTTTTAAAAGGTTTATTCCAGGCTATCTTGCTAACCATGGAGAGTTGGGTTTCACTTGTATCTCTTCCCCGTACTGGATATTGTCAGATAGAAAACAAAGCTATATTTATTTTAATTTGCATTTGTCCTAATGAATATTTCCATTTCTGTGAGTTCTTTGTGTAGAGAAGATTTTCACTGCTCTTTATTTCAAGCTTAGTTTTTCAGCTCTCCTTAAATTTTGTCATCGATTACGAGGATCGCTCTTTCTGTGCTTTGTTCTGCTGCTTTTAACTTAGGGAAGCCTTCCTCCCTCCAAAGGTTTGGTAAATGATCGATTCTAATTTCTTCAGATTTTCTGTGGTTTAGCTCTTAATACTTTATTTTAATCCACTTGGAAACTTATTTGAATATTTGGAATGAGGTGAAGCTTTAAATTCCCTTCCCCCTACCACTTATTCGGTAAACACTTTTCTCAGCATCAAATAATCATCCTCTATCATGTGGTTTAATGTTGTATGTTGTATCCTCCAGAATATATTAAGTCCTGATGTAACATGTTTCATTGATGTATTACTACATATTTTAATAATAACTTCAATAAATTAGGATAAATAAATTCTTTATTGTTTTCTGGAGATTACCAAATGCATAACATCTTGTTGCGTTAATTAACCAACTTGGGCCTGGAATGTGTCTTAGCAATTATACAGTTCAGTAGTTTTTAACTTACTAGTGAGAAAGGGAAGAAGCATATTGGAATCATCTAGGGGAGTTTATTAAATTTTTTTTGGCAGCATATTTTTAATAATCACCTTATGTTCCCTGCTGCAGCAGGGTGAGGTGAGACGCTATATACTGGGCGTGCCAAAAAAATGTATACACATTTTAAAAAAGGGAAAAATTGTATTGAAATTGTAATACAATGAGTGATGCTAGCATTTGTTCGATTAAGGCCATCTTTTAAGCGAATGTCATACTACACATTGCTAGCATAATTCAACTCAATTTCGAAAAGCAATACATAGATAACATCTCTTAAAATGTGTAGCTTTTTTTGGCACCCCCGGTATACAGTAATTTTTTTCTAAGTGTTTGTCAGTGGCCTTTTCTTCCCTTGACCTTTAAAAACAGTGACAAAGTCCAGTCTTCTCATTTTACAGTTGGAGTAGTGGATTTGAGTGAGGTTATATTTCTTCTTAGTGGTGGAGCTTCATGGAGCGCTGCTTTTAGGGGGTTTGGTTTTTCCCTTAGTTGGGAATACTAAGAAAATGTAAAATATACACCTAGATACAGACTCATATTGTTGCTAATAATTGATTTTGATAGATTTCAGATTCATTCATTTCACAGGAATGCCTAGGTCTTTACACTGATGTTTTATAAATGTTCTCGGCTCCAGTGGTATGGCTTTCTCTCTAGGTTGATCACTAATTGATATCTTTTTCAAGGAATAGCTGGGTTAAGGTTCTTTTCCTCTTCTTATTCAGGACTTGTTTATCAAGAGCTAGGAGGAACTCTCCTGCAGGCTTCTCTGCTTTTCCTTCTTAAATTCAGTGTGTGGGAAAGCTTGGGAAGGAGGGGAGGGCTGTATTCGNCAGAAGATCTTCTGAGGATGGGAGCCACCCAGTGGCTCGCATTTTCCTCTAAGGATGCGGGAAGGTCAGGCGATGCACAGGGGAGTCGCTGCCTTACCCGCACCAAGTTGCCGTAAGTACAGTCTGTTGACATGTTTTAGCCTCCCAAGCTCTTCTAAATTAGGGTTTGTAATCAGTTATTACTAATTATATGTTAACAGTCTTTAGAATATAAAATTAAAGTTCAAATTTGTTAACTCTTGTCTCACCCTTGATAGAGCAAACTAAGCAGCTCAAGGTAAAATTCAAGTCATATGAAGAAAAAGAAAATTCACAAATCCTGCATTTACTTTTATGTTTAAATCTGTAGTTGTCTTGGTGTCTGTGACTTTCTACAACTCTCACATTATACACTTCGGAGTCGTACTCAGAGTTAGGGGTAGGAGAGAGTAAAAATAAAAATAGTAACACTTGTACAGACCACCAATCCTGTGAGAAAGATTCTATTCTTAGCCCCATTTTAGATATGAGGAAACTGAGGCATGGAGAAGTAAAATGTGACCTTCCACAAATTTTACTGAATAATAGTTGGGCCTACTTTAAGAACACATGTATAAATGAAATATTACTCAGCAGTAACAAAGAATGAAATACTGCCATTTACGACAACCTGGATGGACCCAGAGGGTATTATGCTAAGTGAAACAAATCAGTCAGAGAAGGACAGATATTATATGATTTCACTTATATGTGTAATCTACAAAATGCAAAACAAAAGAACAAACAAAATAAAAGCAAACGCATAGAAACAGAAATCAAACTGATGGTTGCTAAAGGGAAAGGGTGTGGGGTGATGGGTGAAAAAGGTGAAGGGGAATAATAGTAATAGTGTCATAAGTTTGCATGGTGACAGATAAGTACTAAGTGTGGTGATCACATTGTAAGGTATGTAAATATCGAATCATTGCATTATACGCCTGAAACTAATACAATATTGCATACCAAATACACTTTAAAAAGAATGCATGTATAAATATGTTCTACTAATCTTGGCACTTTAAAAGATTTAGATTTCTTTATAATGTTCATTTTTTACAGCTGATAACTGCTATCTTTTTAATAATATTTTACTACTAATGTAAAATATCATCTGACTAAGTTCTCCGAGACTTCAGAATATTTTGCCACAAAGTTTATTTCAGGACTTAGGTTCTTAAGGAGAATGTACCTTTTTGTGCTGAAATGCGAAGGTAGCAAATGTTCAGGCTTGGCGCACGTTTTGTGGGTGATTTTTTCTCTTCCCATTAAAACTGGGCTGATAATGTTAGTTCTGTATATTTGGGGTCAGGGTCATCTTCTAAGAACTTTGAAGAATGTTGAAAATAAGTATTTTTCTTTTAAGTAAGACTTGATACATTTTGTCACTGGATGACTTGTAGTGCAGGAATGAAAATTTAGAGAAATGCTTTTTTAACTTCTAGAGCATGAAAAGACCTGTCCTTATCTCTCTCTGGCAGAAATGTGGACAACCAGCTTCCTGGACAAGCTGCTCCGGCCGGGTTCCCAGTGTACCCCGCGTTCAGCCCCCTGCAGATGCTGTGGTGGCAGCAGCTGTATGCTCATCAGTATTATATGCAATAGTAAGTTAATTTGAGTTCATTTTTTTACTTACTGTGTTATTTATTTTATTTTTTATCCTAGTAAGTTGATTTGGGGATTTCATTTACTGATGTATTTCATTAGCGTTTAAAAATTAGTTTGAGAAGGAATTTGCAAATATCTCAGCAGATAACTTTGTTTTAAATTATTTGGCCAAAGGAAAAAGGGTTGACATCAACTAAACATACTTGCCACTCTCACTCTGTCCCCTAATTATATGTAGTAGTTATTTCGGATGCTTTCTTTACTATCACAGTTTATCTGTTTAAGAGAACACTTAGGAAAGGTTCACTGGAACTGTCACGCAGTAAATAAATCTACATGAAGAGGTTGGAAGTTGAAGGAAAAAGGGAACAGACGGAATCATCTGGGGAGGCGCGTGTTGTGGGGCTCGGTTGTGGCTAATACGCCTTTTGGACTCAGTATTTTAGTAAGTCTTGCTTCTGGTTAGCAGGGAACAATCTTAGCACTGCGTACGATTTCTCAGCCTTCATTCTTCCAGACTCCTGTGCATTCATGTAACATTTCTAGCTTCTCGTTAACGTCCTGCTCTTCTTGTTTCTATGATTCTGTTATCCTCTGCATTCGCTTTCTCTTCCTGGCCACTCATTTTGTGTCCTTTAGATACACATTTTCCCTCCCTCTAAGTGGTAACGTTCCTTGTTCATTTCCATGTATGTGTGTATTTACCATGCGCCTTATGATGCTCAGTCCGGTAGGGACAACAGGAGTCAGTCCTGGGCTGGCCCTCTTGGCCTTAGTCGCTAGCTCCCTGGGATCACTCCCAATTCTTTATGTCCTGTTCTTCATCTTGTATCTTAATTGTTGGAAGGTTTCCACAGGGAAATATGTCTTTCTCCTAATTCGGTCTGTCTAAAATTTGATTCCACCATCCTCATGAAGTGTTTTCCTTCCTGACTTCTTGTCAGTGATACTGTCTCTTCTTAATCATTCTCCAGGCTCTTAACCTTAATCAGCTTTGATTCTGGCTTCTGTCATCCCTGAACGCAACAAATTACCAACATGAGTCAATAGGTTGTTTCTAGCTTCTGTCCTGCCCCTGTGTCTAACTTCCGGCATTTTCCCCAAATTGTTTCTCATTTTAGACCCACTTTGCTGCAATTGATCTTTCTCCTTGTATGCTCTTTACTGTATTTCACTGTACTATTGCCAGGGTAACTTGCTTAACCCATAATTAAGTCAGTCAGTCCCCACCCCCCAAGATTTGTTGGCTCTCGTGACTTTAGTGTGAAGTCTGTATCCTTCTCCTTCCTCCAGACCGTACCCCATAAAGCCCACCTGCTTTATGAACCTGATACCCTAATGTTCTCGTGCATAACCCCAGGCAGGCTGTTTGTACCTTACCTGTTGCCATGGTGATTGTTATCATTAGAGTAACTGCTTTGTGCTTAGCACCCTATTAGATGCTTTATCCCCCTTGTCTCATTTATAACCCGACAGAACTGTGTAGGGAAAGTGGGGTTATCGTGGCTTGCTACTAAATCATATAATCCTATGTATATTATTTAACTTCTGAGCCTCAAGGTCTTACATTTAATGATATAACTTACCTATGAATCAGAATATCAATGAGGTAGGAAGTGTTTTGGAAACTAAAGATACGAAGTATTAGCATACTGGCTTAAATAGACTTTTGTAGCCTGGGAAAATTCTGTTATATTTTATTTTGCTATCTTAGTTTTTAAACTTTTTATTGTAGAATAATTTTAACATATAAACAGATAGAATAGTAAAATTAATGCTGTGTACTCATTACCGAGCTTCAACATTTATAATTCATGACAATCTTGTTCTACAACTTTCCTGCCTGTGCTGGATTATTTAAAGCAAATTCCAGATATATTATGATTTTACTGGGAGCATTTTACAGGGCAATTTATTCTGATTTTCAAGTAATATAATTACAAGCAAACTTCAGGACCACAATTCTTCATATGTTGACAAGGACCATACCAGTGGTCCCCAGATGGAGTTCCCAAATGTCCAGATGGGGTTGAAGCTTGGTTACCTGGAATCCAGTTAATATTTTAAAATACTAATACAAATCATTTATCTCTGAGAGTGGTCACATAGGTAAAGATTAATGTACGTTTTTAGACAAATCTTTCAAACCCTGGGTCTGAGGGAGAGGTGGTGGGTATGGGGGTGTTCATTTCATGTAGAATGACAAAAGGAGCCATTAGGGAAAAGGTTTGAAAAGAGGTTTGGGCATTACCGTAGCAAGTAGTTTAGTGAGCAGGAAAGAGTGATTGGCATGGCTGTTCTAACCCCTCCCCGCCCCCTGCCACCGTGGACCACCAGGCTAAGACAGCACCCTTTCCTAAGAGAGTCCTGCCATAATCTGGGCTGCACTTTTCCACTGGGATTTGAGCTTACCTAAGAAATGTGTCCGAGTTGTGATATTCCATATTAGGTTTATGAAAAATACAAACGGCTTACTCCAGGAAGTTTTGAAAAATGCAGTATTGTCTGATGAAGTTTTTTTTTCTCTTCTTTCTTCTTTTTAACATTTATTTTGGTGACTATTTCAGTCAGGCTGTGGTTTCAGCTCAGGCCACACCAAATGCCAGCCCAGCCCAGCCCGCTCCCCCACAGCCTCTAAATTTGGCACATGCTCCTGGAGAAGAACCCCCACCAGCTCCAAACCTAGTGGCCCAAGAAAATCGACCCATGAATGAGAATGTTCAGATGAACGCACAGGGAGGCCCAGTGCTAAACGAAGAAGACTTCAACCGAGACTGGCTGGACTGGATGTACACGTTCTCACGCGCTGCGATCCTCCTCAGCATTGTCTACTTCTACTCTTCCTTTAGTCGGTTTATCATGGTCATGGGAGCCATGCTACTGGTTTATTTGTGAGTGACATTCATTAACTTCCTGTGGTTTCTTTGAATGACTTTCTGAAACTGTTCAGCACAGAATCCGGCATATGGCTTGTGTTATGAATGTCGGTGAGGGAATGTGCGCGTTGGGCCTCGCAGGCCTGGCACCAGAAGCAAAGCAGGTTATGTTGCGTAAGAAGGGTTATCAGAACTGTCTAGGAACAAATTTTTCCTTTACTGTCATTTATGAAAACTGTTAGTTCAGCTAAACATACTCTATCAGTTATTCAGAACTTGAGGAAGTGTATGATGCACTCTTGCGTAAGGATGTTCTTTTAAATGATAGTTATCTGTAGTAAGTCCTCTAGGTACAGATCAGATTTTCTTCACGAGCAGACTAGCTCAGCCTTGCCTCGCTTCCCCAAGAGGCAAACATGTATCTAGTTGGATTCATTTTGAAAGCTAACCAAAAATGGTTTTCTGACTCCTGATATGCCCTAATATCTAGCACAGAACCAGTTGAGCTTACTATAGACTTTTAGACTTACATTGAGTTGTTTTGCTGTCATTTCTTTGACAGGGATAGTCCTCAGCCTAAAGTAGGAAATTTGGTCTCTTCATTTGTTATAGTTCTAATCATTTTTCTCTTACAATGTTTTATAGTTTTACAAATAAAAACAGTTGTGACTTCTTTTCTTCTCTCTGTATTTTACCAAATAGACACCAAGCTGGATGGTTTCCTTTTAGGCAGGAAGGAGGTCAGCCGCAGGCCCCCAACAATAACGCCGAGGTGAATGATGGGCAACATGCAAATAACCTAGAACTTGAAGAAATGGTATGCGAGCGTGGTTTTGTATACTTTAAATATAGACGTGCTCTTAGCGCTGCGTGAGACCAACATGCGAAAAGAATCTTGGGGTGTTCCATAAGAATTTGTGAAATGACACATGAAGAAAAGTTAACATGTAAATTGTGTGGTTTCATCTGGAGGAACTTAGAATATAATACTGAGTCAGTCATATATTAGAATTACATGGGAAGAACTAACATTTTTCTTTCTTAAAATAGCCTAAAAGAAAGTTACGCACATGGTGAGAATTTATCGTATTAAATTGGCAATTATCCCTTTGATCTCGTAACACGGAGGAATTGATCAGTTTTGGACCTAACCAAGATTTCTAATGACCATATATGTAGCACTTCCTTATTACATGCTCATATTCCTTCTTTCTATTGGGAGGTTCTTAACTCTCTCCTTTTCTGTCACGAGTTAATGCTAGCTCTTTAATCACTTAGAGTATGTTTCTTCTTTTGTTTGAAAGGAGCGTCTTATGGATGATGGGCTTGAAGATGAGAGTGGAGAAGATGCAGGTGAAGATGCCAGTGCTATTCAAAGGCCTGGATTAATGGCGTCAGCTTGGTCTTTTATCACCACCTTCTTTACTTCACTGATACCAGAGGGGCCTCCCCAGGTTGCCAATTAGACCTGAAAAAACTGTGCCAGCTGCAAGAAGAGTCTGGCCTTAGGAAAGTGTTTGAAATAACAGTGCAATTTCAAAAAAAATTTTTACTTTCTTTCATTATCATGTACAGAGGTATTTTTTTCTTTAAGCTTCTCATGCATATGAATATTTTAAGCACAAATGGACTACTAAATGTGTTTTTTTTTGAGATCCTAACAGAATATAGCGTAACAATATTGATCTTGCAGGTTCTATCAATTTCAATTATGTATATTATATCAGACCTATTTGTGCATCTTATTTCTTTAAAGAGCTGCTTCACATATAAGTGTCTATAACTAACAGTCCAGCCCTTCATGTGTAATTTGAATAAATATATCTATTTTCTGTGAATTATCCTGAAAGTTTTAAACAAAATAACCTCAAAGTTTTTAATAAAGATTATTTACCTTAAAGTAGCATCTTGCCCAACCATAAAGCAATAAACTTCTCAATAATCTTGGTTTTGACATTTGAATAAATAATGGAAACTTTCTATTTTAAGGGCATGTATCCCATCAATTGGAATTAGTATCTTAAAAAAAAAAAGGCAGCTCTTCAATGGAATTAATAGTGATATAAAATGTTTGATATAGGCAGTACTTTTATAAAATAAGATATGCTGGAAATCAATCCCTGTAATTTTTTAAAATAAAAGGTCAATTATGGTAAACTGTCTTGTGGGATATTTGTTTAAAGTCTTTAATAATGAACCCATTATATGCAAAACAATTATATAAATTTCAGAGTAGTTGTTGGGAAAGGTTGCTGAAGTCTTCAAGGTCCTTTTCACCTTTTTGCATTTCAGATGGATATCTCCCAGTTCACCGGTACTCTGAAACCTCAAAACTTTAAAAAAAAATCCCTGTGAAAGCCAATTCAGTATTTCATAAAGAAAGGAGTAAGTTTCTTGTAGGGTAGCTAATTCAAATGGAATAAATAAGGATGGAGAACTTACCATGGAAGAACTTCATCTCACATGAAATATATACCAATGCAGTTGTGTGGCATTGATACAGTAACACATGGTTGTGTGCTAGAGCAAAATAGATGATTAAGAAAACATCCATGAATTATTCTCTAAGTTGTTTACTTATAATGATAGAGGTGACATTTCAAGGGATAACTGGTTTACCCTTTGAAAAGTAAAATTAGGTTTCTGTTTATAGATGTCAATCAAGATATGATTGAATATGAACAATTGAACCAAGGAAATACTAATAGAAAATATGGGTGAATACTTACAATATTGGGGTGAGAAAACATCTTTACGACAGAATCCCTGAAAGAAAAGGTTGCTGTGTGTATAATGTTCTGACATAATTAAAAGGCAAATGAGTAGGAACAAGATTTTAAAAAGATTTTTTTTAAAAGCTAATAAGCAAGTCTTAAATTCAGTTAAAAAAATTTTAAAAAGACAACACCCCAGTAGGAAATGCACAAGAACGCTACCTCATCCAGCTTGGGCTGCTGTAACCAAGTGCCGTAGACTGGGTGGCTTATACAACAAACACTTATTTTTTGCAGTTCTTGAGGAGGCTGGGAAGTCCAAGGTCAAGGTGCTGGCAGGTTTGCTGTCTGGTGAAGGCCCACTTCCTGGTTTGCAGATGGCCGTCTTGTATCCTCAAACGGCAGAGTGCTGAACCAAGGTCTCCCTGTCGCTTCTCACGAGGGCACTAACCCTACGACTGTTCATGAGAGCCCTGCCCTCATGCCCGAAGTACCCCCCACAGACCCTGCCTCCTAATACTATCACATCCAGGGGTAGGGTTTCAACGTAGGCATTTGAGAGGGAGTCACAAACATTACGTTTAAGCAGATACAAACATGGGCAATAGACATGAACAAAATGGAGTGTGTACAAGTTAAAACTATCAGATTGGTAAGGTAATACCCAGTGTTGGCGAAGCCATAGGAGAACGTAAAATAGTATGTAGCCTTTGTGCACAGAACTATTCAGTGTCATCCTGTAGTTTCTAGAATAAAGATCAGACTCCAACATGGCTTACAAACTCCTGGAAGGTTGGCCCTTGTACCCTTTCCATCTGTGCTCCCCTCAATCCTGTTTTAGCAGGCAGGTCTTCCAACCCCAGCTTTCCTTCCAGACCCAGGATGTTACATTGCTGTTCTTTTGCTGAGAACACCGTGGCTTCCTTCTTTGCCCCACGAACTCTTACTAATCTGATCAGATCTTGCCGAACGGCCAGTTACTTAGGAAGCGTTTCCTTGGTAGCACTACTCTTGGCACTTAACACCATTGCGGTTTATGTTTATTTCCTTCTTTGTCTCTCCCACAAGATGGGAGGGTTGTGAGGTTGGGGAGTGTATTTGTGCTCATTATTATATCCTCAGGCCTAGCAGAGGGCCCAGTAGCTAGTTCAGTGCTGAATGGCTGGCTGAAAATGTGCGTACTCTCAGGAAAAGTTTGTAAGGGTGCCACGCCTTTGTGACGTTTAGCTATTAAGACATTCACTATATTGTTTATAACAACAAAATATTAGAACTGACTGATACTCAACAGGGGGAGAGCTAGGTACAAAGGTTTGTACCCCTCTTTGGGTCCATGATTAGGGATGGCTTTTTGGGGGCTGATGCAATCGTTGCATCCAGAGATTGGGTCGGTCTGTATTTTAACCTGGAAGCTAAATAAATAAACGGTCAAAGCTGGGAGAAATACTCCATAGGTCAGATCCTAAAACAGCAAGTGGATAGAGTAAGAAGGCAGAGATAATAGGAGAGTAGTCTCTTCTGTTGGGAGCTGGAGAGGGGAGAATTACAGCCAGAGAGTTCATAGAGGGAAGCAGCATTGGGGCCAACCCGGAAGAACACGAGCAGGTCTGTGCGTCCTAACTGCAGGCTGCGGCCCAAGGAGGAAGACGCTAGTCCTAGGTCCCCGTCAAGGGGTGTGGCTAAGGGCTCTATTTTCCCTATGTTGTTAATTCCCTCATGTTAGTCTCATCTTCCATAAGTCCTTGTCAAAAACTACAGCCCAGTGTCAGCTGTGTGTTGGCCCATTAAAGGAGTTGTGGCCATAGTGGGGCCAGATGGTGCCGAGAGGGCACTGGTAGCTTCAAGATGGTTTCCAGGTGGCAAAGGGGCAGCACAGAAGCCCTGGCACTTGCTGATCTCTAGGCCAAATAGTGACTGACAACCGGGATGGATTTGTGGGATAGAAACACTTCCAGGACCGCCCCCGTTACTTACACATCCCAATAAAGACTAGCCTTTCTGCAGCCATGGAGCACGGGTGAGAGGGTAGGAGTGTTAGGTGGGTAAAAGCAAAGGGTGATCCAGAGGGCTGGAGAATTGGAGACATTGTTTGGTGGTACGGTTTGATGCCATCACCTATCATTATTCTAACTAGTTTCTCTGGCTCTGACTCCACATCGCTATCGCTATTTTCAGATTAGGGGCGAACAGGCCATGTTTGGAACCTCATTTGTATAGTCAGTGGCAGCTTTAGCTTTGCTGTACAAAGACTAAGGTGTGCTGTTTATACATCAGCTTGCTGTAAGTCTGGTGGAAATCAGACCCTACGGCATGTGGCATCTGGGATGGTGTCACTGCGTCTGCAAAGCTGCACCAGGTCCCGAGACTCCTGGGCGTCCCGAGGTGGCTGTCTGACTCACGCTCTAACCGCGTCCTGGGAAAGCTACAGGAACTGCTTGCTGCATGGTGGGTACAAAGCATGTTTATTGTATATTACATCTGCCACATAAATATTTTGGATGTTTCAATATTTAAACGTTTAGAAATATTTTATACATTCTTTTGAATATTTTATCATGGTAAGACTGTTTAACATGAGATCCACCCTCAACAGATTAAGTGTACATACAATACAGGAGCATTTAAAACCATGTAAACAAAACCTTTCAAAACAAATAGATGATGATGCTTCTTGAACTTATTTGTTGTGGAGCAGTGCAAGCCTTTTATTAAAATATTATTTAATCTTTGAAATAAAGGGGTTTTCTTACAAAGAGAGCCCAGAATAATTAGGGTTCCTATTTAAAAGCACCGGAGCGTCTCTACTGGACAGGAGTCTTAGTAAGTGGAAACCTTTTCCCAGCACACCGAGACCTCAGCCCTACTGTAGGGAGGACAGCAAAAAAGCTGTTTCCCTTTTCCAGAGAAACCCTCAGTGGTCACTGTCCGGCATTGCTCTTGGGGGATAAAGCCTGAAAGTCCTACTCTAGGGAACCATGTTTATGAGTTTTCTTGGAGGTATAGAAAGTAATTGAAAAGCAATGGAAAGGGTAACTATATAAATCTAAAAGAATGTTGACATAAAACAGTAAGTTTATGCTTTGTGGGGTTTTATGTATAAAGAACTAAATACATGACAAAACTAGCATAAGAGGCTGATAGACACGGAATTGACTTATTCTGAGGTCCTTGAATTGTCTGGGAAATGGAAATGGTGAAAGCACTAATATATATTAGAGATTAAGAAAACAGCATGTGTATTTTCAATTTCTATGATATTTTCTAAGAATAATAAAAGAATGGAAAACTAACAAGATAAAAGAAGGGGAATATGAAACTTTAAAAAATAATTTAGAAAGGAGCTAAAGGAGCATAGAACATATGGGAACAAATCAAAAGCAAACAGTACAAAGGTAGATTTAAACCCAAATGCATCAATGTGTACAGCAAGCATACATGGACTAAGTATTACAATGTAAAGACAATATTGTCAGCCTGGATAAAAACAAAACCTAATTCTATAAGCCTTGAAAACAACATACTTTAAGTGCAGTTGTTCCTTTTTATCTGCAGGGGATTGGTTCCAAGACCCTCTCACCTCCCTAACACCCACCCCCCATACCAAAATCCATGGACGCTCAAGCCCCGTATATAAAACGGCATAGTATTTGCACATAACCTAAGCACATCCTCCCATGTGTTTTAAATCATCTTTGGTTTACTTATAATATCTAATACAATGTAAATGCTATGTAAATAATAGTGATACTACATTGCTTAGGGAATAATGACAAGAAAAAAAGTCTGTGCTCAGTATAGACTACCATGTTACAGGGTACTTATCAGCAACAATGTAAAAGGTGGAAAGTAAAGGGATGGAAAAAGATTTCTCCTGCAAGTATTCACTAACAGGAAGCTTGTGTATTTAGAATCCAAAGCGGACTTGAAGGTAAGAAGCATTACTGGAGTGTGAGGGATATTTCATGGGACATTTCATAATGATAAAAGGGTCACTTTACCAGGAATATGCAGCTCATTGAGGCATTTGAGCTGTTTATGAAGTTCAGATAGGCATCCAGGCTCCATCTCATCATGAGGTGGTCTAGGAAACTAAGCAGGCAAGAGGCACCAGTCTGCAAGTATTGGGGGGGGAGAGAGAGAGAGAGAGAGAGAGAGAGAGAGAGAGTTAGGGGAAAACACAATGGATGGAGTTGCAGCATTAAAAAGACAAATGTAACATTTTCTTTCTATAAATCAAAGACTGATTCTGAGCCTTACCACACCCCTGCTTTTTTGGGTCAACATCATTAACAAGTGTTATTAATACTAGATCACACTTAGCAAATGCTTACTGTTCTAAGTGCCTTACAGGTAATCATTTATTTAGTCCTCATGACAATGCTTTGAAGTTAGACATCTTTATTTCTGTTTCTATTTTACAAACGCAAAACTCAGCCAGTGTCAGAGCTGGTATTCAAAATAAAGCAGCCTCCTGCCAGAATCCCTGCTCTAAGCATCATACATTGTGGCCTCTGGGTTTTACAGCCTGCCTGACTTTGGGGTAAACGTTATCATACCTCTCATGAGCTACACCTTCCATTGTGGTGACTCCAGGTTGTCATGGAAAAACTCTGCACAGAGATTGGAGAAGAGCATCAGAGGGAATACGTGTTTATTGTGAGCTTAATGTGAACCCAGTAGGTACACTATAACAACCTTAATTGTTATATTAACAATTAATATATAATATATTAGCCTCATTTTAACGTGGAAAATAAAGTTCAGGGACACTCAGAGACTGAAAAAGTCACATTGAATAAGAACAGAAAAGGGATTCTCTCTTGGTTCATCTGACTCCAGTGCCTCTTCCCAAAAACCACATTGGCTTGACACTCTACAAAATAAGAATAAACCGATTAGATCTTGACATGTTGCTTCTTCAAGGTGGCCAACCTCTGCTAAATGATTTGTAGTATCCCCAATAGCCTTGCCTGGAGAGGCAGACAGGGTGGTTGCACTTTATTATTTTTAGCACTAGATGGCGATGTAACACCACCTATCTCTCTTGTCCCGGTCCTGGAGGACAGGATGCTTGCCCTGGGATTCTGGTCCTTGAGGCTGGATGGAGACTGGGACCCCCAGTCAGCTCCAGGACATGGAGTCCTGACAGCCTGGGCTTCTCTCAGACAGCCCAACGTTGAACTCCTGGCTCCATCAAGCCCTGGTGAGTGGACTTGGGCTCACACCTACCCCAAGCAAGGCTCCCCTGCCTCAGAGGTTCCTGCAAATTGAATGAGGTTTCTGGGCATCTAGGAACATGGCACTGTGGTTAGACGCTCAGGAGACCTTAGATTTAAATGCTCGGTTTGTCTGTGAGCCTGGTGGGGTACAGTCCTGGTCCTGCTAAACCACTCCTCGTGCCCCTCCTGGGGACTTGCTCGAGGTAATGGAGTTGTCTGGGATTAGAACCCAAATCAGGGCTCTTTCCTGATGGGCTGGCAACTATCTGAAGAGCTGCCTTTAATAAAACTCTTTTGGGGAGATTGTCATAAACTCAATGAATTTAACTGTTGTATTTTGACTCTTCAAAATGGTTAAAGGGCATGAAAGACAAAGACGGAAGAACTGTCCCAGGTTGGAGACATGGCCACTAAATGCAGTGTGAGAGCCTGCATTGCGATCCTGGACCAGAGAAAGGACACTAGTGGGACAGTTGGTGACACTGGAATACAGTCTGTAGATTGGTTAACAGTATTGCTCCAGGTGAATTTCTTGTTTCTGACCATTGTGCTCTGGATTTGTACAATGTTAACATTTTGGGAAGTTGGGCGAAGGGTGTACAGGGTTTTTTTGTACTATTTTTGAAACTTTGTCATCTGAAATGATTTAAGAATTGAAAGTACATTAGGAAAAAAATGTATAAAAACATAAGCACTATTGGGGAATATTTCAAACGTACAGAAAAATATAGAGAATAAGAATAACCACTTGTAGAGTGACTCCGGGGTGCTGTGGGGGACCCCAGAGACATGAGTATTCCCTGGAGTTCAGCATTGTTGTCTCACCATCTTTCTATGCTCAGAGTTGGCTCCTGGTGATGGAATCAGACCATTATTTCTTAGGCAAAGGCCACTTTAATTTTTTTCCTGCTTTATCTATTTATTTAAGATTTTTATTAAAAACATAGCTAATATACACTACTATATTAGTTTCAGGGGTCCACCATAGTTATTCAACATTTATATACCTAAAGAAGTGATCACCATGATAAGTCCAGCACCCATCTGACACCATATCACACTATCACAATATTATTGTCTATATTCCCATGCTGTACATTACATCCCCATGACTCATTTGTTTTATACCTGGACATGACTTCTTATTCCTCTTTACATTTCCCCCCCTTTTTTGACTTTTCAATTACAGTTGACATTCAATATTATTTTATATTATTTTCAGTTGTACGAATAGTGGTTAGACATTTATGTAATTTAAGAAGTGATCTCCCTGACTAGTATCCACCTGGCACTCTACATGGTTATTACCGTATCATTGACTATATTCCCTGTGCTTCACATCCCCATGACTATTGTGTAACTACCAATTTGTACTTCTTTTTATATCTATATCTATATCTATATCTATATCTATATCTATCTATTTATCTATTCACTTATAGTTGACATACAATCTTATACAGCATCAGCTTCAGGTGTACAGTGCAGTGATCAAGCCTCTACCCCATCCATGATGCGGTCTCCCTAACAAGACATGTGACCACCTGACACCCTACAAAATATTTCAATTTGTACTTCTTAATCTCTTCCCCTTTTTTCACCCACACATCCAACCCCCCTCCCATCTGGCAACCATCAAAATATTTTCTATGAGTTTGTTATTTTGTTCTTTACATTCCAAATATAAGTGAAATCACATTGCATCTGTCTTTCTCTGACACTCCACTCAGCACAGTACCTTCCAGGCCCATCCATGCCTCCGCAGATGACTAGAACCCACTTCCTTTCATGGCCGAGCAACATTTCATTGTATATATGTACCACCTCTTCTTTATCCATTTATCCATTGATGGACACCCAGGCTGCTTCCACAATACATCTTGGCCATTGGAAACATGCTGCAATGAACATGGATGCACGGGTCCCCTTGAAGTGGCATTTTGGGTTGTTTCGAATACATACCCAGAAGTGGGATCACCAGGCCCTTCTTCATCTCTTGTTATAGCCTGTGTTTTAACAACTATTTTGTCTGGTATAAATATTGCTACTCCAGCTTTTTTTGTGTGTTTTGTTTCCATTTTCATGAATAACTTTTTCCATCCCTTTACTTTTCGTCTGTGTGTGTCTTTCAAACTGAAGTGAGTTTCTTATAGGCAGCATATGTAGGGGCTTTGTTTTCTTATCCATTCAGCCCTCCTATGTCTTTTGATTGGAGCATTTAATCCACTTCCATTGAAAGTAATTATTGATATATATGTAACTATTGCCATTTTATTATTCATAATTTTGATCTTTTTTTTTTTTTCATCTTAAAGTAGTCCTTCTAACATTCCTTATAATACTGGTTTGGTGGTGATGAACTCCTTTAGCTTTTTCTTGTCTGGGAAGCTCTTTATCTGTCCTTCAATTTTAAATGATAGCCTTGCTGGGTAGAGTACCCTTGGTTGTAGGTCCTTGCTTTTCATCACACTGAATATTTTGTGCCCATTTCTTTTGGTCTGCAAAGTTTCAGTTGAGAAATCAGCTGACAGTCTTACCAGGGCTCCCTATAAGTTACTATTGGGTTGTCGAAAAAGTCATGACTCATGTTTGCAATGAAAAACATAGAAAAAGTATGTTATGACTTTTCTGACAACCCAATGGTTGCCTTTCTCTTACTGCTTTTAGGATTCTCTTTGTCTTTAACCTTTGCCATTTTAATTATAATGTGTCTTGGTGTGGGCTTGATTGGGATCATCCTGCTTGGGACTCTCTGCGTTTCCTGGACTTGTATGTCTGTTTCCTTCACCAGGTTAGGAAAATTTTCAGTTATTATTCAAATAGGTTCTCAATCCCTTGCTTTCTCTCTTCTTCTTGTGGTACCACTAGGATGTGAATGTTGTTATGCTTGATGTTGTCCCAGAGGTCTCTTAAACTATCCTCATTTTTAAAAATTATTTTTACTTTTTGCTGTTTCAACTGGGTATTTTCTGCTACCTTGTCTTCCAAATTGCTGATTGGATCCTCTGCTTCATCTAGTCTGCTGGTGATTCTTTGTAGTGCATTCTTCATTTCAGTTATTATAATCTTCATTTCTGACTGGTTCCTTTTTATGGTGTCTATGCTCTTTTTTATGCTTGCCATCTCTTTGTTGAAGTTCTCACTGAGTTCCTTGAGCATCCTTATAACCATTGTTTTGAACTCTGTCTCTGGTAGGTTTCTTGTCTCCATTTCATTTAATTATTTTTCTGGAGTTTTCTCCTGTTCTTTCATCTGGGATTGTTTCTTCTTTCCTCATTTTGGCTGCCACTCTGTGTTTGTTTCTATGTATTAGGTAGATCTGGTATGTCTCCCAGTTTTGGTCAAGTGGCTTTATGTAGTAGGTGCCCTGTGGGGCCCTGGCACAGTCTCCCTGGTCACCTGCTCTGAGCGCTCCAGGAATGCCCTTTGTGTGAGTTGTGTGTGCCCTCCTGTTATAGCTGAGTCTTGATTGCTATTGGCATATCAGTGGGTGGGATTGGCCCTCAGGCTGGTTGGCTGTGGGGTTTGGCCACGTTCATAGCTTATAGGCTGCTATGCGAGAGGCTTACCCCACTGAGTAGAATTAGCCCTAGAAGGCTCTGGTGCCTGTTGAGACCATCTGTTGGATATGCCGCTTGTGGAGCTAATTGGGTGGTGCTCTGCTGTGGTCTGATGCCAACCTCCAAGTATGTTGTTCCTGGGGCCACTTGGGAAAGACTCTAGTGCAGGCCCAGGTCGCCCACTGCCTTTGACTTGCTGGGGAGTTTGCAATGAAGACTGAAGAAAAGTATCTCCCAAAAGAATTGCTAAGTAAGGCATAAGGCATAAGGTGCTATCTTGTTATCAGAGACTATGGTCTTATAAATTAATTCTGCAAATTTGTCCTGAAGTAGAGGAGCTACAAAGTGATTCATGGTTGTTTGCTGCCCATGCTAAAGTTGGAGGCACATGGGAGAGGCCATACTGCGAACTGAGGATGCTGCCACCAGTACTGGGACTGGGCTAACTCCACAAAAACCCGGGACACCCTGAGGCCTGCTGCCACCTGCCAACTCCCTGAAAGACCGAACCACACTTCCTTATCATGGTAAGTTCAGTTCTTCACTATTGGAACTATGTTTTCCACCATGTTTTAAGCCACCATGTTTTAAGCCATGGAGTTAAGCCACCATATTTTAAAGCAGTAAGACATGTTACCACTTCTCAAAGGTCTCTCATTGCCTTACAACTATCTCTCTTTGGAAAGCTGCCAAGATGATGGGATCTCAGATCACAGGCACACATAAGATGGACAAAGAAAGAAAAATACAAGAAGGACCCAAAAATGTCCATAATGAACTCACATATCTCGAGGAAACCTCTAATCTAATGAGAATGGATTTTGTTGAGAAGACTGTACATGGACAATTAATTATTCATGGCAGAGACATCATTAGGATTTCATTTTGTTTAAAGGCCTCTAAGTGACTTAGGCAATTGGGTTAAGCTGGAGAAGAATTTCAAGAAAGAGACAAGGAAAAGCTTTTCATTATATTGACTTTTTCTAATATTTTCCAGATAGTTATTTTGACTTGGCACATAAATTACACTCCAACTGAAAATCTCCAATGGTTTGTCTGAGCAAGAGTCTACACATGGTTGGGCTGTGGACCTGTGTGGTCAGATGAAAGCAGACTGGTAAAGGTTTCTGAAGGGATTAGGAAATTCATTCCAGAATTCTGTAATAATTCAATTTGGCTTTTAGGTTACTTTGGGAGTGTGAGGAGTCTCCTTGAAATGACAACGGGATTTGTGCCACCGGTGACATTTGCACTCAGTGATTCTTTCCCCAGGGCTTTCTGGGAGGTAAGCGCCTGTTCATTTACAGTAAGTGTAAAGGAAGATACTTGAATAAAAACCCTAGAGACCTGGAGTAGTATAGGTCCTATTGCCTGCTTATCTTAAAGGCAGACATCAGAAATTGGTGTCAGGTTGAGATTTCAATGGGGGATTGATTTGATACATAGAGGTATGGCGTAAATTCACAGAGAGGTGTTGCCTACAGGATCAATTTCAATGGACACTTAAGAAATGTCAGCTGAATTAATTAGGAGGGGTTTTTTTGGGGGGGGTCTATTTTGTCTGTGTTTGTATCCCAAGCAACCAGGACAGTGCCTGGCACATAGTAGGTGTTCATTAAGCATTAGTTGTTGAGAAATTTCAAGGCCAAAATGGTAAATCAGGGCACATCTGTGGGGGAAACCTCATGCCAACCAGCAACCACATTTGGGCGGGGTAGGGAGTAAAAGGGGTTTCCGTGTTTGGGGACTAAATGGCCCTGTGATGCCTATAGGATAAAAAGTGTTGAGTCAGCACCCCAGGCCCGCAGAGTGGAGGGGCAGCGAGGGCAGCTTCAGGGTTGAGGTTTGAGCTGGCTTTTGGGCCAATAATCACAGGTGCAGCAACAGCTGCTGCCACCAGATGCAAAGAGTCAACACATAGTAAATGCAACAAATAAGTAAATTATGCACCACAGCAGAAGGCGACAAATGCTGCAGACAAAAATTGTTTAAATAGTGGTATGCCCAATATGATTTCATTTACAAATATCTACACATTTTCAGAAACCGGTCTCATGGAAAAGCAAGATATTCCCTTATCTTTCTACATTTCCAACCACAGGATTTCATAACCAATAATGACCTTGAGCCCAAATTCACACGGCTGTCATACAATATGGAAGCTCTAAGTTTCCAGCGGCCGAGGAATTTTCCCAGCGGGCAGCTCCCTTTTTTTAATGTCACAACTAGCAACACACGTGTGTGTTTATCGATCTCAGCCTTTCTGTGCCTCTGTGCTCCATCCTGTGGTGTGATGGCGTGTTGTTTTCTTAGCTTGACACACACCACAGCCAGAATTCCCTGATGCGGTTTGCACTGTTTACAGCTAAATGTTTAGGTCTGGAGAACAGGCCTTCCTCTTTTGAAATCAAATACTGTACTTGGTTTTGACACTGCTTCCTTCATGAGAGGTGAGGAGCGGTCTGGCCCTGAGGTTGGCTCCAGGAACATAAGCACTGGGATGGAGCCGAGGCCGGGTCAGAAGGAAATGTTTCTTTCGTCAGCTCAGCTTGCGGCCAAACTGAGAATTTGTTTTCATACCAACCACACACTTTCATGGGTGTGGGAAGGGAGACTAGTGTTTGTGATTGAGCCCCGAGATACTTCTACCCTGATCTGGTTTCTTTGAGCTTATTAGGAACTTGTGGTTCTTGCCTCATCCATCCCCCGAATTTTAGGATTCTGTCACTCGGTGATAGTTGGCAATAAAGATTTGGGCTTTTGTTTTATTGATAAAGTATGAAGTTAGCTATAGTATTTTTTTGTTTCTCCTTTACTCATTCACATCTAGGAAGCACATTAGTCAGAAGGCTGAACTCTAAATCTCTTTCCTCTGCACCAAGCAGAATAAGCTAGAGGTTCTGTGTATCTCTCTGATAGCATTGTGTCCTTCACCGATGTATTCCATTATTGCACAAAGGAAGATGCATGGTGGTACCTGGATGAAAGAGGGGGTCAGTGCAATACCAGTCCTTTGGAAACGTGTGAGCGGTGTGCATAAGGTGCCTGGTTTCCATCTCCCGTACCTTTGGTTCATATGCACTACGAGGAAGTAACCTGCAAAGGTGCTGGGGGGAAGAGACCCCAGGCAGTAGCTCTAAATGTTGCTTCCACATTGCGATTACTACTAGGCAGGGGGCCAAATGTGCATCTTCTAACGACTGAGATTCTTCAGTGTGAGGGAGAAAAGGAAAACAGTGGTGTAGTTTTAATTTCTCCTCTGAGAAAAATGATGTCAGCCAAACCTGTACCTTTAAGCCTGGCTGACCCACCAAAGCACCATGAGAGCAGTTGTCGAGGAGGCACACGGTGGGTGCTTTAGCTCAATGGGCTCAATGTTTTGGATGCCCAATTCCAGCTCCATCCCAGTGATGCTCTGGCTTGGTCTCACAGCATCGGCCACATTTTGCTGCATAGATTTTGGTGTTTGGACTTTGTTTCCCACCTTTGACTCTCAGATGGCTTAAGAACTCATGTTCTGGCCTTCTCCCCTCCTGATGGCTTCAAGTAGGCTCAGCCTAGGGACTGAGGATCAGTTATCCATCTGGGCTCTGGTCAGGCCTCCTTAGTTGCCTGAATATTTAGATTTCAAACAATGAGAACAATGCTGACCCCCCACCACCATGACTGTGGTCATCCTGCAGCTACCCTGAACATGCTGAGGAGTCTTGTTCCTTATCTGCAGCACGAGGCCGCAGTCTCAAGCTTTCTTTCAAAGTTTGAAGACCCACCTGTAGGTTGGAGGGGTCATCATTTGCTCAGGAGTGAGACCAGCATTTTGCTACCCTCTGTGGTAGGCAGAATAGTGGCCCTCCCAAAATGTCCTCATCCAAATCCCCAGAACCTCTGACCACGTTATGTCACAGGGCAAGGTGGAATTAAGGTTGCGGAAAGAATTCAGTTGTTAATCAAATGGCCTAAAAAATGGGAAATTATTTTGGATTCTTGAAATGAGCCTAATGCCACGATGAGGGTCCTTTAAAGTGGAAGAGGGAGGCAGAAGAGGAGGTCAGGGTCAGAGAGAGACTTGAAGATGATTGGCTGCTGGCTTTGAAGAGGGAGGTAGAGGCCACGAGCTAATAGATGTAGGTATCGTCTATGTAAGAGGCCTCTTGAAACTGGAAGAGGCACGGGAACAGATTCTATCCCAGAGTCTCCAGGAGAAACTCAGCCCTGCTGACACCTTGATTTTAGCCCAGTGAGACCCATTTCTGACTTCTAGCCCCCAGAACTGTAAGATAATAAATGTCGGTTGTTTTAGGCCAATCGTTTTTGGTAAATTGTTACAGCAGCCATAGGGAATGTATCTACCCCTCAACAACAAAAAAGCCACTTTCTATTCCATGCTGAATTTTTATAACCTAAAAAAAAGAAAACCATTCTTAAATAGGTAAGGTTAAATCACTACTTAAAATGTCTAGACTACTAGCTATAAATACAGCTCTGTGCACATCCCTAATTAAATCATTAAACATTTAAATATGAAAGTGCTTGCTCCAAGGATATGGCCATTTCAGAGACTTTTGAGACCAATTTCCTGATAAAATATACAATCTCTCCAGTAGTGTATAGAGTGCCATTTCCGTGAGCCCTTGCCAACACTGTGAATTTGTATTTTAACATCTTTGCCAATTGTCAGATGAAAAATAGTTTTTCATGTATACAATAAATATTCACTGAGTAGCGCCTTTGTGCCAAGCGCTACACGGAGCAATGTGTTACTTTAATTTGAAAACGTTGCTTGTTGAGATTGAATGTCTTTTCATAAACTCAATATTCCATATACATATGTATTTCCTATTTATAGAGCTCACTCTGGCTGTAGTGAGACAAATGGACCATGGAAGGGGAATAGCGGCCAGAAATGAGGTCGAAAGATCCTGCCAGATGCTATGGAAACAGCATAGGTGGCGGCTGAGGGTGGCTGGGCGCTGTGTGTGCTGTGGAGATGATGAGAAGAGGTCAGGTTTGGGATGGTCTGTGAAGACAGAGCTAAGGGGACTTGCTGAAGGGTTGCATGGGGCGGTGGGGCAAAGAAGGAACTCATAGTGTTGATGTGTGAAGTGAAGGTAATGATGTGAAAACAGCTTCCGGAGTATGGTTAGTGTGTGAGCACTGTGATTCTATCTCTAATTTCTTCCGTTTTCCCTGGCTTTTGATCATTTTTGGGTCAGTGAGTCAATGTAGTTATTGGTGTTAACATTGCCTACAGCCAAAGGTCCCCAGCTACACATCTGTCATGGAACAGATTTGCCTGGGTTACTTGTTACCACGAAGGAGACTGCCGCAGGAAGCAGCTTGGGATTTAAGCTTGTGGTAGGGGGTTTTGTGGAGAGTTTAAAGAAGCAGAGTACTCTTCTGGATTGGACACTGTCAGGAAGCGAAGTGAAGGGTGTGCTTGGTTAACTTAATAATTTTTAGCTAGGAGGTGGAGAGATGAAGTAGAACTATAGGTATCATGGGCCAAAAGGCCGAGGTCGCTCGTGTTAGCTGGGAGAGGGAGCTATTAGGTCATTTTCATGGCTGTCCCAGTAGCCTTGTTTTTGTCTGTGCTCAGACATAACTTCAGAGGCGTCTCACTTTGATCTCACTCTATCATGATCCCAGAGTGACCCCCTCTGATGTTGGTTCTGGGAAATTGTTTATCTTCAGTGGAACATCATGGTCTTGCTGTTAGTTCCAGCCAATGACTTTCAGAGAGCTTTTCTTTTTTTTCTTTCTAATTCTCACTTTTGGTCAAGGGCAGATAAAGCTAGGGCACAGGACATTAGTCCAGGATATTGAGAGTCTCATCATTACGAGTGAGAGTCCGCTTGTCAGCAGGTTGTCCGGAAAACGGTTGTGCGTTTGTACTTGGACACGTTAGCGTCTCCTGTTCCTTTTGCTGCAGGATGCGTGCTGACGGTCTGACATGACAGCTGTTGTGCTTCTTCACTCTGTGCAGGATGCAGCAGTCACGTGGGACGTAGGCAAGTGTGAAAGACAAAATCAGTCTTTGTAATAAGCTGTAAAGTCAGGGGCCAGATGATTAAACCCAGGCCATGGAAACATGTCCCGAAGTCCAGATGTGTCTGCTGTAGGTAGATCCAGGTCATGCTCTCTTCTTTTAGTCTAAGCAGAGACTGTACCATCCCTCCAATTGTACTTACGTTGGCAAAGGAAGGAGTATTTCCTGTAGCATAAATTCCCCTGCAGCTAGTGAACTTAACTAATTTTGGAGTCCTTCAGAATAGAGCTGGAATGTACATAAAAGTAATACTCTAAGAGGCACTTATTGATACTCTAAGGGGCCTTGTTGAACAATAGTCATTTGCACAGAAAAACACCCTACTTTTAGTTTTACTCATTTTATATATTATTCATATAACAATTTGCAATGAAGAATTGATTAATAACCCTTCATCACTGTATTTAGACATGTACAGATATATAAATCTAAAAATAAATGATAAATTTAAATATTTTAGCTATAGCTTTAACATGTAATTAACCTGGGCCAGCCGAGTGGTGCATTAGTTAAGAGCTGGCTTGGGACTCCAGAGGGCCCTGGTTCAGATCCCACATATGAGGGCCAGTGACACTTCCCTCTACAGCTAAGATGCTAAACAACAGCTCAACCTGGAGCTGGGCTGCCGAGAGTCGCTGGCGAAGGTGTAGGCTGCAGCCCCTGCTGAAGTGGGTTGCCATGGGCTACCATGTGTAGCCAGCAGCCAGTGTGAGCGGCCAGCAGCCAGCGTGAGTGGCCAGCAGCCACCGTGAGCGGCCGTACAGAAGCCGGTGACTGATCTGCCTCACCTGGGAAGAGCGCAATCATGGTGCCAAATTGGGCCAGTGAAGCAACATCCTCCACAATTAGCCTGAAGAACAAAAGGACAGCAACTTGTCTGTTCCCCTTCCCCCAATTCCCCAATAAAAATCTTTAAAAAAATAAAAAATAAAAAAATAAAATGTAATTAACTTCATGATATATTTTAAAACAGCGTATATGTTATATTGGCTTTATCATTTAAAAATGTTTTACCATCATTCATTTATATTTAAATTATTATTTCATCAATGAGTGAAATGGTGTACAACAACTTGATCCTTAAATGATAATATATCTGCTTGGATACTTTATCAAGTTAGAAAACATATTTTTTGCATGTTTGAGAGTAATCCAGAAGCCATCACAATTTTGGATTTATTTTCTGAACACACTGATTTTAATAAGCAAACAATCAAATCACACCCACTGAGGAAACGCCACAGGCCCAAAGTGAGGTTGTCATGGACCCTAACCTAGTGACATGGTGACACGGAGGTGGGTGTAGAAGCCTAATTGAGCATGAAAGCTTAGTATGCGGAGAACCCAGCATGCCCGCCGCCCTGAGGGCGCCTCCGGCTGGAAACATGTAGAGTCAGAAGAAAGAGCACACAAAGGAAAGGGTTTGCTTTGGTGAAAGTGTATAAATCCAAGCGCATTAGGGAGGGTGCTTCTGGGTTCCCACAAGGAGTCGTGTCTTCTGTCACCCTGCTCAACTCACTGTAGGCGGAAAATCACCACGTAGCCCTAATTCTGTCTTTCCTCCATCGCTGCATGGGGGAGACCATGAACTGGCAGGAACAGACTCTCTCTCTAGTGCTGTGAGTGATCTGACCTTGGACAGCTGTCACACTGAGGCCATATAATTTTCAGCTTCGTAGAAGGTCTAATTGTGATCTTGATGTTTCATGTTTCATGTTAGAGACATGAGTAGCTTGCCCATGTTCACAGACCTCATGAGTGAGCTAGCCAGCAGGGGCCAGATCGTATGACTCTGGGGTCACACTCATAACTCCCATGCCATCATGCCCTCAACCTGTCCTGGGTCTCCCCCAAATCACAGTCCCTTTGCAAATGTCCCATGTTAGAGGGAAATCAAGGTTGACTCCAAGGTTTTCATGCTGAGCGGTTGAGTGGATGGTGGAGTCATTTCCCAAGGTGAGGAAGACAGGGGTGGAGCATGTCCGAGGTAGCGACTGGTGAATCGAGATTTCTGTTCACTTTGAGATGCAATTAGCCAAGTGGAGATCTGAGCAGCACATGGATTTATAAGATGAAAGACTAAGGATAGAGACTTGCACAATTTAGCATTCACCAAAAAAGCTCTTTTCTACTTCATCTTAAATTTAGAGGAGACAGAGAGAGAGAGCGAGCGAGCGAGAGAGAGAGAGAGAGAGAGAGAGAGAGAGAGAGAGAGAACATGGCAAAATGGCAAAACATTAACATTATTGAATATAAGAGATAGGTACCTGGGTGTTCACTGCATTCTTTTTACTTTGGGTAATGTTTGAAATTTTTTGTAGCAAAACGTTGCATGTGAATTCTTTATTGAACCTCTCCCCTCTCCCCACCCCCAGTGTTCTGCACTGGTCCCAGGCCCTGGTTTGGGTGGGACACTTTAGGAGGCTCTCTGCTGTGTTGGGGGGTGGAGCCTGGTGGAGCCATGGCCATGGGGGAGTTCGTGGGACTGGGCTTCAGGACCATGTTGCGTGCGCTGTGGCCCTCTGTGAAGCTATTGTTGGAGGCCATCCTCGAGAAGGTGAGCAGGGAGGTGACTGTGACATCCAGTGGCCAGAAGCAATGCTCTGACTTCCTCTACCTCTCTGGGAGTCAGTGACACATGCAGCCAAGGTTGGATTTGTCATAGATATCTTTATTTGGAAACCATTCAGACATTCTTATTCAGCTAAAAGTTGGCTTTATGTTGGCACAGAACTTGCCCCATTGATGCAGGAAAGACATAAATCTGCTGACAGCCTCAGCTCTGACGAAAAGGAGTGTGGGAAGCTGGAGCCCCCTCCAGGCAGCGCTGGGCTTCAGAATCAGCCATCAGGAGTGGCATGCAGGAAAGTCACACTGAACTGAAGAGGACACACTAACCGGTGTGGACCAGGGCCTCTGGCCATCTGTCCCAGGCAAACGCACAGGGGCACGGCTCATAGTTCTGGCCCCTGGGAAGATGTGCCTTCACCACCGTCTTTCTGTTTCCCCGTGGGGCTGTAGTGCTGCTGTCCACTATTAGGTGGTGCCTAGATCTCATGCAGAACCTCCTGGAAAACAAACCTGAGTTTCTTCCATGTCCGTCAGCTGGTCATAGGGAACTCCCATGAGGCCATAGAGGGCGGGTGAGAGAGAGAAGGCAATGTAGCAGGAGGGGGGGGGGCGTACTTCCTCATGGAACATACTAGAGCCTACAGGACCTACTGGGGCTCGATCTCCAGGTCCCACTTCCGTGGGATGATGGAATGCTACAGTGCATTCTTAACTTCATGGCTTGATGGGTCAGACAGCACCTAGTACAAATAGACAGCTCAGGACACATGGTGATTTGGTGGCCCCCAATCCACTGTTGTTTCTGTAAAGGCCCAGTCAAAAACTAAATGCTGTTTCTCCAAAGGACAGTAGTTATCTGCAGAGAATCTGTGGCTCTGCTCCAAAATCTTCAGAGTCTGCACTGTGACTTACCTGTGGGCACTCCACATAGAATCCTATTTCCCATGGACACGTCACGCTGATGTGTGCAGCACACATGGCAGCCTGGGCCAACTACAGAGCCTCCTCTTGTTCTGGACCCCACTCAAAACTGGGAGCTTTATGGATCATTGGGCAGATGGGTGGGAGTAACCTGCCCAAATGAGGTATATGCTTGCTTGCAAAATCTGGAGTGGCTCACTAGGGGTTGTTTCTTTTCTTAGTGGTAGTAGGGGCTAGATGCATTAGCGTGCCCTTCACCTTGGAAGGGATATGTTGACATGCCCCAGACTATTGGACCCTCAATTTCTCACTGAGATAGAAAGGCCCTGAATTTTGGTGGAATTGATTGCCTACCTTCTCAATGGGTCTAGAGCAGGGGCAGCAAACTTTTGAGATGGAAAAGCCAATCCTGTCCCTCAGAACAATTTAAAAATTATTCAAGAGCCATAAAACAAATGAAATCACCATTACATGAATAATATCCTTTAAAATTTTTATAAATGAAACTATGATAGTTTTATTTTCATTTTCAATTTTACTTCAGAGACACATGTACGTATCTTAAGAGCCACACGTGGCTCGCGAGCCGCAGTTTGCTGACCCTTGGTCTGGAGTAGTCACTACTTCCTCTCACTGGATCTGGTCAACATAAGCTCAACAATGCAATGGGCCAGAATGGCGTTCTGCGGAATGAAAGGGTGCTCGAGATCCCTATAGGTTAGGGCCAGAGAGGTGATAAGCCCCTGAAATAAGACCATGAAGGAAAGTTACTGGCCTGAGCTGAAAGCAGATGACTGTTGATGGTCTTTGTTAACAGGTAATGAGAAAAAAGTGTTAACAGCCTTGTAACAGCATATCAGGTGCTAAGGCAATTGTTGATTGGCTCCAGCAAGGACACTGTATTTGGAGTAGCAGGTGCAGTTGGAGTCACCACCTGGCAAAGTTTATCATGATCCTCTGCCACCCCGTCTACTGCACGGGCACAGTCGGCGAGCTGAATGGGGTGTGGCAGGAACCACCACCGTCTCATCTTTCCAGAGAACTCCGGGGTGTGGCACTGATCTCCAGGGTTGAAATGCTTTTGGTTTCCTGTTGTCGTGGGTCGAAGCAGTTCTATTAGCTTTTAGTTGGATTTTCCTGTCCTGATAGTCTGAGCAGAAAAACAAAAATGGCTGCTGCTTCATTTTCACCGTCCAAATCTCACAAAAAAATGTCTTGTGACGTGCACCTTAACCAGAAACATTTCTGGGAATTCTGAGACATGGTTCTGCCTAGTCAAGATGAAACATTTTAAAACATTATGGGACAATCTACAGAAATCTTCACACTTTAGTATGCTTTTGCAAATGATGACATTTTATTCTCTAACTATAGGCTGTCATGGCACTTTGTTATTTCCATTTTACAGATGAGAGAAGTGAAACACAGAGAGATAAAGGAACTTGTCCAAGTCACACAGTAGGTGGTGGGGCTGGAGTTTATATCCAGCTCTGTCTAGCTCCAAAACTTGTGTTCTTTCTATTATACTCATATCTATCAAGCTGTAGGATGTGTACATCTGATGGCATTTCAAAGGACTTTATATGGCATGTGGATAAAATATTAAATCACATTTTAAATTATCTTTATTATTATGTCAATGAAAAAGTTGCAGGTCAGCACCAGTGTGTTTCTAATGCCACTCAACTCCCTAACATTTTCTTATCTTACTTTTTAGAAAAGAAATATCAGCCCATAGGCTTAGAGCCTTGCAGATAACAGTATCATATATATGTGTGTGTGTGTATATATACATACATACATATATATATATATATGTATATATATATATATATATATATATAGTGAGAGAGAGAGAGAGCATAACGGGGAGAAGAAGCTTTTGAAGAATAGATGTATCACAGATTTAAATAAATGTGTATGCAAGTATTTATTTAAATTTGTGTTAGGGGGTTTACAGTTCCTTTTAAAATAAATTTACTTAAGTAGAAAAAGAATAAATTTCCAAAAGAAAAACAACTGATTCATTAATTCTATGATAGTACAAGCAAAATTGCAGCCCCAATTGTGGATTTGGTATGTGAATTACTAAAGTTTCAGAATGCTCCTCTCAACCATGCAGATTTTCACCAGGAAAATCACTTCCCTTGAGAAAACATGTTTTATCCATAGCTCTAGTGAACGAGGGACAATAAAATATTAATTTTCTGAGCATTCTTAAGCATAACTGAATCAGCTTTAATTTGCCTAGATAGATAGACATTTTAGTGGTTCACAGCAAAATGTAATAAGTTGAATAACTGTAGGCTTTAATGTAATCTCACACAATCCTATTACACCCCAATTACTTTTTTGACCTTTTTAGGATAGTTCTTGCCTTAAAACACACACACAATCTGCAGTTCTAAATGTCTTCTTCCTGTGCTGTGCCAAGGAGATCAATAGATCAGAAGGAATTAATATCTTATCATGCCTTCCATTTGTAATAACGCTGCCCCGGGAAAGGCATGACGCCTGCGTCCCAGGCATAATAATGATTAGTGGGCGTTGTTTGTAAAGAGCTGGTTTTCATTCCCATGAGTTTCAGGACCTTAATAACATCTTTTATTTCCCTTAAATGAATAAACAAATTCAGCATCAACCTTATTACTGCATCAGAAAAGGTGGGAGAGTGGCTGAGTTAGGTCTAGATTTGATGCTGGAAAGAAACCCCTTTTGAAAGTAAGTTTGTAGTGTGTTTAGAGGTAAATGGTGTGACCATTATACAGTCCAGATACTGTTCCAATTTATACAGTCTCTATACAGAACAATGAACACAAAGTCCACTTGTCCCCATCCACTTCCACAGAATGATTATGATACTAACAAATGAATGTACTCATTCAAGATTAAATAGCTCCACTACTTTTATTGACCATCTGTTATGCACCAGATTAAAACCCATACTTGGAATAAACAAAGCTGCAGAAGACATGCTGAGTGTTCTCGCGAGACTCCTGTTTTGTGAGGATGACAGCTAGACGAAATAAATCCCAGTACGAGATAGGGGCAAAGGGAGAGAGAGCACCAGGTAGGGAGGTGGCCCAGAGGTGGCTGTGGTCAACTCGACTTGAAAGGGTTAGGGAGCACTTCACAGGGGAGGAGCAGGTCGTCACGGCTGACGAGGAGTCATGGAGGCTCCAAACAAAGGCGAAGGAAGGTCCATTCAGAGTGGAAGCCGGTTCCTGGGAGGATTAACTCTAAAGTGTGCTCAAGTATGTTCTGAAATCATTTCTATTTGGGGAAGATCATTTTAAAAGTTTATGATCGCTGCGTTCATTTTCAGCTCAGAGAAAGCCCAATGAACAGTGCTTGAAATGGGTAAGGATTTCTTTGTTTCAAGCAACAAGAGTGTGATGGAGGCCAGCTCGGTCTGGGATGATAGTTGAGGGGTGCATTTGTAAATCAGGCTCATTTCATCCGTTTCCTCCACGAGCATGAGCATATAGCCTCAGTCCTCGAGTTGCTGCCTCTTGGTCACATGCTGAAGCGTCAAGTTCATGGCCGCATCCAAGCAGAAGGATAGAAGAGGGAAAGGAAGGCGGAAGAGACATTCATTATGGCTGAGTATTATGTTCCTATGTTCATTATGGTCTTTTAAAAAAGCTTTTCTGGAAGATTCTCTTAGATACTTCAACTAACATCATTGGCCAGAGTTTGCTTACTTGGCCATCCCACCTAAATGCAAGGGAGTCTGGGAATCAAGAGCGTGAGATTCCCAGCCCATGGCTAGAAAGGGCAAGAGGCTGTGGGTATTTTGTGAATAGCCAATGCTCCAAGGCTAGCACAAAGGTTGATCAGGTGAGAGTGCTAAGCCAAAATCATATAATTTTAGCACTAAAGGAGGCCTAAACACCTAAAGGAGGAAAAATATCTTCTCTAAGCTCTTCACTGTATAGATGAGGCAACTCAGATCCAGAGGTGCTAAGGGCCTTAGATCACACAGGTAGCTAGTGATAGAGCGGAAGCCGAAACTCAGGCCACTTGGTTTCCAGTCCTGGGCCTTGTCTCAGGCACACTGAACATATTGCTGAACTTTTAATTATAGTTTGCATTGATCTTGATCTGTAATTACAAAATATTATTGAAAATTTCTATAATTGTTACAATCAGACCAGAAAATAACAGTTGTAAGAAATAAAAACTCTTGAAGAAACTGAAAACTTAACATCTGTGAGCAAATATGATAAAATAGCTCAGTGTGTTCTTGGTATCTTATTTCTCCTGGGAAGGGAGATAAAGATGAAAGACTGTGATTATATTGGGTAAGAATAAAGCTTGCCATCTTTTGAAGAACAAAGATTCAAAACAAAGTTGGTTCTTCGAAGCAGAATTTAACTAGCCTAGAAAGAGATCAAACCTTACTCTTAACCCTTCTTCAGATCTTTGAAAGCAAGATGATACCCCTCCACAAGAAAGCTATGTTTTAGTCCCATGGAGCCTACTTCTGATGGCAGCATTCCTGCTTATCATGGAATGTCTAAGGGTTTGTTAAATGGTAGTTTGCAGAGGGAAGGAAAATGGATGGGAAAAACATTCCACTAAGACATTTTTCTTCTCTCTGCAGTGAGAAAAGCCTGTTGTCAAATTATTGCCTCTTACTTCAAGAAAGGCCACTGAACATTCACACTACAATTTAAAGTGTGGAAAACACAGGCTATTCTATTAAAATGCATGAAAATGTGTATTGATTTGGAAATAAAATGATATGAAAATGTTTTGATGACTTGCTTGATAAGAAAGCAAGTATGCCAAGCATTACCTTCCACTTCTAAACATTTTGAGTGAAACATCATAGATACAGACACACAATTATATGTTTCTATAAATTCTATCCATCAATAGAGTCATGCAGTGGTTACCTAGGTAACCTCTGTCTAAAGCCTGTCACCTTGATGACAGACTTTTTAAATTTGTCTTCAATGGTTTTTCACATTGTGTTTTCAAGTAATATTTTAAAATTTATTCAGGTTCCTTTAATGTCTGCTCGGAATTCCACTGTTTTGAACCCCTATGGCAATTAGCGGCCTGCTTTGACTTACGACTACAAGTAATTCAGGTAGAACTTTATTACAATTCCACAGCATAAACAATCATATTTTATTTTCTTGTGCTTAGCATATGGTAAGCACCTAGATAGCAACTAATTGAATCAATTTACACATATATGTGACTTTTCTGCATTCAAACTGTGGGTGCACTGCAGTGGACCACCATGCTTCATTTTATTGAACCACTATGTCGACTTCTCGGCAGACTTCAAGTGCGGCCACACTCCCCTCATCTCAGTGAGGTGAAGCCATCGAAGGAGTTAAAAGTACGACTATGTTATATATATGACATATGTTGTGTGGGTAACAGCAAGAATAAACGACCTCATTCATCGCAGTCCTAGGGTGATGCGGTTGCAGTGTGTGGTGGACAATTCCTGGCTGTCAGTGAGTTATAAAGTGCCCGAATATCACAAATTGTGTGTCCATTTCAGTCCTGCAGATAGCTAGTATGCATTCTTAAAAATCAGTTTAGGATGGTAATAATTGTCATATCATTTTTATTATTCTGTTTGATTTCCCAAGGCTCCACAGTCCTTGTTAGCAGAAAGCACAGCCTTTCCATGTCAAAGCCTCTGCCATGTGGCTGTGCTAGGATCACCTCTGTCCAGCGAGGTCTCCTTGTCTCACAGAGAAGTCTCCTTTGTGGCCCCGTGAACCTTGGCTGGGACCATCCCAGGCCCTTTGAAGCTCTAAATGGAAAGAGTCAGGTTTTGAACTCTTATTTTCCCAAGAGGCTTCTTTGACTTAGACGAAAAGGCCCACGTCCCAGCAAACCAGCTCTGCAAAGCAAGCAGGCTTGTGGGTAATAAGCCTTCTAGACCACCGAGCTTCTGCACACTCGTCTCCCCACAGGGGCCTCAGCTCCTTATTATTGCAGCCTGTGGAAAGGCCCATGTGGAGAGGAACTGAGGCCTCCCGCCAACAACCAGCACCAGTCTGCCCACCACGTGTGTGCACCATTTTGGAAGCAGAGCCTTCAGTCCCAGTCAAGCCTCCCTGTCGCCAGAGTCTCAGCTGACAGCCTGACTGAAACCTCATGAGAAATCCTAAGCCAGAAGCACCTGGCCAAGCCATTTTCCAACTCCTGTCTTACAGCAACTGGGGGAGATAACAAATGTTCCCTGTTGTTTTAAGCTACTAACTTTTGGGGATAATTTATTATGCAGCAACCAATACAGTGATTTGGTGGCTTTATTCTGCAAGCTTTGGTTTCCTCATCTGTAAAATGGAAACAACAGCTATCTCAAAATGTTGTTTTTCAGATAAAATGAGTTAACAGTGAGCTCTCTCGTGTATTGAGTGCATTTGAGTACTATTATGATCTTGTGCTGGACTAGTCTGTGAATGATTTCAGGGCTTGGAAAGCAGGCTGACCCACAGGAGCAATCCATAAGCGTTGTGAAAGGAAGGCACGTTCGGTGGTATTTGTTCTCTTCTAGCATTACATAAAGTCTGATTTTACCAACGTGGTCTTTCTTACTATCTTAAGAGAAGTCAGGCCCAGGCATTAGATTTGAATGTTACATTCCACATGCATAGGAGACCCTGTGTGGTGAGAGTTCAGAGGACGGGGTAGAGGAACCCTGGGGGCAGGCTCACCCTCCTATCCTTCTCAGAACAAGGAAATACTGCAAGGTGGCTGGGGATCTGGGAAGCAGCCTTGTCTACGGCTTTGTGGGTTTGCTGTCAGGAAGACCCAGTTTCCAATACCAGCCTTCCCTCACGGCCTCTCTTGTTTTGTTCAAATCACTCAACCTCTCTGAGCTTCTGGTAGTTCATCTATGAAATGTGAATAGTGATATCTACTGTGGGACGTATTGAATTTAAGTATGGAAAAGTACCCAGAACAACCTTGGTACTTAAGAGGTATAATTAATAGATGTAATGAATTTTTCTCTTGGGTGTCTAGTGGAGGTCAGTCCACACAGTGTTCCTGTGAGGTAGGTCCTATTATCATCCCTGTTTTATAAGCAAGGAAACTGAGGCCAGAGACATCAACCCAAGGTCACACAACTGATTAATGGGGTGGACCGAATGAATATAAACCCAGGCGGTCTCGCTCCTAAAAAAAACACATCATTTTGTCTCTTCATTATTCCTTTCATGGAATGAATATGCATGTATATGTGCCGTAAGTCTCTCTATTGGAAGAAGTTCAAAATCAAAATACATAGGCAAAGAGTAGTTTGAAACATATATAAAGAATATGTTTCTAATATTTGTAGTTTCTGGGTAGTTTTGGTTCTTGGCCATGATTCTGATTTACTTGCGTAGGAATTTTTTTCTTAACTCCTCAAGCCTCTGGCTCTTTGTTTCGGCCACCAGAAACTCCTGAGGGAATCTGCTGTGAAATTGCCCCAGTGCATGAAGCCTTGGGAACCAGTTCACAGCAGTTAGAGGGAATGAGGTATAAGAGGAAATGCATATTTGGGCTGAATTCCATGAGAGCCTCTTTATACCCGGGGTGAGCTGTCTGGTTGATGAGCTCGGGGAGGTTACAGCCTGGCCACATGCTTTTGTAGAATAGATTTTCCTCCTAGACTTTTCTCGCTGAGGATAGAGGACAAGCCCACAGGCATCTTTTGTCCAGATTTCTAGCTCCTCTGAGAGATGAACACAGGTTCCTTATGCAAGTGTAGAAATGGCTCTCTGGTAAGGGGAAGGCTGTATTGTTCAAACTGGGGGTCTAGGTGGTTATCAAAGAGGCAGAGGTATGACTTTGGAATGCCAGCTGGCCGTTTAGGTGGGCCTCCTCTCAGGTGGGGTCAAGGTTTGGAAATCTAGAAACTTCAATCTTTGGGCACACTAAAAAATATTTTGTTCATTCATATACTTCAACCAATATGTATTGAGAGCCTACCACATGCCAGGCATAGACTGAGACCTGGGTAGAAACTGGAATGGTAAGTTAGTAATATATGATGAAAAATATGGTCTTCAATGGGATGGAGTGTGTAAAGGATGGGTTCCTTTATTTAATTCTGGTCTGTGCACCCACTGTACACTTGGGACAGATAAAATACATGTCTCAAGGATACAGACTTGTTCTGCATCTATGAATCTGAGGCTCCCTGCAGCCAGCTCTTTGTTTTCCCAGTTTGTAGCTCGCCTCCCTCCTTTGGGCTAGAGGCCCTTAGTTCCTGAGGTTCTCTGACCCAGAGGATGGACTTGGCTTTGACGTCAGCCTCTCCTCCAGGAAGCATTTTAATATTTACCGTCCAAACCACGCAGCCCTAGTTAAGGCCAGGTTGGCCTTGGGGATCGGTTGCAGCTCCCATCGATAGTATGTGATCCGAGGTTGTTATATTTCACTAAAAAGTATAAAAAAGTGAATAGGTGTGAAGTGACTAGAATTGGTTCCAAAGCTTTGGTTGTAACTGTCCCATGTGGCACAGGAATTAAAACACAGGACTGGGCCGGCTGAGTGGTGCGATGGTTAAGAGCTGGCTTGGGACGCTAGAGGGCCCCGGTTCGGATCCCACATATGAGGGCCAGTGATGCTGCCCTCTACAGCTAAGATGCTGAACAACAGCTCAACCTGGAGCTGGGCTGCTGTGAGTCGCTGGGGACGGTGTAGGCTGCAGCCCCTGCTGCAGTGGGTTACCATGGGCTACCGTGTGTAGCCAGCGCGAGCGGCCAGCAGCCGCAGTGAGCGGCCGTCCAGAAGCTGGCGATTGATCTGCCTCGCCCGGGAAGAGCACAATGATGGTGCCAACTTGGGCCAGTGAAGCAACGTCCTCCACAACTAGATTGAAAAACAAGACGACAGCAACTTGTCTGTTCCCCTTCCCCCAATTCCCCAGCACTGTTCCCATCCCCCAATTCCCCAATAAAAATCTTTAAAAAACAAACAAACAAACAAACAAACAAACAAACAAACAAACACAGGACTGTCTGTCTATATAGAACATGAATATAGAATTCATAATGAAGGCAAGTATCCCAATAATCTAACAAAACTCTAATTTTTGCCATAGTGACATGATTGTTTTAGGAGCAAAGAAATTGTATCCCCCTCTTTGCCTTAGCAGAATTCTTTTGGGCCCGTTCATCAGCCCTGAATCAAATTAGCATAGTGGGTCAGTGAGAGCTAGCTGAGTACCCATGTGACCTTATCTGAGCCTCATCCCCCAAATGGGAATACTCTTGCCTACTTAGCAGAGTGGATGTGAGGAGCGATGCTATGACACCTGTAACATGCCTAACATCATATCGCGTGTCCACAATACATAGTAATTCATTTTCCATCTGCCCTTCCCCTGCCTATTCTTCCTCCCCCTCCCCTCTCATCCCTCCTCCTCTTCCTCATTCTCATTCCCCTGTTTTCTCTCTACAGGCATCATGGGTATGCAGTATGGCTCTACTGGAGGAGCGCCCCATTCCAGAAAATGTGGCGAGGGCCAGACCAGTGCCCGTCGTATAATAGATGTCTGATGATATAAAAAAGATGATATCTCATTGGATTTTCTGCAACAAAAGCAATGCATCCAAAAATAGAGAGTTGACTGTGTTTCGACTCTATTCCCCTTCTCTAGGCAAAGTGACGGTTCTCTCTTCCTCCCTCTCTCTCTTTCTCTCCCACTCTCTTTGTTTCTCCACCCCGCCCATCTCTCTCTCTTTCCATGTATCTTTCATTTTTAAACTCTTTAATGTTTCTTCTAGACCTTTTGCAAATCTCCCCTTCCATTTCAAGCCTCAGTTGGACCCAGCACCTCTAGTGCTGGGTTACAACACAAGTCCCAGCAAAACAGTTGGGAGGGGGGTAGTCAATAAACAGGGATGTGTGACCCTGAGCAGGACGAAACCTGTCACTTCCTGAGTTATGGGAATGGAGGCCAGTGAGCCATTGCTGTTGCTAAAGGGGCCCGGCTTCCCCCCGGGGGCTCTGGTCTGTCACCAAGGCTGGACCCTGGCTCAGGTTCATCCCCTCTGGTAATGGGCTGATTTGCTCTGATATCTTCATCCTCCACATTTGGGCAGCATCACAATATTCTGGGGTGAGATGGACAAGTCGGCACCATTTGATTGTCATAAGTAACTACTTTTTTAATCTGTCAAGGGAAAAATAGCTGATGTTTTGGACAGATGAAGAGGTACTAACACGACAGTTTGTGTGCTCCCTGGTCATCTGGCAATGGCGCGACATCTTAAATAAGTCCGCTGAGCAGAGTATCCTGGAAACAGCATGGGTGCTGTGGATGGGCAAGCCGGGCTTAGACCCCAGTTCTGTGACTTGTCAGCTGTGTGTCTGGTAGACCAGATAGCTGCTCCAGCTTTCTCCTCCCTCATCTGTAATAATGTAAGGGTGAGAGTCATTCCTTCATGGGCCGCTGTGAGAGGTAAAGAGAGGACCGTGTACATGCCCAGCTCTGTGTCTGGTATGCAGTTGGGGCTCAAATGTGAATTCCTGTTCCCTAGTCCTAATCTGCACCCATATTTCTTCTTTCCAGACCCCATGCCAGCATGTATTTAGAAAACAAAATCATTTGCTTGACCCTCTGAAAAATATTTACTCTTTCTATTCAGTTAGGCGAGGCGAGGGAGAGTGTTTAGTAAGTCGGAGGAATTAAGTGCGTGACGCTCATTCCTGCTCAGAGGGGCTCTGGAATGGCTCTTTTCCAGATAACTTCTGGGTAAAATCAAAACATAGCAGCTCCCCTGAGCTCCCTGTAACCCACGAGAGGGCCTCGCTATTTCCGGAATGAAAGAAATGGCAAGCAGGACAAGTGCTGTTTCTGCAGGGCCAAAGCTGCCTCCCCCTCACTGCTCAGCCAGGCTCTGGGGGCATTGAAAGCCATGGCCTGTCGCCCCAGCAAGGCCTCTCCAGGCTGCAGCAGGAGGCCATGGCAAGGCTGGAAGTCACTTTACTCATTCCCACTTTGTGCGTTTTATGACCATAATGACTGCAGGCACATGAATTATAATCCCTTACATTTTACATTGCCTTTGAATTTTTAGAATTTCGTAATGGTGATTATCTCACCAAATCCTCACAATTATCAGAAGTAGGGAAGTATTAGCACCCTTTTACAGATAAGGGAACAGAGTCAGAACAGTTAGATTTGAAATGAGGCTCCGTAGTAGGCGATTCCTCCCATGTTCTTGCCATGTCTACATTGGAATGCGGTGAGTAAGAGCAGAACTGGGCATAAGAACCATACAGAACCGTGTTCCAACCCACCTCCACTGCTGGTTGTGTCACCTCGCCGGGGTGACCTGGCTGAGCCCGAGATCCTGGGAAGGAGGTGGTGGGGGTGTAACAATGGGGCAGGCTTCTTTTGGATGTCCCTAAGGAAGACATTATCTTTACTCCCTGGGGACATCTCTGAAGAAGGAGGCATCCCTAAGCTTTATAATCCTGGAATGTCTTCAGGAGGGAGACCTCATCATATACACTCACTCTCCAGCTTCCAAGGCATGTGTGCTGCTCAGTCATCTCTGAACAGAGCTTGTCAATGACTGCTCAGAGGACCCAGAGCGTGCCGAGATGCCAAGAAATCTGGGGAAGATTGTCTCCCAACAGCAGCAAATCCTGACCTGCTCTGACAAAAGACTATTTAGAATCACTATGCGTGCTGTTGGAGCATCAACCAGTCACAGATTTTGCTGCAAGGATGTTCTCGTGTCGCCCTAGCTCCTGTGGGGTGTGTTATGTAATCCATGGTGTGTGCATGCTCTTGCCTTCCTAGCATCCAAAAGAAAATCCAAAACACAACTGGCTCCAGAGACTTCAGATAAGAGGCTTTGGTCCTATATAAGAGGAAATTATCATATTTTCTTTCTGTGCCCCAATATGTCCTCTTCTATGTGCCCCACTTTGGACACTGTTGCTCTAGAGAAGTCTGACTCCACATACGGCACACCAGCTGCTGGTCCATGATGGGGTGACCTTGGGCCACATGGAAATCAGTTCTGTCACTGTATCAGCTTACTTGTTTCCTAACAAGGCTCACTTTATGAAGGAGTCAGCAGGCGGCTTTTCATTCTGGTAAGGGCTCCTTGTCTCAGCAAGCAAGGGTTGCCCTTCGAGAAGCACCACGCTAGAGCATGAACCCCTCACAAACAGGAGCCTTATCTTAACCATCTTTGCATCCTAGGCCTGGAACGTGATAAATGCTGGGCACTCTCTTCTCCGCATGTGCTGTGTGGCTTCCTGCCCCGGCGCTGTGATTGGCTCTCCTTAGCTTTTGTCTGCCTTTGGAACCTTGTCCCCTTTCTCCACTCTCCCACCTCACCCCCTCTGCCCTCTTTTCACATACTGTTCACACATCCACCCCTCTGAGAGCCTGGTGTCTCCTAGCAGGAGAAATCGTCTCTTCCCCTGTAGCTCTGTAGCAGCATGTCCGCAGTTCACTTCTTCCTGTCACATCGCTTCCTTTTAAGTTGGTTCAGTTCATGATCCCTGTCCTCGGCCCACTGTGAATTCCTGTGGACAGAGACCTTGTTCTACTGGGTGAGCTTAGGACCCAGCCTGCCGCTTTCCCACCGGGGATGCTTAAGAAATCTTTATTCCACAAACAAGTATAATATAAATTGATCATTACTAATTTCTCAGTGGTCATCTATTGCCAGAAAACACATCTCTAATGTGAGATTTTTCAGAAATAACACTGTACGTCAATATGGAAGAAACATCCATGTCCAACAGAAAAAATTTTGTCCCAGTGCTGCTCTAGTTGGCTTGATTTTGATGGATGCCAAGTTCTGCAAGTTAGATCAAGTTCAGCACCAAGTCCAATGCCCGGCATAGAGGAAGTGCTCGGTAAACATCGCTGTGACCATTTTTTGTGGATGTTAATATTACCAGACATAGACGTCTGTGTGTCTTCCCTGGGACTGAGAAATGTTCTTCTTTGTTGAGTGAGTCTGTAATGGTTGTAAGCCCCAGAATAGCCAGTCCTCTGGCAGGAATTTGCTCATCTGTCAGCCTGGCTATTTTCTAAAATATCCTTAGGCTGAATCATCTTGTGTGGTGTGAATCCTCTCCAGGACTTACGAGCTGTTCTTGGCAGTCCTGACATGGCTGGTGTGCCCAGGGGCATGAGGTGTGACCCTGGGGTGTATGCTCTGTTGCTCGCCCCCCTCGTCATCATGAGGAAAATTTTCTGTACTTGTGGGGCAAGGGCAGAAAAGACAGAATTGAATGACAAGCACCACAGTCACTGAGTCCTTTGGTCTTTGGCCAATCATTGTCATTTCACAGGGGTTTCACTCCAGTAGCCGCTGCGTCGTTGGGTATTTGGCAGATCCACGACCTCATGGGGGAGGAGGATGAGATTGCCTTTTCCTCTCACTGGCCCTTCCTCCGGGACTTCCTGTTTCTCTACAGTGACCCTCCCACCAGGCACTCAGGAAGCCTCTCCAGCGTGCCCTCCGGAAAGCGTACACCACAAGGAATTGATACTTTAGCGTTAAGTTGATTCTTCCTAAGGTGCAGTAGATTCTCCTTCTTTTCTTTTTTTATGTCCTGTAAAGTTGCCTCAAACACTGAGACAGCGAATATGGAAGCATCACTCCTAGTGGACATACAGGGGGGCTCCCGTGAGCCTCCCGTCACAACATTTTTGTCAACTGGTCAATATATACCCTTGTTTTATGTGTGTCTCTGTTTAAAGAAACCTTATTTAATATAGATTTCTGACAAATAATTAAGTTCAATGTTTCTTTAGAACAAAAAAAAGATTTCAATTACAGTGAGGTGGTCACAAACTTCTTTGGCTTTCAGCCTCACAGCAGTGCTATCCACGACGCTTTGTAAATCAGTCGTCACCACACGAATCCGCAGGTTTAGCTGCTTTCCCATCATTTCCAGAGTTTCACCTACTGTAGATGTTACTTTAATCTCTGCCAGCTGGGCCCACCTACATGAAATTCCAGCTCAGAACTAAGCAACGGGGGAGAGCAGGGGCTGGCTGGCCTCAGTCTCTGGGAAAGGGCGTTGGCACAGGCCCCTTTGGGGTCTATGTGGTGTCTTTGCTGAATCGTGGTTTGGGCATTGATTGTCCCAGGTACCTCGCCCCCAAGACTGACTCTCTGACGCCCCTCGGAATTCTGTGAGTTGCTTGATAGGCTTGAATAGATTCATTTTCTGTTTAAACTAGGTAGAGCAAATTCCGTGGTTTGCAGCTAAGGACCTGACAGGTAGAAGGTCAGGGAAATTGCTATCATTTCATTTGATTATTTTCACTGGTGGTAGAGCTGTGAAGCAGGGGTAGGCCGGGCAAGTGAAAAGTGGAACCAGTGATGAAGGAAAGAGGATTGATACTGTAATTCTCAGCTTGGACAGGGAGCAGCTGTTTGGGTCTGCAGGCAGACTTTTAGTGTCCAGTGGTTCCTGGGTATATGTCTTCAAGCAATACAGCTATCTGGAGTTTCATCAGGAACATTTTGATTTTCTAAATTTTAAGTGGGTAGTGGAAGCCAGCAGTTTAGATCGCCCTTTAAGCACAAGCACTCAATTAACTCATGCTGTATCTTTGGAAAACTCGGTTACAGCTAATAAATGTATCAGGCTACCACTCTACGGTTACATATTTCCTGCCTAGATTTGTTTCTTCAGACATATTCAGATAAAAGGTTGCATGGAAGGGGAGATTTATTGGTTTGCATGGACTGTCCCATCCTTATCATCTCACTTTACTGAATTGGAGCTAAATATTTGGCTTCCGCTGTGGGAAGAACTTGACCCTTTCATCATTCTACTACTGCTTGTTCCCACGTTCAGGCTTGAACTGAACTGAACATTTTTCAGAAACCAAACCAGTGTCTTTGAGGGTCTTTAGGCCATGGTGGCAGGAACTCATTTCCTCACGGCTATTTAATTGCTACTGTATTACCTCAGCTTCCCTAAGCTGGTTGTTCTTTGGAAGCCCAAAGACACAACCATTTGGAGACACCACAGGTTGAAGTGAGTGAAATGATTCCCATAATAAGGTTAGTTAATACATCATCTACTCACATGATTATAATTTGTGTGTGTGTGTGGTGAGAATATTTAACATCTACTCTCTTAGCAACTTTCAAGTAAATATGCGGGCTTGTTAACGATAGTCACCATGCTGAATATTAGATCTCCAGAAGTTAGCCATCTTATAACTGGAAGTGTGCACCCTTTGGCCAACATCTCCACATATTCCTCCCCAGCCCCTCGTAACCACTATTTTGCTCTCTGTTTCTATGAGTTTGGCTTTTTATTTCTTAGAATCCACATGTGAGTGAGAGCATACCGTATTTGTCTTTCTAGATCTGACTTATTTTACTTAGCATAATGCCGTCAAGGTCCATCCATGTTGTTGCAAGTGGCAGGGTTTCCTCCTTTTTTATGGCTGAATAATATTCCATTTAATATATATACCACATTTTCTTTATCCATTCATCCACTGATGGACATTTAGGTTGTGTCCATGTCGTAGCTATTGCAAATAGCCCAGACAATGAACATGGGGATACTGATATCTCTTTGATATAGTGATTTCATTTCATTTGGATATATACTCCAAAGCAGGATTACTGGATCATATGGTAGTTCTGTTTTTAATATTTTGAGACACCTCCTTATTTTCCATGGTAGCTACACCAGCTTACATTCCCACCAAGAGTGCACTAGGGCTTCCTTTTCTGCATATCCTTGCCAACTCTTGTTACTCTTGTGTTTTTGACAATAGCCATTCTAATAGGTGTGAGGTGGTACCTCATTGTAGTTTTAATTTGCATTTTCCTGATGATTAGTAGTGTTGAGCATCTTTTCATGTACTTATGGGCCATTTGTATGCATTCTTTGGGAAAATGTCTGTTTAGGTCCTCTGCCCATTTTTAAATTGAATTATTTGTGGGGTTTTTTGTTGTTGTTGTTTTGCTATTGAGTTGTATGAGTCTCATATATATTTTGAATTTTAACTCCTTACTTGATCTATGGTTGGCAAACATTTTGTTCCATTCTGTAGGTTGTCTCTTCATTCTGTTGATTGTTTCCTTTGCTATGAAGAAGCTTTTTAATTTGATGTAGTCCTACTTTTTATTTTTGCTTTTATTGGTCATAATTTTGGTGTCATATCTGAAAAATTGTTGCTAAGGTCAGTGTAAAGAAGGTTTTTCCTTTTGTCTTCTAGGAGTTTTATGGTTTTAGGTCTTACATTTAAGTCTAACATGTTCTGAGTTAATTTTTGTGAGTGGTGTGAGGTAGGGGTCAATTTAATTATTTTGCATGTGAATATCCATTTTCCTAACACTATTTATTGAAAAGACTGTCTTTTTCCCATTGAGTGTCCTTGGCTCCTTGTCAAATATTAGTTGACCGTACATATGTGGGTTTATTTCTGGGCTCATTATTTTGGTCCATTGGTCTTTTTGTCTACTTTTTATGCTACTACCATGCTGTTTTGATTACTATAGCTTTGTAGTATAATATGAAATCAGAAAGTGTGATGCCTCCAGGTTTGTTCTTTTTTCCCCAAGATTATTCTGGTTACTTGGGGCCTTTTGTGGTTCCATATGAATTTTATGATTGTTTTTTTCCATTACTGTGAAAAAAATTGCATTGGAATCTTGATAAGGACTGCATTCAATCTATAGATGGCTTTGGGTAGTATAGGCATTTTAACAATATTAATTTTTCTGATTCACGAATACAGGATATCTTTCCATTTATTTGTGTCTTCTTCAATTTCTTTCACCAATGTCTTATAGCTTTCAGTGTATAGATCTTTCTGCACCTCCTTGACTAAATTTATTCTTAAGTATTTTATTTTTTTCATGCTATTGTAATGGGATTGTTTTCTTGATTTCTCTTTCAGATGATTAGCATTGTATTCCAGGCCACCCGTGACCTTTGTGGCCCTGTTAGGTGGGAGATGAAGCTGGAAAGGAAAGCTAAGTGTAGGGGTGCACATTCAAAGATCCCTTTAGGCCCTGGTGAGGGTATGTGCACTGGAGGTAGGGGCTGTTTTCATACAGGCTGTGGTCAGATCAGATGGTCTTTTGGACAATAACTGGCAGCTGTGTAACATGAATGTGGGCAAAGCCATCTGACAGAAGAAAGCTGCAAAAGTCCTAGTGAAAGATTCGGAAGGTCTGAATTTAGTGAGGATGAGGAATAGGGACCTCATTCTGGATGCAGGTTGAGAGGCTTTTGTGAAGGAATGAGTGTGAGAGAGGGGGAGGAGAGGAAGTAGGTGGAGGTGACTCTGAGGCATCTGGTGGGGCCACTGAGAAGATGGTGGGCCCATTGACCACATTAGGGAGTACAGGGGACAACAGAGAACGCAAGTCTAGTTGGTGAAGCTTATGGGTGGTTCCACTCGGTACTGTACCTTCCACATCTACTGCCTGATTTCCTGTTTGTGTAACTGACGCTTCTCCATGATTGCCTCAGGGTTTGCCACCTGTTGGCATGGGGAGGTGGATGCCTCTGAGCACTCTCTTCATTTGCTCCCAGAGGCAGAGTCACCAAGAGTAGCTGCCTGATTTCCTGAATTTGGACTCTAATCTGAGGAGTTTTGCCATGGACGATTAACTTCTGAATTTGTGTTGTTTGCAGATGGTCTGGAAAGCTAGCTTTGTGGGTCTTCCAAAATGTAAACAAATGTTTTAAATTAAAAGCAGTTCTCCTAGTTTGGGGGAGTTAATTTCCTTCCATCTGGCCTGCAAATGGGCCATAAATGGAGACATTCGGTAACTGCCATCACTTGAACTGAAAAGTGGCTTGAGTTTTGGAGGCCCTGCAGTGGAGGGAGATTTATGGGAAAGGCGGCCATGGCTGAGCGGACAGGAGATGGATACAAATGTCAGTAGCAAGTTCCAGTGCTGTCAAAACATATCCAGCCAACCAGTTGGGGCGTTCGTTGGAGCACCACATTCAAGGGACAAGTGAGTCATGATGGAGGGAGGATGTGGGTGGCTGGATACCCACTGGGCTGGGATCTCCACTTTGTGGCTTTAGCCTCTTTGAGGGAAGCGGTAGTGGCTCATGAGTATGGCAGTTTGTCTCGGGAGATATAAGGTCACCAAAGATTTTGGGGTGCAGTTCATTTTTTTGTACAACATAAATTTTAAGTCTTTGGCGGCTAGCCACAGTTAAAAACAACAGGCTTTCAATAGAGAAAATTTCTAAAAAAAAAAAAAAAAAGCATAGAACTATGCATGAAGTGAAACTATATAGCCCTGGGGCAGCCACTACCATATTGGAGAGAGGAGTGATTCCAGGGAAATAATAGCCATCAGAAAACAATGCAACGGAATTTATAATTAAGAATAGAAGCACGGTGGTTCACTAGAATTGCAAAGGAAAGCGAAGATTCACACTGATGAAAAGCCCCAGGATTCCACGAGGAGTAATAGGTGTTTCAGCAACAGCATTCGGTGAGGACAGCAGGAAGGAGAAGACTTAGGTGGGTGAAGACCCATCAGTCATCCAGGGAAGGCAGCCGGCTTCTTTGGTTCTGTACAGGAGCTAAATGGGCTGATGTCTGCTGCTTGCGTACACTGGGGGCTGGTTTTTTTGTTTTTTGGAATAGGCAGGATCTGATCTGAGCACTTTCAAGTGGCACATTAGATGATTTAAGAAAGCCACCAAGGCCCTCGGTAGCTCCCTGGTCTAGTTAAATCCATGGAGGCAAAGCCCCTTGCTTTACTCTCCTCAGCAGGAGGTCCACCCCACAGTCTCCATATATGGGGGTACTTTTCCGTGCCTGGTGGTGTCTTCTTGGAGTATGTGTGTGTATGTAGGGAGCTGGGAAATCAGGCCTACCAGGTCTTTCCCCTTCTATAACTATTCTAAACCAATGGAAGTATTGGGAACCCCTTCTACAGCAATGTGGCCCCACAGGACGCAGGGGCATTGGGTAGAGACTGGCTACCTGCTTCAACCCATTTCTTCTTTTTGGAGACCCAGCTCAGCCACATCCCCAGCCCCCTTGCATCTGGATGGGGCCACGTGATTAGTTTTCACTAATGGAATGTGAACAAAAGTGATGTGTCAATTATGGGCCAAAGCAGTTACGGTTGGATGTGGCTTCTCCGTGGTCATTCTCACCTTTATGGGGAAGAGCCAATGAAGCTGCCTGAGCTGGCTCCAGGAGCCATTTTTGGATCAGGTGACCAACTCATTCTGGTTTGCCTGGAATTTTTCCAGTTTATCATAGAGTTTGTGTCTTGAGAAACCCTTCCATCCTAGGAAAACTGAAGCGCTAAGTCACCCACTCTAGGGGGACAGACATCAACCATGAACATACACACAGGACTTAGCAAGAAGAAAAATAGACTTTTCTGTGCTAACACCCTGATATTTTGGGGCTATCAGATTCGCTTACCCTGGTAATACAGGCACTTTTTATACCCCCTCCCCTTTATAATATCACTTTGCTCTCTCTGGGATTCTCCTTAATACCCTGGTGGTCCTTTTTCTTGCCATGGCTTGTTTCACAATATACCTGTAGAGCTTGGGATTGACTTGAATTATTTTTGGTTTCCGGACTGTTTACTCAAATGAAAATCGTACAGACCTGGACCACTTGGTGTATTAGCTATCCATTACTTTGTGATGAATTACTCCAAAAGAGCACACATTTATCATCTCAGAGTTTCTGCAGGTAGGAGCTTGGGCACAGCTTAGCCGGGTCCTCTGGCTCAGGGTCTCTCACAAGGTAGCAATCAAGGTGTCACTGTGGCTGCAGTCCTTTCAAGGCCCACCTTGAAAGTGGTTGATGGGGGAATCTGACTCCTCGAAGGATGCTTGTCCCCGTCAGTTGGCTGCAGCTCGCCCTCAGTTCTTTGATCTCTAAACCTGGTGAAAGAAGGAACCAGCCAGGGCTGGTCAATAGGGCAGCAATGACCCTGAGGCGGGATGAGCTTGGCATGATGGCAGAACAGCATGACGCCAGAGTGGCCTGAGCCCATGTTTGAAAGGGCTGCAGGAGTCAGGGAAAGAGCTCAGGACACAGGCAGGGTGCAGGTCCAGACTTGCAGTGGCAAGGGCTTTGACTTTTATTCATTTGAAGGTTTTGAGCAGCGACATCTGACTTACTTGAAGAGAATCAACATGGCTTGCGGCAGTTACTGCAATTTAAGAAATGGACTTTTAGGTTTTAAACCTCGGTCTCTTGAACTGGGTTCATGTGCCTTCTTGAGAGGATGAGCTTTCCTAGTGCTCTGAAAAAGGAATGGGTGTCTGAACCCAAGTCAGACCCTGGGCTGTGGTACATCCCTGAGCGGATGTCACCTGTAAGGCCTCCACGGGGCGTTTGGGACCCCACCCCCCACAGACACACGTGACCCACCTCAGCATCAGACAAGCAGGTTTTTACTTGAATTTTTGTCATAGGAGGCATCTAACTGCTTCTATGTGGGCTTCCCTGCTTGTCTAGCTTGGGAGTCGTGCATGACAGCTCAGAGCCCCGATCAGTTTTTCTTAGTTACGTTTTGCAACAAAACAAGGTCAATAAAAGTAGCTGGTGCACAAGCGGACCTTGCCAGTCAGAGAGTATGTCCTCTGCTTGTCTCTTGGAGGTGGAGCCATGAACCTTTGTGTGCATTTTTTATTTATCTGTCTAACTTCCTGTAATGGTTAATTTTCTGGATGAAGGTGTTTTTGGATTGGATGAGATTAACATTTAAATCAGTGGACTGAGTAAAGCAGATTGACCTTTATAATGTGGGTGGGCCACATCCAATCAGGTGAAGGCGTGACTAGAAGAAAAGACTGACCTCCTCTGAGCAAGAGGGAATTCTGAGCAGGCAGCCTTCAGACTGGGGCTGCAGCATCGGTGCTTCCTGGGCCCCCAGCCTGTTGGCTCACCCTGTAGATTTTGGACTTGCCTGTCTCCATAATGTGAGAATCAATTCCTTAAAATAAATCTTTTATATATGTATTGTCATTTATATCATACATGCGCACACACACACACACACACACACACACACACACCCTTCTGTTTCCCTGGAGAACCCTGACTAGTACACTTCCCCCACCCGATGTCATCTACATTATGTGAGAGTGGGGTCTCAGGGCTTGGAGAGCATTTCCCAAGAGTGAGCCCAGACTAGGTGCTGAGTTTGTGGAGTGCTCACTTGCAGCCAGACAGACACTGTGCCAGCCTTGAGAGGAACATAAAACTGAGTGGGACCCATGCTCCCCGAGGCCAACACCCACACAGAGATCTGTAACCCCAAGGCAGGGCGTGCACGTAGCTTTAAAAGTCCCACATCAGGACGAAGCACACGGGCTCTGTCACCAGGATCTCCAAGGTGCGAATCCTAATGCTGACACGACTGATGGCGAACTTCTCTGGCCTCTGTTTCCTCCTCTGTTAAATGGGGTTAATAGTCTCCAGCTTAATGAGGAGGTTGCTGAAAATATTAAAACAGCGGACATATATAAAGTATTTGGCAAAGAGTTTGTATTCAAAAGATACTATTGCTATTACAAAAACCTTATTTTATACTTTGAATACTTTACCAACTTACTTAACCTCTGCAATATTTGGTTTGCTCACCTATAAAATGGCCATAATGATCATAAAATAACAGTTATCTTTCACTATATTAAATTTATTACGAGTAGAGCAGATTGTAAAAAGACTGACTTTCTCTGTTATGTATTTTGATGTTCTCTGTCCATTGAAAATGCTGTCTGACAGATAGCATACATAACAATAAAAATAGGATTTTTTTATGGTTCATTTTATCTGCATGATCTCTCATGCAGTACTCTCTTCCCCACTCATTAATTTAAGTATATGAATATTGAATGGCTATTATAGTCCAGGAACTGTGTTAGGAGCTCTGTGTGCATAATTTATTCTCAACAACTCCTAGTGTATTATTACCCCCATTCTGGAGATTACAAATTTATGGCTTAGTTGAAAACAGAGCACTTTTGAATATGTTCAGAGATAAAGGGAACCATCCTTGTCCTCACAAAGCTCACTATCTTGTTAACCATAACCTGGAGAATCCTTGGTTGGACCCAAAGTGGTGGCATTTAGGGCACCTAGTGACACTGTCTTCTCTGCAGACACTGGGCCTTACTGCAGTGACAGCCACGCCTGGTCTCGGCAGTTTAAGAGCTTTGCTGCCCCAAGGCTGTCCTTTAGGAAGAGATAAGCAGGACAATGAAAGTAATGGAGTTAGCTAATTTACAGCAGCCTTCTTGGTCAAATAAGCTATTTAATTTCCTGCTCTTGGAACTGGATCTCCTTAGGGGGAGATAATGAGTCTGCATGGCCTATCAGGGTACACTTGGGGTTATCCGAAGACCCCACAGGAGGCCGTAGCAAATTTACAACCAGATGCTGGATTGCAAGGCCTGGAGAAATCTAGTCTTGGTAGCACTTGGCATTCTTCCTGCCAGAGACATTTAAAATAATTTGGCTGTAGGATAAAACCCCGTAGGATATATAATTCATGATTATGCAAAACATGTCTCAAAAATACCTGTAATCCACCCTTCCCAAATAGAATCACATATGGAAAGAGAAATTGTAAAATGTCTTTATGGACAATTTCACTCCAGAGAGCCCAGTTTCTCTAGAAGTGGTGCCGGTGCTTCCAAATTGTCCCCGGGCAGCTGCTGCTTCTCTGTGGGCCAGATGCTCTCTCTCAAGCTGAGGCCCGCGGACCATGAATGAGCTCGTGCTTGTTCATGGAGCCGCCCAAGCCCATCGCCAGCTGCGGCAGGATTGAACATTCATCCTGTTCACCATCTTGCCTGCACTCCACCCTCTAAACACCTATCCATTGCTCTATGCATTGGCTTTATGTGGTCAGGAGAGGAAAAACTGGAGCCAAGATACTGTTGATTTTTATCTGACATGGCCAAATAAACTTGCCAAACAGGAGGAATAGAACAATAAATGAAGGGGAGAGTAGAAGGCAGGGGAGGGGTCATGAGGACCCAATTCACATGGCGACTTTTCAGCAGGGAGTTGAGAGTGAGGCGTGAAGAGAGAGACAAGCTTTGGGGCCTCCAATGGCAAAAAAGAAGCTTTGGTGTGACTGTGGGTTATGAAATTATATTCCCCTTGACTTTCTTCACAAAACACCGGTAAAGCTTGGGATCGATTTTAACTATTTTTGGTATCTGGACTATGTTTGCGCAAATGAAAAATTGCACTGAGCCTAGATCACATGGTGTTACTACCTATCTATTGCTGTGTGACAAATTATTCCAAAACTTAGCCAGCAAACAACACACATTTATCATCCCACAGATTCTTCATGTCAGGAATCTGGGCACAGTTTACCTGGGCCCCCCAAGCTCAGCTGGGGCAGGGTGCCCCTCCCAGTTCCTTCACTTGGTTGGGTTGGTAGACTGAGTTCCTCACAGGACGCTGGACTGAGGACCTCAGTTTGTCTCTGGTTGTTGGCTGGAGGCCACCCTCAGTTTCTTGCTACAGGGGACCCTCCATAGAGCAGTGCAACATGGAAGCTGGTTTTGCAGAGAGAGACAGAGAGAGAGAGAGAGAGAGAGAGACAGAGAGACAGAGAGACAGAGACATCAAAATGGAATTTAGTCTTTTGTAACCTAATCTCAGAAATGACGTCTTACTCTTTTGCTCTATTCTATTCATTAGAGGTAAGTACCAAGCCCAGCCTACACTTGAGGGGAGAGAATTACA